>NC_134103.1:92343875-92654470 GCF_000715075.1 Nicotiana tabacum
GAGTGCAAGTTGGTGCTAAGTTGCCTTCAAGATTTTCAAGATTTCCAAGATCTTATCCAAGATTGTACTGGGACTTTCAGGATCCTATCCTAGATTGGTTTTAACTTATTTTAATATATTTTGGTACTAGATTTATTGTTTTCCTAGGTAGTTAAGGTTATGTTTTTCTTTTCTTAAGATTCTTGGAGTTACTTTCCAAGTTTGACTTGGTTTTTATTTACTAGTATTTTTCTTTTCCTAAGATAGTTGGACTTGTTGTCCAAAGTAGTTTAGGACTTTATTTCTTTGCTTTTTTGGCTTTAATTTTGTGACCCACTCTTACCTATATAAAGGGGTGTCTTAATAGTTTTTAGACTTAGATTATTATAATCAATAAAAATTATGAGATTTTTCTTGCACTCTTGTGTATAGCTACTCTTGGATTTATTCTTCAGCCTTCAAGACTCAACTTAAGGTAGTAAGATAAATTCTTCGAAATCTTAGATCACTTCTAGGTATTCAAGAAAGGTGATAATTTTAGGCTTATTGTTATTCTTGTTATTCTAAAGGGTCAGGTTTCACAATCTATCTCTTATTTTTAATTTTCTATCAAAGGCGATTAGTTATTCGTTAGCTAATTGTTGTTGTTAGGATTCAACTTTAAGAATAGACTTCTCGAATTCAAGAAATTCTTTTTTGAATTCAATCTACCTTTAATTTTTGTCTTCTTTTTTGGTTTCTTTATTTTCTTTTAGTTTCCGCACGTTTCTTAATTTTTTTAAATAGTTTTTGGACCCCCTATCGTGTTGTTATCAAGTGGTATAAGAGCATAAGCTAATCAAGATTTTAATCTTGATAATCTTGGGAGGTTCTTGAGCAAACAAAAAATTAAAAAAAATGAAAAAAGGGAAGAAAAAATCAGCCTAAAAGGAACAGTGTTATTTCTCATTATTATTTCAAAATTCAAGTATTACCTAGTTTCCAAGTCAAGAAAGGAAATAAGAAGAGGGGATCCTAGTTCTTGAAGATTAAGGTTTGGTCCTTCACTTTTATTTTCTTTTTCTAACTCTGGATTCTTATCACTAAGGGTTGTGACTAAGGTTTATTAATAAATCTAAAGATTAACGACCAACAGTTTCTTGAGTGGAAAAAAGCAAGAGAAGTGAGAGCATTAGAGGAAAAAAACCAAATTTGTGAGAGACATATTGCTTTTAATCTTTTTCTCAAGATGTCTCAAACATGTAGTTATGAAGAAATGAGGTGAGCCATGACTCAACAAATTGAAAAGTCGAGCTTACAGTATGCCGAATGGAAGGAAGAGGATGGTAAAGTCATTTTTCAAACTAGATCTAAATTGCTATCTAAGATTTGTGCCCTTAGAATTGACAAAGGGTTTGGCTATAACTCAATTAGCACTTATGTTGTTGAGAAATTGAACTTACCTTGTGGAGCATATTGAACCATACATGTTGAAAGGAGTAAAGGTAGAGAAAAGAGTGTTATTGTCATTCTTTATTGGAAGGTATGAGGATGTGATCTGGTATGATTTTATTCCCATGAATAATTATCATATCTTGTTGGGAAGCCATAATATATCTATAAAAGAGTTTCATATAGCATGAAAAAAGATTAGATACTCTTTTGAGTTTAACGGGAAGAAACTCATTTTTGGGCCTTTGACTCCCTCACAAATTTGTGAAGATGAAAAGATTGTTAAAGAGAATATGAAAAACTATGAGAGAGAAAAGAAAAGAGAGAAGGCCACGAGATAGAAAAAGGCCGTGAGGCAGAGAGAGAGAGAGAGAGAGAGAGAGAGAGAGAGAGAGAGAGAGAGAGAGAGAGAGAGAGAAGGTTTGAGTGAAGAAAAGGGAGAAAACCTTGGTGAGAGAAAGGAGGCTAAGAGTGAGAAAAAAGTTAGTCTTTTGATAAAAGCCATATAGAGTGTACAAGAAAAGATTTTCTTTGCTTTCTAACGTATTAACTCTTTCTTGTTTTAGTTCTTGTGATTTTATGCATCCACTTGTTGAAAGACCTTTTAAAAGGGGATGTGAGGCGTAAGAGATTGTGGCAAAGGATCTAATTAGATTCCAACATGAATTTAGCAAAATCAATTCTTGTTGGATGGTGGAAGATAAAAGGTTAGTTAAATTTTTTGTTATTAAACCTTTTTACTATTTTGATTCTTTTTTCAGGTTTATGACATGGAGTACCCTAAATCCATTATTAAGTTAAAACCATTGCATAAAAGAATACAAGGTGATGATGTTTTATTGGTAAATAAGTGCAAGTATGGCATGTATAATTGGTTTATTCGAATTCTTGGGCTTTTTAGAACACCTAAGGTGTTTTTGGAGGTAGTGATGTATACTCTTATTTCTTATATTGGTGACTTTATTATTTTTGTTGATGATGATATTTTGGTGCATATTAAGTCATTAACTGTAATATCTAAGTTCAAGTGCAAGAGTAATTTTCTTCCTTTTAAAATTGAGTATGACATAGATGATTATGAATTCCAACTTAGTAGAAAAAGGCATGAAATTTATGAGAAGAGGCTTGCGAATGATTTAAATATTTCTTCTTCTCTCATTCAAGTGTCTAGTGAGCTTTCACGTGATATATTGGTAGAATATGATTTTTGTTGTGTGATGAGGAGTTATTCTTCAAGTCATGTTGATTGTGAGCTTGTTAAAGTGTTTGCTACTAGTAAAGAGGATATGCATGATTATTGTGACGCTTGTGATCAAGTACTCTTTCATGAACCTATCTATGACTCTTTTTGTGATAATTTGAGCAATTATTTAGAATTCATTGATGTCGCAAATATTGTTGGGTAAACTTATAATCATGAGCTTGAATATATTAAACATTTTATTTTGGAATTTATGGGTTCTTCTGACCTTCTTGAGAATTTATGTGCCTCTTTGAATAGCTTACACGTAGAAGAATCCAAGGGATTTGTAATTGTAGATACTTGGATATATCCTAAAAGTATCTTATTTGATATATGTGGTAGAAATACTTGTATTAAATGGATGAGTGGTCAATCTTTTATCATTTCTTTGTCATGCATATTTTTGGACTACCTTATTGACGAGTTCGAATTGAATGTTTCATTGCATAGTGCATCCGAGAGAGGTTTTTATTGAACTAATCTAAGTAGGAATAAATTTTATTGGGATGATGATGTCCATATTTTTTATAAGGGAGTATTTACACCTATAAGGCTTAATTGGGTTAAGTGGACACATTGTCACTATCTTGTTTTATTCCAATCATTTTTTCAGATTAGTGGATGCCCTTTACTAGTGCTGTCTTCTTTTTCTTGCAAGGTCAAAATTCGAGGACAAATGTTCTTTAAGAAGAGGGGAATGATAGCATCCTAGGAAGCTCAACTCTATTCAAGGACAATGATGAAGCTTTGGAATCTCAAAGAGGGCCTTTAATAAGATCTCAAACTAAAAAGTTGTAAAACAATGTCACTGGACTTCAGGAGCGAACAAAAAGTTGTTAGTTGGGAGGAAGAGCTCAAGGATAAAGGATATGAGTTATCTAGGTGTTATAGAATTTACAGAGTAAATAAAGGTATCTGCACGAACCACAATAATAAACAATCTGAAATAACCCTCAAAACCCGGTGTCACAAGTACATGAGTATTTTTCTAGGAAGTATAGCAACAATGCAATATCTGTCCAGAATAAAAATAAGACAAGAAGATATAAATGACTCTGATGGAGACTCTACAGGCTGCAGTTTGTTACACAAAATACAACCCACAATAAAGTCCCCGCAATAGCCGCGCCTCTACGCCTAAAAGACCATCACACATATATGTACTTGCACAAAAAGTGCAGCAGGTGTAGCATGAGTACGTAAATCAACGCGTACCCAGTAAGTATCAAGTCTAACCTCGAAAAAGTAGTGACGAGAGGTCGACATCAACACTTACTAAAGGTCCAATAAAGCACTATAATAAAAGCGTAAGCATATATGAAGTGCACATCAATAGAGGGGTAAATATGTAAGGTTTATATTCTTCCAATTATTTCTTTTAAAACTTAAATTTCTCGATCTTGTATTCTACATCAATATCTCAGAAAAATGCCAAGTGTCAATACTAAATAAATAATAAATACCATAAAATGTCGGGCTTCAGCGAAAGGTTTATCTTGTGAATATTCGAACTACTAGCGGTAACGCACGATTCTGTCGAGGTCGTTCGGCCCGATCCAGAATAACGTGTACACTGCTGAGGGATGTGCGGCATGATCCATAGATGCATCTATACCGCCGAGGCATTCGGCCCGTTTCACAATAAAGGAGGACACTTTATGAACCTCCGGAATGAGAAACTATCACGAGGTTAACATGTAAGGATGTACAATTTCTATTAATGATAGATTAACTCGCACAAAAATTCAAGTACGTGAAATTTCGGTCTTTTACTAATTCCTTTAATAAATTGCCATTATAATTCAGGTACTTAAATTAACAAAGGATGCAAACATTACAAGCAATTCATGATTTGGGTCATAAACTACCCGGACATAAACATAACTAGTAGCTGCGCACGGACTCTCGTCACCTCGTGCGTACATAGCTCCCACAATTACCAGCAAATATTAATTTAAATCACCTATGGGGTAAATTCCCTCTTAAAAGGTTAGACAAGAGACATACCTCGCTCCGAAGTTCCATAGTCGGCTCCAACACCATTCTAATACCTCAAATCGATGCTTGTCGATCCAAAACTATGCAAACAATGTACTAACCAATTAATATGTGTTCTAATACCCATAACTAATCAATTTAAATAATTTCCAACTTCGCTCGAGAAGTTGCTAGTGGGCCCACGTCTCGGAATCCCACGAAACTCACAAAATTTGACAAACACATTCGATTACGAGTCCAACCATACTAGTTTCACTCAAATTCGACTCTGAATCGACATTCAAATCCCAAAAATTCATTTTTATGAAATTTTTACGATTTTACCCAAATTTCCATCTCAAAATACTAATTAAATGATGAAAATAATAATATATTCATGTATATTAACCAAATGCGAGTTAGAATCACTTACCCCGGTGAATTTCTTGAAAATCCCGCGAACAATCGCCACAAACCGATCTCCCAAAAGTCCAAAAATGAAAAATGAGATGAAAACCTTGTTCATATAGTACAAAATCTGATCCTCATTGTGATGACCGAACAATTTTTGTGCGGTCCGCACATTCCAGGGTTTGCGGCCGCAATCCAAATTGTGCGGCCACACTTCAGTCGTCTTTGCACTACCAAGCTTTAGTAACTTGACCATAACTTTCTCTACAAATCTCCAAATTATGATTAGTTTACCTTTCTGAAAATTAGACTCAAAGGGCTACAACTTTCGCTTTTGAATCATCTTCAAAATCTTTGTAGATTAAAAGATATAAGCTTCCGAAATCGGACTATCGAATCTGCAGAATCTCAATTCTGCGGTCCGCACAATTCCTCTGCGGTCTACACTTTTCCTCTGTGGTCCGCACTTTTTCTTTGCCTCAGCACTCCAAAATGTGCTCCCGCACTTCCAAAGTTCCAGAACAACATTAGAGTGCCGAAATGGCTAGACTCGATCAAAACTCACCCCGAAACACACATGAGCCACTCGGGACCCCGTCTGAATGTACCAACAAGTCCTAAAATGTCATACGAACTTAGTCAAAACTTCAATTCACATCAAACAATGTGAAAAACACGAATCATGCTCTAATTCAAGCATAATGAAACTAAGAAATTCCAACTTCTATATTCGATGCCGAAACCTATCAAATCAAGTCCGATTGACCTCATATTTTGCACATAAGTCATAATTGACATTTCAGACCTATTTCAATTTCCAAAATCAGATTTCGAGCCCGATATCAAAAAGTCCACTCCTGGTCAAACTTCTCAAAAATCATCAAGTTTCCAACTTTCGCCAATTGAAGCCGAACGACCTACGGACTTTCAAATCAACATCCGGACACGCTCCTAAGACCAAAATCACCATACATAACTATTCTCAGGCTCGGAATCCCAAACAGACACCGATAACCTCTAAATTCATTGCAAACCAAACTTAGGAAATTCTTAAACCTTCAAAATGCCAACCTTCCATAATAAGCGCCGAAATACTCTCGGGCCACCCGCTACTCGACCCGAACATACGCCCAAGCCCGAAATCATTATATGAACCTATTGGAACCTTCAAATCTTGATTCCGAGGTCGTTTACTCAAAAGTCAAACTTTGGTCAACTCTTCCAACTTAAAGCTTATTTAGAATTTTCTTTCCAAACCAACTCCAAACTTCCCGAAATTAAATTTCGACCACACGTACAAGTCATAACACTTGAAGTGAAGCTACTCAAGGGCTCAAACCGTCGAACGACACGCTAGAGCTCAAAATGACCGTTCGGGTCGTTACATTCTCTCCCACTTAAACATACGTTCGTCCTCGAACATGATAAGGACTGCTCCGGAGTTGTCCAAAATCACTGTTTAACACCTCGTGCACTTACCCGTGCTACCACAATCTAGTTGAACACATTAGCTCGAGCCAGACCAAAAATCCTCCATATAACCTTAGCTAACAAGCTTTAGAACCAAATTCCAACTTCTGAATTTCTTTACAAGATATGATTCTAACATACGAACACAGTGCAGATCTCCACATGCTGAATCTACACATAATCATGCACCCAGGCTGACATCACAAAATACACCGCATAACTCGTTTGCCCAAGGCAACCTTTTCCAAGCACAACAACTGAAACATCACTGACCCGGCGCCCGAAGCATACCTCATAACACTTATAAGCCCGGTTCCAATCCACCAATGCTGCCACGATGGACTAGACATGTAGAAACTCATAACCACCTGCCGAATCAACAAATCCTATAAGTCTCTCCTACTGACAGGAACCATTACTTTATTCTGAACTGAATCACGATATTTGTTCTTTAACATCCCCTACATAATTTTGATCGCACTGATCCCAGGTCCCATAACCTCGTCTCACTCAGTACAAGCTGCTCAGGCAATAAGCCATCTCAAACACTGACCAAAATCTCATATGACGCTATCAATGTGCCAATAAGCCACAACTCGAATATGATATATAAGGAAAAAAGAACTCTAGAAAAGAACTACCTAGCCCACGTAGCTAATACAACAACCGAAAAGATTTTATGAACATTTCTCATAAAATGAGAAACAAAATGCACAAGAATAGATATAGGGAATCGTACTTAACATCTTGCTGTTACGGCATGCAACCCGATCCACACATAATACCGTTGCGGCGTGCAACCCGATCCAAACAACATACCTGTGGCAGCGTGCCACCCAATCCGCACATAACAATCAAGAAGAAAACAGACACATCAATCCGTAACGCTTATACTTACGAAATACCCGAATATCGACCACAAGCATGTTCGGTGCATAAGACAAATACTGGGGAGGCGAATATCGCCACACGCTACGAAACTCAAGCACAACTAAGGTGCGATAAATGACCTGAATCGAGAGTTATCCTGCTCATATAACACTGTAAGCTACACGAGACCTCATACATGTG
Source organism: Nicotiana tabacum (assembly GCF_000715075.1). Lineage (NCBI taxonomy): Eukaryota > Viridiplantae > Streptophyta > Magnoliopsida > Solanales > Solanaceae > Nicotiana > Nicotiana tabacum. The sequence goes on from NC_134103.1 coordinate 92,351,458, forward strand.
CGAATAATCAAGCCATATCACAACCCACATGTCACAATATAGGTTACACGGAATAGCTGACAACGAAAATAACATCCAATGCCCGATGACTCCTTCGTAAGCAATGTTATGACGAATGAACATGCCTGACCTTACATAGATCACACATTCATATTAGACCCACTAACGGACCTCAAACCGATTCTAATCATATCATACTGGGCTAATAACCTTTTAAAGATCCACAATGGCCCTATTCATGACTCACACGAGCAGCCGTCCCAATCCGGAACAAACTCCCACATTGACGATAGTACCCAAAAATCTCCATACTTGGTTTCAATCTTTAACAATCAGGTGACTAGCATGTCACACTTATACAAATATCCCTGTGGGGTACGCTCCCACGAGGTTTCACTCAGGTAGAAAAGTCTACACATCCATACCACCAACCATTCTAATTCTATAAGGCAATTCAAGAATCTGCAAATCAATCCGCAAGCCTCTTACATAGAATGTCGTTCGCAGGTGACACTAAAGAAAATGCCAGCTTACTCCAAACATCTGAATTCTCCCCTGCTCATCTGAGCTGGTGACATTCTCGTCAACACCGAACCACCACCTTGATCCTTAACTTTCAAATTCCCATGACGCTCACTGCACCTATTATGCCGTTGTACAAGAATTCATCATAACTCCTCAATCACTAGTAGAATAAACACTTCATAGGCTAGAAACCTTTCACTTAGCTCATTTCAGAAGAACCAATGCAACACGCAACTGAATTCCCAGATTGTAGAAAATACAAACCTCAAGTCGTGATCTAAACCGCCATGACTCTTCCGGATTCCATTTATACAAAAGGCCATTTAAATCAAATACCTCCCAAATCAATAAAGTTTTGGTAGCTGCCGAGCTCGCACGTACAACTACAACCCACATGTATAACTCCACACGCTGAAGGAACTGATCATTGCCACAATCTTGCTGATTCAACCATTACTAACCGACCCAACTCATTCCAATTTACTCTAGACTTGCCTCAGAAGTAATAATAGCTCTATTCAAACATACGAACTAAATCCTCACCCATACCGAGTGACCCGCATCACGAGACCACTTCATCTCAATACTCATAACTCATCTCATACCTTTCTCATGCGCACAATGGCATTTCCAACTGGTATACCTATTCTGCAAGACCTCCCGCAAATCCGAAGTTATTTCTTCCTTTTCTCCAATACTGCACCGCATACCCGATGATAACATAAAACACTCCAAGTCCCGTTCACAATACCCTGCAAAAACTCAATCCTTAACCACACAACGGACCCGAAATCCTTAGGTACTAGACTTAAATTCCTGAACTCACTGGACCATTATTAAGAGTCAACCACTCTGACCCGGTCTCGAATATAACCAAACTACATTTCTCTGTTAGCACATGAATACCCTCTCAAAGAAGAAACCGGCTGAATTATTTTCCTTGTACATTACACCCACAAGAAGCATAAACTTTGAGTCTTCCCAAAACCTGCACCCGAATTAATAAGACGAAGTTTGGCACACATTTATCAAGTTCCGTGCTCGAAGTACTCCCGATGTTTTCTTTTCTTGGTCATGAATAGTTCACCAATACACCGATAACCAGAACCAGCACAAGCAAACAACCACGCGATCAAATCATAGACGGTGGAGCTCCCCGACTTAGCTTTAAGCTACCATCACATAATGTAGAGCCCGCAATGATTCCTCCTTCTCAATTACCATGATCTCACAACGTTAACCCGCCAAATTTCTTGAAGTGTTTTTGTTAAATCTCTTCATGAACATTCTGAATCATCAACCACGATCTCATATCCGACCTCTTTCAACGACGTTGTATAAGTCTGTTCCTTCCTCATTAACATCAACTAAGAGTTCAACAATATCATCCAAACTTAAGTCATATCGCATCTGAGACGATAGTCAAATCTTCACACCCCTTTTCATTCCAAGCAAACTCTTTTCTGCCATATTCACTCTTTCTCCATACGGTAACCATTATTCCAAGTAAAATACATATATCAAGTCACCTTCCATCACGATTCCCAAACTGTTTTACACTTTCTGAAGGTACGTAGATATCCTACCACAAAATCCATACGCTACTCTACCTCTCCCACTTCGGTCAAACCATCTCCCTTAAGCAACTTCTCGACTTCCGCTTCTCGTACTTGACTTGCTAGTAAATTAACCACCGCAAGACACCTCCCCATGTCCTTCCTCATTCTTCGTTACCCAAATGTTCAAATCAAAATCCATCTCTGTAGCACATGAACTAACAAATTACCACAAATTCTAAGTCTCCTAGAATATCACCTTTCTCAAGCCATCAACATTGGAATCACCATTCGATCCTGAACCACTGCACACCGCTATTTCTGACAACCGCCTCTCAAGCACCATTTCACAACACCCTGCTTCGAAGGCAAAATCAAAGAAGATCATAACACCGGCGAACCGTAATGTGTTCAAACAAGGACGATGACACTGTATCACAATGAAAATTCCATCACACTCGGAATACCAAGTCTCGTTACTCCATCAACCCAAACCTGAACATTTATAGTCCAAATGCCTTTCCTTTGCTGGAATTAAATATTGAACCTCTAAATCATGCACTGAGAAATCCTCCTTCCGAGCCATTCACTATCGCGATCCACATATAAGCACTCTACCATTACACCAACACAGTGCGATAACAACTCATGAACAATATAGCAATACATGCATAGCCTCAAAACCATAGGAAGTACGGATACTGAACTGAAATGAAAGAACACTCTTCCGCAAGACGACGATAATAGTCTGCCCGAACATGCAGGGAAAAATATCCTGCATTACGTCTGCAGTATCAATAACACTACTCGATATCTAATTGACAACAAGCACTTCACGTCGCATAAGATTGAGTAGGAAGAAAATAGAGGCATAAGCCTCAATGGAATCAAACCGCACGATAAAGGAATCAATAAGGGAAGTGCTCCTAACAGCCCTGTAGCCTCCCGAAGATAAGTACAGACGTCTCTGTACCAATCCGCATGACTCTACTAGACTTTCTCATGACTCGTGAAACCTAAGTGAACCTAACACTCTGATACCAAGCTGTCACGACCCAAAATCCACTATAGGTCGTGATGGCGCCTAACGCCGCCGTCAGGCAAGCCAACGGTGATTTACCAATTTAATTGCTCCATTTTAGAAATTTAAAATCAAAATATTTTGTTAATTAAATAGTATAAAATAGAATTTACAGAGTAAATGAAGGTATCTACACGAACCACAATAATAAACAATCTGAAAGAACCCCCAAAATCCGGTTTCACAAGTACATGAATATTTTTCTAGGAAGTATAACAACAATGCAACATCTGTTCAGAATGAAAATAAGACATAAGGATATAAGTGACTCTGATGGAGACTCTGCAGGATACAGTTTGTTATAGGAAATACATCCCACAATAAAGTTCCTGCAGTAGTCGTACCTCTGCGCCCAAAAGACCATCGAACATATATGTACCTGCACAAAAAGTGCAGCAAGTGTAGCATGAGTACGTAAATCAACGCGTACCCAGTAAGTATCAAGTTTAACCTCGAAGAAATAGTGACGAGAGGTCGACATCGACACTTACTAAAGGTCCAATAAAGCACAATAATAAAAGCGTAAGCAGATATGAAGTGCACAACAATAGTGGGGTAAGTCTATAAGGTTTATATTCTTCCAATTATTTCTTTTAAAACTTAAATTTTTCGATCTTGTATTCTACATTAATATCTTAAAGAAATGCCAAGTGTCAATACCAAATAAATAAGAAATACCATAACATACCGGGCTTCAGTGGAAGGTTTATCTTGTGAATATTCGAACTACTAGCGGTAACACACGATTCTTTTGAAGGCGTTCGGCCACTCCACAAGAAAGGCAGACACTTTATGAACCTCCGGAATGAGAAACTATCACAAGGTTAACACGTAAGGATGTACAATTTCCATTAACGGTAGATTAACTCGCACAAAAATTCAAGTACGTGAAATTTTGGTCTTTTACTAATTCATCTAACAAATTTCCAGTATGATCCAGGTACTTCAATTAACAAAGGATGCAAACATTACAAGCAATTCATGATTTGGGTCCTAAACAACCCGAGCATAAGCATAATTAGTAGCTACGTACGGACTCTCGTCACCTCGTGCGTACGTAGCCCCCACAATTAGCAGCAAATATTAATTTAAATCACATATGGGTTAAATTCCCTCTTACAAGGTTAGACAAGATACTTACCTCGCTCCGAAGTTCCATAGCCGGCTCCAACGCCACTCTAACACCTCAAACCGATGCTTGTCGATCCAAAACTATGCAAACAATGTGCAAACCAATCAATATGTGGTCTAATACCCACAACTAATGAATTTAAATAATTTCAACTTCGCTCGAAAAGTTGGCAGTGGAGCCCACGTCTCAGAATCCCATGAAACTCATAAAATCCAACAACTCATTTGATTACGAGTCCAACCATACTAGTTTCACTCAAATTCGACTCCGAATCGACATTCAAATCCCAAAAATTCATTTTTATGAAATTTTTACGATTTTTCCCAAATTTTCATCTCAAAATACTAATTAAATGATGAAAATAATGATATATTCATGTATATTAACCAAATCCGAGTTAGAATCACTTACCCCGATGAATTGCTTGAAAATCCCGCGAAAAATCGCCACAAACCGATCTCCCAAAGTCCAAAAATGAAAAATGAGATGAAACCCTTGTTCATATAGTACAAAATCTGATCCTCATTGTGCTGACCGGACAATATTTGTGCGGTCCGCACATTCCAGGTTTTGCGGCCGCAATCTAAATTGTGCGGCCACACTTCAGTCGCCTCTGCACTACTAGGCTTCAGTAAATTGACAATAACTTTCTCTACAAATGTCCAAATTATGATTAATTTAATTTTTTAAAACTAGACGCAAAGGGCTATAACTTTCGTTTTTGAATCATCTCCAAATGCTTTGTAGATTAAAAGATATTAGCTTCTGAAGTCGGACCATCGAATATGCATGATCTCAATTTTGCGGTCGCGAGAGGAATTTTGCGGCCCGCACAATTCCTCTGCGGTCCGCACTTTTTCTTTGCCTCAGCATTTCAAAATGTGTCCCAACACTTCCAAAGTTCGAGAACAACATCAGAGTGCCGAAATGGCTAGACTCGCTCAAAACTTACCCCGAAACACACCCGAGCCACTCGGGACCCCGTCTGAATGTACCAACAAGTCCTAAAACGTCATACGAACTTAGTCAAAACTTCAATTCACATCAAACAACTCGAAAAACACGAATCATGCCCCAATTCAAGCCTAATGAAACTAAAAATTTCTAACTTCTACATTCGATGCCGAAACCTATCAAATCAAGTCCGATTGACCTTAAATTTTGTACACAAGTCATAATTGACATAAAAGACCTATTTCAATTTCTAGAATTGTATTCTGACCCCGAAATCAAAAAGTCAACTCCCGGTCAAACTTTCCCAAAATTATCAAGTTCCCAACTTTCGCTAATTGACGCCGAATGACCTACGGACTTCCAAATCATTATCTGGACATGCTCCTAAGACCAAATCACCATACGAAACTATTCCCAAGTTCAGAATCCCAAATGGACACCGATAACCTCTAAATCCATTGCAAACCAAACTTAGAAAATTCTTAAACCTTAAAAATGTCAATCTTCCATAATAAAGCGCCGAAATACTCCCGGGCCACCCGCTACTCGACCCGAACATACGTCCAAATCCGAAATCATCATGCGAACCTATTGGAACCTTCAAATCTCGATTCCGAGGTCGTTTGCTCAAAAGTCAAACTTTGGTCAACTCTTCCAACTTAAAGTTTTCGAATTTAGAATTTTCTTTCCAAACCAACTCCGAACTTCCCGAAATTAAATTCCGACCATACGTACAAGTCATAACACATGAACTAAAGCTACTCAAAGCCTCAAACTGGCGAACGATGCACTAGATCTCAAAACGACCGGTCGGGTCGTTACAGACTGGGACTTTCAAGATCCTATCCTAGAATGGTTTTACTTATTTTCATATATTTTGGTACTAGATTTATTGTTTTTCTATGTAGTTAAGGTTATGTTTTTCTTTTCCTAAGATTCTTGGAGTTACTTTCCAAGATTGACTTGGTTTTTGTTTACTAGTATTTTCCTTTTCCTAAGGTAGTTGGACTTGCTATCCAAAGTAGTTTAGGACTTTATTTCTTTGCTTTTTTGGATTTAATTTTGTGACCCCCTATTACTTATATAAAGGGGTGTCTTAATTATTTTTAGACTTAGATTATTATGATCAATAAAAATTGTGAGATTTTTCTTGCACTCTTGTGTATTGCTACTCTTGGATTTATTCTTCAACCTTCAAGATTAAACTTAAGGTGGTAAGATGAATTCTTCGAAATCTTAGATCACTTATAATTTTAGGCTTATTGTTGTTCTTGTTATTCTAAAGGGTCGGTTTTCACAATCTATCTCTTGTTTTTAATTCTCTATCAAAGTCGATTAGTTATTCATTAGCTAATTGTTGCTATTAGGATTCAACTTCAAGAATAGACTTCATGAATTCAAGAAACTCTTTTTTGAATTCAATCTATCTTTAATTTTTGTCTTTTTTTTTTGTTTCTTTATTTTCTTTTAGCTTTCGTACGTTTCTTGATTTCTTTTAGTAGTTCTCCCTATCGTGTTGTTATCATAGTCTCTCAAGAATGAGGTCCTATATTCTAGTATACCTCTTGTTAGTCCAAGTGTTTTTCGACCCCTTAAATCCTAGGCCCACAAGCCTACACTAGTTCAAACAGTTTCAAAATTGTTCTTTCTATTATTGTTTATGTTATTTCTCCCAAATTTATCTCTGGCTTTTAGAACTTCATTTAAATCACTTCCTACAAGCCAACTACCCTTATAAACAGAGGCCATGTCTTCTAGATAGTCCCAGAGCCTATTCCTATCAGTTAAAAGGTTACTAGCATAAATTGCAAAAAATAGCCACTTATAGGTGAATGGAGTTACCTTGATCATTACATGGATTCCCTGTGGTGTGATGTATACTTCCTCCAGCTTCACCAGATCATCTTTCCACATGACTAACAATACCCCAGATTGACCTACTGTAGGGGTCTGGAATTGAGTTGAGAATTGCATCTCAGCAGTAGGTTGCTTGTAGTCAGCCATCCTTGTCTCCAACATAATAAGTATAGCATGATTGTGAAATATGACTATCGAAGCATAATGTCTGCGAAACTCAGCATTGTTGTCTTCCTTCGCATTCCAAATCATGAAGTTCATCAATAACGAGTTATGAGATGGGGCTTTCCTCTTGATTCCTTTCCCATTTCCCACAAGGATTGCTTTCACTAGTCCCACCAGAGGGTTTATGGTTACTGTTGAGTTCCATGAGTTTGAAGATGAGGGCACTCGGAGACCTAGCTTGCAGTTTATGAGCTTTCTGGGGCATAGATCAATAAGCATTTCTCCGTACTACTCTTTAAACTTTATCTCATGAGTCTCTTACATGAGTAGCACTTTTGACTTTGGGACTCTTAATTTTTCCTGTATTTTCTCCAGGTCTATATTGGACTCTCTGAGGTAATTTAGGGTTTGGTTGGTTCCCTTGTTCAGTTGTTTCGGTGGTGACATTGGATTTGGTTGTGGGGGTATTGACTGTTCCACTGGTAGCCACAATGTGAATGCAAGGGAGGGAATCAGAGCTTCTAGAATCATCATTGGGAAGAAGGGCATGGTGTGGTATAATTGGTCCATTAGGCTGTTGATCTCTTCCATTGATAAGGGTTGTTGGGTCCCCGTGTATTGGGCCTGTAAAAGAGTTGACATCCACAGTTGGTGGCCAAAATTGGCCAGGCCCTGGTGGAGCTAAGTGCGCTAAGTAGCATGGATTTTGGATATTGATTGATATTGGGGCTGACTCTTTCATCATTTGCAATGTTTGGGATTGTCCCTGTAGCGCCATTTCTAGCTACGATTCCGGCTTGTGCTCCGGTGGCAATGATACAGAGGATATCATGAGGGGTGTGGTGTCTTGGTATTGGGTGTGGGTGCTTTGATTCTCTATTGGTGGTGTTCTCTTTGGTTTCTCTGTCGGTTATGTTTGAGGGAATTAAAACCCTCTCTGCACTATGAATATAACCCATTTCGTGATTATTGGGTTTCGTGGTGGAGATTTGTGATCTTTGCTTAATCTTGGAGAAACCAGCGTCACCTCACTGATCAAAGGGGTTAACTGATTTTGAGCAGGCACTCGATTACCTTTACTGGGTGAGGCATAATCGAAGGAGTTGCCATAGAGGATTGCGTGTGGTATTGATGCATAGTTGGGTTGCAACATTATAGAAAAAAGCTAGCCCACTTTTGATTGGACCTTGGAAGTCAGAGCTTCCTTTTCCAAGAAAGAGATGCTTTTAGACTGTGGGCCACATCTAGATTTGGGGGGGAACAAAGTTAGTATTTGGTGTGGGGTCCATTCCCTTTTCCTTTCTAAGAGAGGTATCTTTTGTGGGAGTGGATGTGTATTGCCCATATCTCTTGTAAGATTTAGGCCTCCTCTTTGGTGTCCTAATTTAGGGCCCATATCATTTTTTTTGTGCTCCACTGGACTCCCATGAGAGCCCAAGTGGCTATTCGGGTCTTTCCCTTTTGGGATAGTGCTGCCGGTACACTTGGTGGTGTTATATTTTGGGTCTAAGAACGTACCTTAGGAGGCATTGTGTAAGGCCCCTTAAAATTTCGCAAAGGAATTTAAGATTTCGTGGTGCCGAAGTAGGCTTACGTATTTGAGGATTGTAAAAATTATTCGCAGCAAACTTGCTCGCCGCGACTCAAACTTTTTGGGTTGAACAATGCACTTGGGAGTAAAGGAAAAAAAATTTGGCAGAAAAAGACATCTTTGCGGCCCACTATGCGGCCGCAGAATGGCCGCAGAGTGAAGCAGTTATGGGGCAAGTTTAGAGGGAGGTCTGCGGTGCATTATGCGACTGCAGAACAGGTCTGCGGGCCGCAGAACCTCCGCAGACCCAACCCGTATTTTCCAGTTCAGGGGCACCAAATTGTGCGGCCGGTTTGCGGACTGCATACCTATTCTGCGGTCACTTTGCAATCGCAAATTGTGTTTCGGAGCTTCATTTTTCTGATTTTTGTAACCCGACCCCATTTTAATAAATAGCCTTTTGGTGTCATTTTAAAGGGTTTTATCTGATATTTTTAGAGAGAGGTGAGAGTATCTTAGAGAGAGAAAGATAAGACCTAGTCATTTGTTCATCAATTCTTACTCAAGGGTTGAAGATTTCACAAGGATCTTGCTAGGGCTTCAAAGAGGTAAGAATTTCTTCCCCCAATTCTTCAATTTCGAGTTTGGGGGGGTAAAAGATGGGTGATTGAGAGTATAATTCTTGGGTGTAAGAGTAGTAATTATACATGATTGTACCAATAAGTTTTGTGGGAAGATTGTTGAGCTCAAATAAGTAAAGATTGGGTTGTGGAATGAAGGAAATCTTGTAGAAGAACCTTGTAACCAAATTTGCACATCCAGTGTTTGATAAAATGCTCAAATGAGTTGAAACCATGAATATCCTCCTAATTTGTGTTCAATTTTGTTATGTCTCAAAATAGAATGGGATTGCTAGGATTTTTGAAATGTTGTAGTAATTTAAGGAAAGCTCAAATCGAGGTATGTTGGCTAAACTCCTCTCTTAGAATTGAATCCCATGATATTCATGTAATTTATGTAAGTCCCGAGTAGTTCATTATACTATTCCGAATAAGTTTGTGTTGGAGGATATTTGTTTAATATGTATACCAAATGCTATTATCATATTATGCTATCATATGAGAATGTACTCAAAGTATGGGTTATGCATTAATAATGTTTCGACTCCAACGAAGGCTATTATGCCAAAATTTGTAAAATATCTCTATGTGCCTATGACTCTTAATTGCTCACATGTGTACTAAAAACCTTGATTTGTAATGCCATGTTGTTGATGATGATGATGATGTTTGAAAGTGAAAATAGTGAGCATGGAATACTAATTACGGCCGACGTGCCAAGAATGATTTTATAATTGTGGCCACTAGTGCCAATGGAATGAAAAGATGTGAAAGAAGTATGAAACGAGATGATTGGTATAAAAGGATGATGTCTTGAATGAGACAGCCTAGCCGATCAGGTCGTGATCGGACGTCATGCCCCACACATGGTGGTGATTGTACTGAAAATTATAATTGAAATTGTGATTTTGGTTGATGTCTCGAATGAGATGGCCTAGCCGATCAGGTCGTGATCGGACTCCGTACTAAAAGTACGATAGTATTTATATTGTGAACGGTGGCATATTTGTACTAAAAATCTCCTAACTTAAGATATGGAAATTTATTTGAACACTGTCTTGATCCTAATTTGAGGTTTGATATTATTTGTGGCTTCCACTGATACTAGTACTATTCCATATATACTAACGTCCCTTTTGCCGGGGGCGCTGCATCTTCAATGGATGCAGGTGATTCCATAGCAGGAGACATTGATAAGTGATTGCGGTACACCCTATTCCCAGCTGACTTGGTGAGCCCCACTTCATTTCGGGGTCATGTATCTTTTGTTCCTTGTGTATTGTGTTTGAGGTATAGCCGGGGCCTTGTTGCCGACATTATCATAGTACTCTTCTGTATCTATTAGAGGCTCCGTAGACAAAGTGTGGGTTGTATATTAGTGCTGGGAAAGTCAAATAAGTTATGTTGTGTTTGAATTACTTGTTCCACTTCAGACCATGAAAATGTGTGTAATTTGAGACTTTAAAATGAAGTAACTAATGGTAATGAATTGGTATTGTATACATGGTCTCCTTATTGTCTAATTAACGAAATATGTATTCTCTGTATTCATAAGTGAGTTTGGGTAGAAAGTATCTAACATGTTTGCTTGACCGGGTTCACTCGGTTGAGCGTCGGGCGCGCTCCCTGAGTTCGGGGCGTGACACATTGAACCTCTTTACCTGGATGTTGATTTTCTCTGATATTTTCCCCTAGTTGTTCCTTTGTGGTCGCTCTCCTTTGAGGTGGATGCGCCTGTTCTTTGAGAAGGGAATTGTGCTCCATTGAGATATTGGGTCCTTTGCATTGGGCACACTAGTGGAGCCATTGCTAGACATAGACTGTTATTTGTTGGGGCGGGTATGATCGCAAACTCACAGCTCCTTAGTGTGTGGTCAATTCTCTCACATCCCTTGCATAATATTCCCTCCCCTTCATATACAATTGGTTGGTTGTAGCGGCCAATGGTGACTTTTGTGGTGACTGATGTTTTTACTGGGACTTGGATACAAATTCTTGCGTATCTGCCTCGTAGCATAGATGAGGTACATGTATCATTTTTCAGTAGTTTGCCTATCCTGTTTCCTACTTGTTCCAAAATGGATCTGTCATAAAATTCAGTTGGTAATTATGGTAACCTTATCCATACTGCGGTTATTGATAGCTTTGATTTCGCCGGAACAAAATTGGGTTCCCATTGACAGATTGATAGGAAGTGACCAGCTACAAACCATGGTCCCCCGCTTAAGACTTTGCTCATGCTTTCTTCAGTGTTTAATTTAACTATGAAGAAGTTCCATCCTAGATCAATGAGTATGAGTGGTTCAGTTGGTTTCCATAGATGGACGAGTTTTGCTTTCAGTAGCTGGTGAGGATTTTTTTCCCCAAAGAGTTTGATAATTAATGAGTATTTTCATGGCTGGTATAATCTGGTTTTGTCCTCATTGGAGAGTAGAATTGGGATATTCCATGCGTTCAATTCAAAATTGGGGCATTGTGTTGGAGATGAGTGTATCCCATAGGAGGTGGAAAAAACCAAGTTTTGTTTTCCAATAGGATATCCTTGAAGGAGTTCTTTTGGGGGTTGTCTTCCTCCATTTCAGTCTGGGAGACACCATTCGGAGTGGCAGCGAGTTCCGGTGGTATTCGGGTGGGGGGTGGGGGGGAGTTGGGGGGAGGAGGGAGAGGACTCTAGCTGGGCGTGGGATGTAGCTATTATTGAGTGGCTGTTTGGTTAGTTTGGAAATAGAGAGAGGTTGATTCTATAACAGACTCTCCTAGATACATTCATGATTCTTGTTTGGGATGTAGAAGTAAATATGAAATACTATAGAAGATCTATTTTTGTTTTTTAAAATGCTTGATTTTATCATGTATAATCTCTCTCTTGTCAAGTGTGTTTAAAAACTAAGTCTCTTTGTTCGTTCATTTATTGAACAAGTTAGGAATTTATCAGACTCATATATCCTTTTCTAATTTAAGATGTCTTATTGACTATTCTTAAAAAAAAACCAAAGCATATCATTGCTTATTTTTCATATTATGTCTTGCGTTCTATATTGAAAAGCTATTGGGAGTCATCTGTTTATTCATTTTACTTGATTCAATTTTAGTTTGAAACTTGGAAGTATATATGAATGTAAGTGTGCTGTTAAATTAAAAAACGGAACAATTATTATGTATTACGAAAAAAATTTCTCATCTAATAATTTTAATAGATCATAAAACTGTCTATTTGCTCAATTTTTGCTAAACACGCGCGCACACACATGTATTGACTTATAAAATATTGCGTCCATAGCACTAAAGATTGAATTTCTTTCTGCGGAAAAGTATTAGTGGATTGAATTTGTCTTTCATGAGTTACGAAAAAAATCGACAAAATCAAAAAAGAACCAGTGAAGTTGGTTTGGTTTTTTTGGTTAAAATTTGAACCAAATAATCCCTCTCACTAGTAAATTATTACAAAAACAACTTTAAAGATTTTACTTCCGGTTTCACTATTTAACAGTGATACAACCACGGGGGGGGGGGGGGGGGGGGCAACTAATTCTCCTTGGCTGAAAAATTGACTTTGTATATAGGTAAAAATCTATGTATATGTATAAATTATTGAATCCGTAAACTGGACGAACATCTTTTTGAATCTTCATAGTAAAATTCCTACCTCCGCCACCACTTTCATAATACTCAATATTTCTTGTGTTTTACAAATTCTTTATTTTGATTTCCTATAACAATTGTTTTAACATATCTATCATTAATGCAACAAAGTGTGATTACAATGGGAGCAACACTCTTGGCATCCTACCTATCAGCAGCACTCTCCTTTTATTACTAACAGCATATTAAGCATTTTTACCTCAAAATGCTGATAAAAAAAACGCTTGTGAATGGATGCTATATGGTAACAGACAAAAAAAATGACTAGCAGTAATATTAGCCAAAAATTTGAACACAGGTCTAAACTCTTTAACACTGAAATTAGAAGGACCATTCTCCCCAGGCAGATTTCAAACAGTGATTCCTTGATACTAGTCATCAATGTAACTTCCCAAGTCCTAACTGATGAATCTGGATAGTCCTGAGACTGCACCCGAAATGTGCATTAACGAGGGGCATGCAGAGAAGCAATGTAAGTGTGTAGATCGTTTGTTCTTTTAGAGAAACCAACCCTCATTTGAGAAGCTAGATGCCAGATAAAATTTTACGTGGCCTGAGCTTGTTTCTTGATTGATCTGCTAAAGAGAGTTATAACACTAGAGATCTGAAGGTATGCAACACCAAAACTATGAAAACATCAATTTAAGAATTACTATGATCTGTATTCCCCGTTACAAAACCAGCAGCCAAAAAATGAAACATGCTCATAGCCCATAGGAACTGTTTCTCATGAGTTCAGCACTGTTAAACCTCAGAACAAACAACTGTTGAAAAAAGCTGGTCATAGACCATCTAAGATAACTCATATGCATGGCGATTTATTAAGCCAAAGAGAGACTACATCTCACAATACCAGATCAAGTTTAGTAGGGCTCAACAGGTACACGGAAGCTTGCTCCAGCATAAATGGCATCTGACCCAAGTTCCTCTTCAATTCTCAAAAGCTGTGTGAAAAGAATCAAAAATCAGAACTGCTGGTGCAAAGAATATACGGAAAGAAGTGTTGTACAACTCCATGAATGCAATTTGGTGGAGGGAAATAGCTAATGGGATAATTACTACCTGGTTATACTTTGCGAGACGCTCTGACCTGCAGGGAGCTCCAGTCTTGATTTGTCCCTGGAAATTCCCAGGATAATAATAATTAATACCAAGGAGTAACAAATTAAAATACAGACAAAACAATCTTAGAATGTTTTGTTAACAAACTTACAGTTGATAAACCCACAGCAAGATCAGCGATGAAGGTATCCTCTGTCTCTCCACTGAGCAAATAACATAAGTTCATTAACAAGTTTCATATATATAACAAGCATGTTTAATTAAGTTTCTAAGCCCATTTCAGAGAATGATAATCTTCTCACCTGCGGTGACTGGTCATCACCCCCCAACCAGCCCGCTTAGACATTTTTACAGCTTCAATACTCTCAGTCACACTTCCAATTTGGTTAACCTGTACATGAAATGAGGATGCAGTATAATCCCCAAGTCAAAGACGAAACGTTGACAACAACGCTGACATAGATGATTCAATGATACCTTAAGAAGAAGCGCATTGCAAGTCTTCCCCTCGATTGCCTTAGCAACCCTCTGCACATACATAATGAACAAATATCTAAGTCTTAGAAGGCATATGGAAAATAGCTCAACAGGCACAAGAAAGAAGTGCACTATATATTTCCTTTTCAATGGAAGCTCAAAGCACACAGCTCTAAACAAGGAAGCATCAAGTTGCTTTTAGACACTTCAATCTTACCTTAGGATTGGTAACAAGGAGGTCATCTCCCACGATCTGTACTTTCTCCCCAATCTCAGCAGTGAGCTTAGCGTAGGTTTCCCAGTCATCTTGGTCAAATGGATCTTCAATTGAAACAATAGGGTACTCAGACACGAATGACTTGTACAAATCTTTGAGCTGGTCACCTGAGATCTTTTGTGAGCCATTATTGTTCTGCGAAGATGAAAAAAAAGGAGCAAATGTCAATTCAAGTTGAGAATTTACTCTAAATTACCTCCATAAACAAAGTAAAGTCTCTTCTATCTCGTCCTTTGCATATCCATTAGTTATTCATTCCCAGTTAGTGGATAGCACTGACTAAAGCTGATAATATTTTTATGAATGCACAATGAGAGTATTATGTATAAGCCATTTTTTCACCAAAAAAGGTTAGGTTTAACATGTTCATTTTTGCACATAGATATTCGAAAATAATGTAGCTTTACTCATAAATGATATTGTAGAAAAACCAGGTCAGAGTTCTTTCATAGAGATAAAATCCTAGACATAATATTGAAAAGGATGCAACACAAATTTTCCAGTTCCATTCAGTTTTAGGGCCTTGCCGGCAAGAACTTACCTCTTCTTTGAAGTTCAGATCATAAGTTTTGTCCTTTCCATAGAATTCAGATGCGGCAACATCCATGCCAATTACAACCTAAATTAAAAAAAAAAACAAGGAGGAGGAGGAGGAGGAGGAAGAGGAGGAGGGGGAGGGCTGGGTCGGTTGGGGGCTCAAGAAGGAATTGAGAACTCACTTTTCCAGTATAACCTGCTTTATCAATGGCTGTCTTGAGCAATTCAAGGCCCTCCTTGTTCTCCTGAATTTTATAAACAATAATATGTGAAAGAAGGTAAACATTCAACAAATTGTTGTAACCAGCATACGATTATATTCACCTGGATATTAGGAGCGAAACCACCCTCATCACCAACATTAGTGGCATCTTGTCCATACTTTTTCTTAATCACAGCCTATAAAATAGAAGTTTGTTTACAGAAAGATCCAGATCAATGAGGATAAGGAACTTTTTGGGACAATGTTAATACTCCATTGCAAGCCTGAATAGAGCTAATCAATAAAAGAAAATATCACCATCTTTCATGATACGTTGCACATATTGTCAATGGGCTGTTTGATAAAAAAAATTTATGAAGGTAATAGAAGCCGGACAACTGTGTCAAACCTTCAAATGATGATACACTTCACAACCCATCTTCATAGCCTCCTTGAAACTAGAAGCTCCAACTGGAAGAATCATAAATTCCTGCAGATAAATACAAATGAGAATCTTATTACCTAAAAAGACTTAACTACATTATCAACACAGAAATATAACATGCCTGCATAGCAAGTTTGTTTCCAGCATGGGATCCACCATTGATCACATTGAAAGCAGGAACAGGCAATACCAACTTCTTGTTACCGGCTAGGTCAGCAATATGCTGCAAATAGGTAGTTCAAATCGTACGTAACTCATGATCAGAGATGAATCCAATCGCAAGTAAACCCCTAATTGCACTATCCAGGAGAAACATAGTGAGCTAGAGATCTTATCAGTTAAAATGAACTTCAACTGAAGTACTTATCCATGTAAACGAGAATGACAAATTTAAAATATAGAGGTTAGTCCCATGTTGGATAGGGAAATGGAGGTCCTTGGGATCTCAATCTTGCTTATTGAGGCTCCATTTGCAGACTTAAGATGTTGATTACAGGAACAATGAGCATTAGAATCCATGAACTTCATTAGGCAATATGTACCTTATAAAGCGGAATGTTCTTGACAGCAGCACCAGCTTTGCACACTGCAAGTGACACAGCAAGGATGGCATTTGCGCCGAGCTGGAAAAAAGTAAATGCAGGTAAATTGGTGATTGGAGACCTTTTGGAAATAGCAAGTGAAGTTAATGCTTAGATCATATTCTCTCGAATACCTTCTGCTTGCACCAACCCCACTCATTTTGAGTTCCATCAAGCTGATGAACCATGAAGTTATCAATACCAGTCTGGTCTGTTGGGTCCTGCAGAATAATAATAACTTGCATATCAAATACGTTATCCGTACAATATAGCTCCAAAGTTTTCCCTTCACCTAAGCAATGAACCAGCAACAATGTTTTACACAAAAGATACTCCATACACAAAGGAAGTAAATAGTGGAGAAAACAAACGTTGCCAAAGGAAGTAAATAGTGGAGAAAACAAACCTTGCCAACGAGAGATGGAGCAATAATTGAGTTGACATTGTTAACAGCCTACAAGAACATAACATGGCAAATGAGTAATCGGCAGGTAACCACACAATCACAATACAGGCACTTTGCAATGTAATACCTACCTTTGAAACACCCTTTCCCAGGTAGTCAGACCCTCCATCTCTCAACTCGAGGGCCTCATAGATTCCTATTAAATGAAGTAAAAGATTGAATTTAAGAAATTCAAAGAAGAAGAAGAGACAATGTCAATAAATTAAACACTGGTTAACGCAGAAATGAGGTAAGCAAAATTTGTACTCCCACCCAAAGGGACCTAATGTGGTTCTAGGATCAATGTCGCTCAAGAGGATTTATCATTCACCCATCTTAGAAAGATGCAAGAACAATGATGGTCACAAAATTAAGTTGCTGGAAATACATTTGGTCATGCAATTCCTTTTTTTTTTTCTTCTCGATAATGGTGGTGTCCGGGCCTACTTTCAGAAATCTCGACTATACCACTGGGTACCTTGTTATGATAATTGCCTTGCAATTCATTTTTTACACGAGGGATGGTTTAACTCTAGAGATGCATCAGTTAAAGTAATGCTACTAGCACAATGCACCCACTAAAGAAGACCCAGTAACTTACTAATCATCAGCATATCCAAACAAACAATCATAACAAAAAAGGTAAAATCAGTGGAGTTGTGAAAGAAAGAGTTCCACAAAATCTTCTAGCAAGTAAGAAAATCTCATTTCAATGACAAGAATAACATAATCAATTTCAATCAATAAACTACACCTCAATTACAAACTAGTTGGGGTTAGCTAGCTATATAAATTCTCTACATCCATTCCGCTCTATTCATACCCATTTTTATCCAAAATACTAAAATCAATGGGTTGAAAATTCTCTAACCCAATCATGAGGTCTAAGTTAAAATATAATCCCAGCAAAGGCAAAAAAAGAATCAGATGATTCTTCTCATCTGCCTAAGCCTTTGAGGTCAGAGTTATCCGGTACATGTGTAGGTAATTAGTGGAATAGTCGAGATACATGAAAGTAGGCCCGAACATCACCATCATTACAAAAATTTACTGTTAACCCAATATCACAGCTAAAGAGAACAATGCATGAAACAGAGTGTTATCCTTACCAGTGGATGCACCACTAGGAACAGCAGCTCTAGCCCAAACACCATTTGACAAATGGACATCAACCTACACACATATATATATACCCAAGCATAAAAATCAATTATCCTAACCATTTTGTCAATAGAAACTTTTAGCATGCATGGGAATTGGGAAGCATTGAAAAGGGATGAAGTGGAGAGAGAACGAACCTCAACCGTAGGATTACCACGGCTATCGAAGATCTGACGGGCCTTAAGGGATTTGATAGTTGCCATAATATGAGCTTCGGAATTCGGATCTGCTTACTGAAGAAGAGATTGAAGAAAGAAAGGTTCAAAGAGAGCTGCGTAAAAAGAGTCGTTTGAGTTTCTGAGAAGCCATATATCCCATGTATTTATACTTGTGTGGAGAAAACCTGAGTGAATTAGAGCCGTTCGATGGATGGTGAAAAATTGGAATTAATCTTTTTATTTTTATGATTTTTCATTTCATTACAATAATAATTTAATATAGGTTAAGTTGTACTACAATTGAGTATGGAAAATGTGGAACCTAGCTTAAAGGTCATGTTTTTAGCCTTTCTATTTTTTTCAAGTTTGATGATTCTAATATTATAATGTTTCAATTTAAGATGGATTAGTATTTTAAGAAGTGAATGTACAAAGTGGCGTGATTAGTCCTTTATGATTTTAATATATGATAGTAGATAAAGTATGAATAAGACATTAATGTATAGTTTAAAGGAAAAATATGTCAAAATAATTAGGCCAAATACATATACATCCCATTCAACTTGGTCCCATTTTTCATTTTGACACTCTATCTCAACCTTGTTCCATTTTGGCTCTCCAACTCTATTTCTTATGTTTCACTTTAATACAAAAAACTGACACATAGTGTGAGTTGGCTCACTTGGTAGGCGCGTGAGGCAGATTTGTTTTGGCAAAATTCTTTCAACAGTAATAAAATAACTGTTGGCCCCATTTTTAATCTCCAACTTCCTTCCCCCTTATTTTATCTTCATTATTTCCTTCCCCATTCATTGTTGCCCCATATTCATTCTCAAAGTTCCAAAGCTTTCATTTGCCAATTTCATACCTGGCCATCTAGAAAACTTCAAACTTTTGCAATTTTATTATTCGTTTATTTATTCTGATTAATTTTTCTGTGTGAGTTTATTTCATATAAGCTTGAAGTTTGAAGTGAATCCATGTCTCAAAGAAAATTATTTTTTCATAATGGAATGGATATTTGTTCTTCTGGACTTCAAGTTGAACTGAAAGTATCATGGACACCAAGAAATCCAGGTCGTCGCTTTATGGGAGTAAATTTGACAATGTACGTGAACCATTTTCAAATTTCATTTTCAATGTTGTCATTTTCTTGTGTAAATAAGAAGCGGACTTAATTTTACCCAAATACGATTGGGTCGGGTATTTTAGTATTGACCCGTTTGACAAAGATGAAAAAATCAGGTGGTAACATTTAATTGGATATTTATTACACCTCATATTTGTGTATACACACGCGCTATATTTTTTGCACTGGTTTCAGCTTTTGTGTTAAAGTGAAACATAAAAAATAGAGTAGGAGGGCCAAATAGAACAATGCTGAGATAGAGTGCCAAAATAAAAAATGAGACCAAGTTGAATGGGCTGTATATGTATTTGGCCAAATAATTAGGTACATAATAACGTTTTAAGTCAACGATTTGCTTATTATACAATACAATAATATATAGTCAAATACTTAAAATAAAATGTAAAAATAAAATATTTTGCATTTACAAGACGAATAATCAACAGTGCAACGCGTACAATCTTGGGTCGTGGCAAACGGGCAGGTCAGGTCAGATATGGGTTGGTTCGAAAACGGGTAATGCAAAAACGGATAAGTTATACGACCTGATCCATATTTAATAGAGATAAAAAACGGGTTAACCGACAGATAATATAGATATCCATATTATCCATGATTTCTTGAATATGATCACTTTTGGGAGAAATCCTAGCTAGTCTCCCAAACTTGAGAAATCTCCAAATTGAGGGTTTACAAATATAAAAGTTAAACTCATTAGTTTTCCATTGGTTACCCATTTTCTAACTGGATAATATGGTTCTTGTTATGAATAGAATTGTATTTAAGGTGAATGTCTGTATTTTAAAGAGATTTTATAATTTGTTACTTGGTGGCTAAGTCACTTTTTTCCTATAAATAGAGAGATTCTATTCCATTGTAATTGATCCAAAATCAATAAGAATTCTGTCCCACTACTTTTCTCTATAATACTCATCTTCTTTTATTGTTTTATAACACGTTATCAGCACGGGACTCTAACCAATTGAGTATATGCATCTGCTTTGGTCACTAGGCTTTGGAATACATGCATGGTGCTCAACATGTATATAATATTGAGTATAATGATTATCAATTGTTCCATTAACTTCCTTCAGGAATAAATTCTGGATTGAAGGTAAGTATTTTACCTTATTTTTCTCTTCTAAACTCTTGAAATTTTATAATTTAATTTTAAATACAAATAAAGACAACAAAGTTTGATTATAACTCTAATAGAGTTTGTAAGAAATTATAACCACTTGAAGTGATATAATTTCTTTGTCTTGCCATGATCAAATTCATGTATGATTATGAGCACAAAAACGAAATTATTACCGTGAAAGTATCAATGGATATGGACGTGGCAATAAACAAAATCATAATCTTCATCATTATGGTAATGAGAATAATAAGGATTCTCAAAATAATCCTTCACTCTATGAAAGTAATGTTTGTCATCGATTTGACATGAGATTTTATAAAGCACATATAAATGATTATGGTCCATTCATGATGTGAATGTGATAACATGTGATTTATGAATACATTTTTATTCTTGGAAGAATATGAACGTGCTAGTGGTAGTGAATAGACCCCACTCACCTCTAGAAGAAGGTTTGAGACGAAATAAGAAAATAATGTCATTATTATGACATGAATGGTCATTGGTCACGTACCTATTATACGCCAAAATATTTTGGCAATGTTATTATTAAAGGACAACAGTAATGCAAGAAACAAAATTTGCATATAATTTTGACCATGACCATAATGGTATAACTTTCTCTTTAAAAGATATTCATCGCATAGATGTTGATGAATATATGGTAATACAAAATTAATTGAGAGCTCTGGAAGAGCCAATTATTACTATTTCTGAGGAATATAATTGATTATTAATAGGGCATTGTGTTGTAGTAAGTTTCAAAGAAACTTATTGAGTTTCTAAAGTATTCGCGAAAGCGGTTAGTTATATTGAGGCTATAAATAATGAGAAGATTTAATATCTTTATAGGCAAAATGCATAAGTTACCACCTCAACTATGGACCAAATCCCTGTTACACACTTTTTGCAAACAAAAATAACCTTACACACTCAACCTTTTCATAGTGTATCTAATACATACCACTTTTATGTTTAAGCATCTCTAGAAAAAATGAGGCATGTCACACACCAATAATATAGTACCACGTGTCATTATTTTTTAAAATAAAATAATATATAATATAAAATTACAAGTATACCCTTAACTGCTCTCCCTTCCATCTCTTTCTCTTCTCCACCTTATCTCCATTGACATCCACCACCATAAAACAACCCACAATTACCCCCTTCCGTTTACAAACCAAAATTAGGAACCCTAGTACATTAGTCACAAGTTTTCGAGTCCAGATTCAATTCTAACACAAGAAATAGAATGCAAAACTCCATTAAAGTTAGTTATGGTCAGATCTATGACTGCTCAGTTCGCCGTCATCTTCTCCGATAAACGCAAAAATCTTGATGTTTTGGCAGTTGATTATAACCAGAATCCATGGTATTATTCAATGGAAATAAGCAACCAACCCCAGTGATGAAAGCGCAAGCAAACAAAGAACAACTTTACAAAATGGTTTGTAAGTAACAAATTGGCCAAATACCTATGCGGCCCCTTAAACTTGGCTCCAGTTTTCATTTTGACACTTTAACTAAAGTCAAGTACCTATTGAACACTCAAACCCTGTCTTACTTGTGCCTATTAAACACAATAGCTGGCATGGCAAAAAATGTGTATTTCACCACTCTTAAGCGCGTGAATGGATCTGAAATTATATTTTTTCTTCTTTTTTATTTAAATAAAACCCCCTTTTCTAAAGAAACCATATCACCACCTTATTAACTCCATTACTGCCGCTCCTCCGCCATTGGTGCGACCATTTTCTTTCGTTCTTCTTTCTTCGCACACCACCCTCCTCCCTACCCACCACTGCCACCACCAGCCTCGATCCTTTTTCTTCCCTCATTACATGAAACGGAGATTTAAAAATTCAGAGTCAAAGAACAAGTTGACTCAGAAGGTTGAATTGATGAGATAGCTAAAATTGATCAGAAACTGGATCAAAGAAAATTGGTGAAGTATGAGATTGACGAAGAAGACGACGATGGAGAATTTTTCGACCATGAAGCTTTGCAAATTTTTCCTGAACTTCAAATTATTTTGTCTTCAGATATTTATTTTTTAGTCAATGGACCAATCTCATACATCGTCAATCTGCTGCAGAGCTTGAAAGAAATCAGATTCCATAGAAGACTCTCCCCAATACTCCGCGTTTAAGCAGATGGAATGAAACCCGTTTCTCTTTCTCTTTTTTCCTTTCTAGATTTTTTACTCTTCTTTTTCTCTGCTGACTTGTCTTTTTCATATTGGTATCATTTGTTAGGTCAATGGCAAGTAACTTCACGCTTTGAAGTTTGTTGAGGGTTATACAAAATGTGTTTAATAGATATAAGTAAGATAAGGTTTAAGTGTTCAATAGGTATTGGTCTTAGTTAAAGTGTTAAATTGAAAGCCGGAGCCAAGTTTAAGGGGTCGCATAGGTATTTGGCCTAACAAATTAGAGTCGGTCAAATCTCGGCTTCTTTTGGCTCATCTCCGATATCCCCCCACCACCAAATTAATACTCTACCATATTAAATTTGTATTCCTAAATTATTACTACTAATTATGATTCAAACCTAGATCTGTAAAATTCTCTTAGATATAGATTCTTTTTAACTATTTTACATTATTGTTAGTCTAAAAATTGTGGAGAAAGAAGATAGGGAAAAAGTGGTAGGGAAGAAGAGGAAAATGGGGAAGGGGGGAAAGGACATCAACGAAGAAGAATAGGGAGGGGTTTTGGGGAAGAAAAACAGGGAGAGGGAGGGTAAAAGTGAAGGGAAAGGATGGTGTTAAGGGGCCCATTAATTAAAAAAAGAAAGAAGAAATAAATAATTTTGACACGTAGCACTTAAACAGATTGGGAATTATTATTTTTAAATGGTTCAGGCTTTTATATTTTTTTGTCATACAGGCGCGTGCCACGTAGCAAAGGTAGTGTGTCTTAGACACTTTAGAAATGTTGAGTGTGTAAGGTGATTTTTATTCTCAAAAAGTGTGTAACAGGAATTTGGTGTATAGTTCAGGTGACTACTTATGTATTTTGCCTATATTTATATTACTACAACTTTAGTAGGGTAATATGAATATAAAAATTACCCGCTTTATTGCCTAATTTGTACTGCATAAATAAAGTATGGTGAAATTACATGACACGATAAACTGGATGTTTATTGATATATAATACCCATGTCATAGTAAACTGAGAATTTAATTAATAATTGCACATGCCAATATGTAAACCCGAAGTTTACTGATACAGACAATTTTATCAAGCATGACCTATTGAGCAATAATGAGAATTCACACGAGTAAGTGTTGAAGAAGATTCTTCATGAATTCTCATGTGTTGCTTGTTCTCGCGATTATTATTCCAACTAAAATTGAGATTGAATCCCTTGAATTCTAAAATTTATCAAAGGTGAATATGAGTCCATTCACCTGCCATGTAAACCTTATAAAGATGGTTACATGTGCGTTTATTATCAACCCGCAACTTGAATGCCAGGTTTCTTGCTCAATAATTTAATTTAGAGCATAATTTTCAGATTTTCTATTCAAGCTAGTTCATTCTGATAAGTTGGTTTACATCACAGTTGGTTTAGCAGAACGATTTATTGACTACCTCCACTTAATAGCTAAACTATTGCTTATGAGAATAAAGTTATTTATATAAGTTTGATGTACGTTATATACGAAAGTATATTACATTCTTCTATCACAACTGGTTCAGGGTCAGGAACCATATAATTCCATCTTATTATTATTGATGTGCGGTGTATATTTTGATTAACATCATAACACATAAAGATGAGTTCTCAAAGTTGAGGAAGCAAGTTCATTTTTCTAACATGAGGGGGAGAGATGATAAACATTTGAGAAAAAGTTACGTAGAATGAATTATCATTTCTACATCTAGATCCTCGAATAAGATAATATGAACTTGAAGTTTATAAAAAAAAAATTTATCTGCAATATATTACAAAGCACGCCGGACGCATTTGCTGACCCAAAGAAAATAACTATATTCTCACTACAAATGCTCCTATTAGAATAAGTCCTATAAGGACAAAATCTATGGTACGCTTCAAGCGTATAGACAAATCGGTTTCAAATAAAATTCTTGATAAAAAAGATAAACAAATGATCATAATAAGGAAGCAAGTGATCTATAATATCACATGACATAATACTTCATAAAATCTTAGATAGAAAGCGGGTTGTCGGCAAGCGTAAAGAGAGGGCGAGGTTCAAAGGAGGAAAGGCTTAGGGTGGGATACCTAGGAACCCAGAGAGGAGGAAGGGAGAGAGGTTCAGGTACCTGAAAATATAAATGAAGAGATCTCTATGTTATATCTTTATGCATAAAGAAGCCAGAATACATCGACATCCCCTTAAAGTTGTCATCACTTTTTACTTAGATACTCTATCTTAAGTTTATTCCATTTGAATACTTTAACTAAGGCTTTATTGTGTCATTTAGACATAAAATTCGTAGGCAGCCAAACACAAAAGGTGCGTGTAATTCACACGCCAAAGTGATGAATAAAGTGAGGACACGTGGATTTAACTTTTAAAAATTAAAAATAATTTAAAAATAAAATAAAATATAGTAATCTTCCCCAACAGACTAATCATCAACCATGTTTGCTCGATCTCTGAAATTGTCACCAGCTTCCATCTTGAGCAAATTCTGTTCCATCAAAATTCTTTCCCATGTCATTCCCAAAAGCTTGCAAAAGCTCAGATAATTTAATCGTCTCAAATGCCATGAATCTCCCAAAAAAAAAATCCGGCGAACTTAACAAATGGCCATGGAGGCTCCATCCATTATGGGCCAAATTTTGCTCTAAGTGAATCAACTAGTGATCTATTTTTGCTAAGTTCTTTTTTATTAAGGCTATAATGTTCCGAGGACAATCTATATTGGGTAGTGGTAGAAGTGGAGCATGGTAAATCGAGATCTGGTTGTAATTTCTTTTTCAAATTTTAAGAATAAATATAGATAGCTTTTAGATTTGAGAAGAATCTTACTTTTTGTTTGATTTAGAAGAACTAAGTTTAATATATTTTTATCCATGTGAAACAACATGGCTTTGGGAAAGAAAGACACACAGGCACACAAAAAATGAGGGATTGGTTGATCGGGAATCCGACAAAAGAAAAAGGAAGTATGGGGAATTTGGTGAGTCCAGATCATGTTGAGGAAGAAAAGAGAAGTTGGCCGGAAATTTTTTCGGCAGAAGCTGTACATTTCCGGTAAGAAGTATGTGAGTTTGTTTTTTTGGATGACTCCACGCGCTTGAAAATGTGAGAAACACTTATTTTACCATGTCAGCATATTGTGTTAAAATGACACAGTAAAGACCTCGTTAAAGTATTCAAATAAAACAAACTTGAGATAAAGTGCCTAAGTGAAAAGTGAAGACAACTTTAAGGGGTTGTTGATGTATTCTGCCAAAAATAAAGGTTGGAACTGATATAAAATATTCGTCGACGACATCAATGATAGCGCTAAATATATATATGAGGATCTTAAGTCCGGAGAAACGATTCAAGTAGAATTGGTTTCATATGAAAGACATGTAGTTTTGGACATGCAGTTCAAATACTTGAAAATATAAAGTCAATGGTGGGTGCAATCATTTTTATCTATCTTATATGTCTAGCATGACATAAAACTTGATATGCATCCAAAGTCTATTTATATGGCTTATATGACAATTCCTGAAAGATTTAGATCGCTTAAAGCATATACAATTCTTGGTCCTGAAGTACCACATTCTAAATGCAATTTGTGCACATATGTATCTTGTTATAACTATAAACATGATAATATGATAGCGAGAATCTCTATGAATATATTGAAAAGGCCATTCCACGGCATTTTATGAAGACATTACATATCTCTCAAGAATGATGATTTCAAGGTGCAACATATTCATTCAAGTTAATATGGCTAATTTGTTTATCAAATCTTTACCAACAATCTTTTGAAGATGGTGCAGAAGATTGGAATGCGAAGGCTCAAAGATGTGAATTGATGCTCTCATTAGGGGGAGTTAATACGCGTTGTACTCTTTTTTTCTTATAAGGTTTTGTCCCACTGGGTTTTCCTTGCAAGGTTTTTAACGAGGCAACCAAAAGGCGTATTGTTAGATATGTGTACTCTTTTTCCTTCACTATAATTTTTTTTCCACCAGGTTTTATTTTAGTTAAGGTTTAACGAGGCACATTATCTGTTGAATAGACATTCAAGGGGGAGTGTTATAAATAAAATTGTATTTAAGGTGAATGTCTATATTTTAGAGAGATTTTAGGGTTTGTTACTTGGTGGCTAAGTCACCTTTACCCTATAAATAGAGGGGTTCTATTCCATTGTAATTGATCCCAAATCAATAAGAATTCTCCCCCTCTACTTTTCTCTGCAATATTATTTAATTTTTAAAAAGTTCATTATCCAACCCATTTTTAGAGAAAAATATAGTTGGATAATTATTTTCTTTTAATCATGTTGCCACCACTACGGTTATCTCACAGCTCGCAATGAAACCTTTCGTAAGGTGAGTTCCAATTTTACCTTTTAAACATCTAAAATGTATTAGTATTCAACTTCGTGAAATAGAAAATGCTCTCATTAGTAAATACTATTTGCTACTCTATTTCACAATGGTCGTTTTCATATTTCCCTTTTAATATAAAAGGGAGGACGCATGGTCTGAAACTTTGCCTTGAATAAAACATCTCAACAGATATAGAACATGTTCTTTTTTTGAGAAAATATTAAAAAAACAACAATTACTTATGGCCTAAGCAAAGTAAGCAACATTGAGCACGACCACAAAGATGCTTTCAGGCGTGTTTTAGCTCGTCATGCTCCTTTATTATGTGTTTCTGAAAATTCTATAATCCAATGGAAGTTTATTTGTTAGATTGAATGCTACCATAATTTATAAACCTGAAATTTCTATCTTGCAGATGCATCTCCGTATTCCAACTACCTCCTTGACATTAACTATTTCGTTGGGTACTTGCTATCTCTCTCCAGCACATATATCAGATGGCCTAATGTTTATTTTTGGTCTAATTTGAACCTTGAAGGTTCTTACCTATTTCATTGCCGACGGTATGGTGGAGGTCGCTACATCATATGGTGTCGTTACATGTACGACCTCGATTTAATATAAAGGAATAATTTCCTTAAGTTGATTTAGTTCTCAATATCAAAACGAGTCTTCCTATTGTGCTCCACTTATGAGTGAGCTTCATAATTCTATAATCTACTTATGTGTTTACCCCTGTTGGGAGATTTTATGGAGATAACTACGCCTATCATTTCGTGTTGGTCACTAATAAGAGCTGCGAGGCTAAATGTGGCTTTCTGTTACTCATTTCGGTAAATTTTGATGTAAATTCCGATTAATTAATTGCAAATTATGAATTATATGCCCTACCTGTGTGAGGTTCATTATGTGTTGTGATTTGGTGTAACCGAAATTATTTAAAAGGAGAAAATAGAAATTTTCAATTGGCACGATATGCATATTACTTGTGATTCAGAATTGAGGACGAGATCCTCACATTTTTATATAAATTGATATGTTTAAACCGGGCTACGAGTTGCGGTGGAAGTTATATAAGGACGAGATCCTTGTGAGAAAAATTCTTGTGTTTAAGTTCTTCCTTGTGAAATTAAATTTGTACTATAGTACTAATAGGGAGTCATGCCTGTTAGGCTTATTTAAAAATTCTTATATGAAATTCTCTGTGCATAGTTATCAAATTCGTGTTGTAATTATTAATTTTTAACCTACGAGGTAGGTGCCCGCCTAGGTGGCGTTAAATGTGACTCGTTAATTCGGGTAAATAATTATGAAGTCTTCATGCCTCGCATCTAGTTATCAGTATTGTGAAGGTTTGCAACGAGATTTTTGTTAACATGAGGTTAAATGATGATTCTGTAACTGATTATGAACAACTATTAAGACCAAATTGATCCAAGAGGGTGCCCCATTTACAGGGTCAGATGAGTGTGAGTTAAGCTTTCAGAAGCTCAAGATCACTTTGACTCCGACACAAGCGTTGGTATTACTTACATGTTCAAGGTCTTATACTATGTATTGTGACGTGTCACGTATTGGTCTCGGCGCGATGTTGATGCAAGACGGTAGGGTGATTGCCTACGCGTCCAGACAGTTAAAGATACATGAGAAAAAAAAAAATCGGTCCACGGCCTTGAGTTGGCAGCTATTGTTCGTACCTTGAAGAATTTGGCGGCATTATTTGTACGGTATCCATTGTGAGGTCTACATCGATCACCGAAGTCTACAACATCTGTTTAAACAGAAGGATATTAATTTGCGGTAGCGGAGATGGTTGGAGTTGCTTAAGGATTATGATATTACCATTCTCTATCATCTTGGGAAGGCCAATGTAGTGGCCGATGCCTTGAGTCGTAAGGCGGAGAGTTTGGGCAACTTAGCATATTTACCGGTAGCAGAGAGGCATTTGGCCTTGGATATTCAGGCCTTGGCCAACCAGTTTGTCAGATTGGATGTTTCCGAATCGAGTCGAGTTTTGGATTGTGTGGTTTCTCAGTCTTCTCTTTATGATCGTATCAGGGAGCGTCAGTATGATGACCCCCATTTGCTTGTCCTTAAGGATACAGTTGATGCTAAAGAAGTCGCAATTGGAGATGACGATGTATTACGAATGCAGGGCAGGCTATGTGTGCCTAATGTAGATGGTTTTCGTGAATTGATTCTCCATGAGGCTCACAGTTCGCGGTACTCCATATATCCGGGTGCTGCGAAGATGTAGCAGGACTTGAGGCAACATTATTAGTGGAGGAAGATGAAGAAAGACATAGTGGAGTATGTAGCTCGGTGTCTAAATTGTCAACAAGTGAAATATGAGCATCAACGACCGAGTGGATTGCTTCAGAAGTTAGTGATTCCAGAATGGAAATGGGAGATGATCACTATGGATTTCGTTGTTGGGCTCTCACGGACTCAGAGGAAGTTCAATGCAGCTTGGGTGATTGTGGATAGATTGACCAAGTCAGCTCATTGCAATCCTATGATGACTACCTACTCTTCCGAGCAGTTGGCTCGAATCTATATTCGCGAGATTGTCAGATTTCACGGCATACCGGTATCTATCATCTCTGACCGGGGTACGCAGTTTACATCACGGTTTTGGAGGGCAGTACAGCGTGAGTTGGGTACTCGGGTAGAGTTGAGTACAATATTTCACCCTCAGACGGACGGGCAGTCCGAACGCACTATTCAGATACTGGAGGATATGCTTCGTGCGTGTGTGATAGATTTTGGGGGTGCTTGGGATCAGTTCTTACCACTTGCGTAGTTTGCTTACAACAACAGTTGTCAGTCAAGCATTCAGATGGCTCCGTATGAGGCCTTGTATGGTAGGTGGTGCCAGTCCCCAGTGGGTTGGTTCGAACCGGGCGAGGTTAGGCTATTGGGTACATACTTGGTTTAGGATGCCTTGGAAAAGGTTAAGTTGATTCAGGATTGACTTCGTACAGCCCAATCTAGACAGAAGAGTTATGCGAATCGGAAGGTTCGTGATGTTGCATTCATGGTTGGTAAGTGGGTATTGCTCCAGGTTTCGCCTATGAAGGGTGTGATGAGGTTCGGGAAGAAGGGCAATTTGAGCCCTAGGTATATTGGGCCTTTTGAGATTCTTGAGAGAGTTAGAGAGGTGGCTTACAAACTTGCACTACCACCTAGTCTCTTTGCCGGTCATCCGGTATTCCATGTTTTCATGATTCGAAAATATCACGACGATCCGTCTCATGTGTTAGACTTCAGTTCGGTTCAGTTGGACAAGAATCAATCTTATGTTGAGGAACCAATGGCTATTTTGGATAGGCATGTTCGAAAGCTGAGGTCAAAAAACATTGCTTCCGTGAAGGTTCAGTGGAGGGGTCATCCGGTCGAGGAGGCGACTTGGGAGATTGAGCATGATATGCGCAGCTGTTATCCACACTTATTCACCAGCTTATGTACGTTTTCTAACTCCGTTCGAGGACGAACATTTATTTTAGAGGTGGAGAATGTGATGACCCAAAATGTTATCTTTAAATTTAATAATTAATTTTATATTCTAAGACCTTGAAAAGAATTATTTATCATTCCTCGACTTGCGTGCGCAGTCCGTAAAATTTTCCGGAAAGTTTTCAGGTGAAAAATGAATTAAAATGTGAATTAGAGCTTTAAAACTCAACTGAGTTGACTTTGGTCAACATTTTGAGCAAACGGACTCGGATTAGTATTTTTATAGTTTTGGTAGGTCCGTATCGTGATTTGGGACTTAGGCGTATGCCCAAAATCAAATTCCGAGGTCCCTAGCCCGAGATATGGAATTTTGATGAAAAATTAAAAGTTTAAGTTCAAATAGTGACCGGATGTCAAATTATGTGCAAACGATCTCGGAATAGAATTTTGATGATTTCAACAGCTCCGTATGGTAATTTTGGATTTAGGAACATGATCGAAATTTTATTTGGAAGTCCTTAGTGGAATTAGGCTTGAAATGTCAAAAGTTAAATTTTTGGGAAGTTTGACCGAAGGGTTGACTTTTTGATATCGAGGTCGGAATTCGATTATGGAAATTGGAATAGGTCTGTTATGTCATTTATGACTTGTGTGCAAAATTTGAAGTCATTCCGAATTGATTTGATGTGTTTCGGCACAAGATATATAATTTGAAAGTTCAAAGTTCATAGATTTTGATTTGAGGTGCGATTCGTCGTTTTGATGTTGTTTGATGTGGTTTGAAGCCTCGACTAAGTTCGTATTGTATTTTGGGACATGTTGGTATAATTGATTAAGGTTCTGAGGGTCTCGGGTGAATTTCGGAAGGTAAACGGAATGGATTTCGGACAAAGAAGGCTGCTGGAAATCTCTGTTGCAGAAATTTCGTCAGAAATTTCGTTAGAAATTTCTGGTGCGTGGAGCCAAATGTGGAAGCTTATAGCGCGCAATCTATAAGGAATCGAAAAATTTTCAAAACATAAAAGTTGTAGCCCTTAGATTCTAGATTCCAGAAAGTTAAACCATTCATCATTTGGACATTTGTACAGAAAGTTATGATGGATTGAATGAAGGCTGGTAGAGCAGTTTTGCCAGAAATTTCGCCAGAAATTTCTGATGTGTGGAGCCGACTTTGGAAGTTATATCTCGAAATTCATAAGGAATCGGAAAATTTTCAAAACATGAAAGTTGTAGTAGTTTGATTCTAGTTTCCAGAACGTTACACCATTTATCATTTGGACATTTGTACGTAAAGTTATGATCGATTGAAGAAAGGCTGGTAGATCAGTTTCTCATGGACTTTTAGTGACGAAAAATTGACTTTTTAGTGACAAAAAGTGGACTTTTAGTGACGGATTGACAGAAACTTAAGGACCAAAAATAGTCATTTCATTCATTTTGTTTTGAATTTTTGGAGCACGGTTCTTGGGCGATTTTTGGGCGATTTTCACGGGAAAACATTGGGGTAAGTGTTCCTTATCGTATATTGATTATATTTCATGATTCCATACTCATTTACATCATGAATCTGTGAATTTATGGAAGAAAAATCAAGATTTTTGTAAAATCTTCCAAAAACGAAAATTTAAGATTTGGAGGTCGAGTTGTTATCGGAATTTGGTAAAATTGGTATGGGTGGACTCGTAATTGAATGGGTTGTCGAATTTTGTAAGTTTTGCCGGATTCTGAGATGTGGGCCCCACGGGCAAATTTTGAGCTAATTTCGAATTTTATTGAAAATATTATATTTTCTTATGAAATTGATTACTATAATTTTTGTTGACTGTATCGAATTAATTATGACTAGATGAGTCGATCGGAGTCGAAAAATCGAGAAAAAAGCATAATACTTGGTTAAATTGGAGCAAGTCGAGGTAA
Organism: Nicotiana tabacum; assembly: GCF_000715075.1. Taxonomy (NCBI): domain Eukaryota; kingdom Viridiplantae; phylum Streptophyta; class Magnoliopsida; order Solanales; family Solanaceae; genus Nicotiana; species Nicotiana tabacum. Next base: position 92,384,049 of record NC_134103.1, read on the forward strand.
GTGACTTGTCTAACTTTGTGTGGGGGAAATTCCCCTAGGATTGATAATTGTAATGTGTGAAAAGTCGTGTACACGAGGTGACGAGTGTGTACACGGGCTAAATGTGAAAGATTATGTTTTAAATTGTGTAGATCATTGTTGCGCATTAATTAAATTATTTTATTTTGTTATATTCTTCATTATTGATTTAATATTTATATTTTTTTAAATTTGCTTGACCTTTTCCTGCTAATTATTTTTTTTGTTTACTTGAAACTTGGTTTCTTTTATACTGTGCATTATTTGAAGGTTGATTTTCTTTAAATTAAATATTATTAATATGAAGTATTTGACATTTTTAAATTTGATATTGAAGTAACGTAATAAAAATTTTAAATATTATTTTCCTGAATTATTTATTCTTGAATATTTTCATAAGATTATTTTTTTTGGATTATTCTGGCATGAGCCGTGAGCTCTTTATTATTGAAAACTATTGTTGTTGATTTTTTTGTGGAAAAATTGAAATATTGGGCACTTGAGGTGCAAATTGTGAAATTGATACGCATGCGGTGGTATAAAGTCTGGGTGTTGAAACGCATGCGGTGAGATAAGGGTGACTTGATACGCGTGGCTAGTAGGGGTGACTACTAGAAGTCATGCGGTGTGATAAGGGTGGCTAAAGCGCGGGATACTATTTCGGGAAAAAATATTTTCTTTAAATAAAATGTGAAGGCTCCCGCGGTGATATAAGAAAATGAGATATTGTGAAATTATTTATAACTTGGGACTACAAGGCGGTACCTCGGTAGTGCCCTTGTTGATATTGATTTATGGCCATAGTTGCTTTCGATTAATTGTTGTGATTTTCATAAAGTCGAAGGAAATTCTGTTTTGATTCCAGAAGATATTATTTGCAATTATTTGGTGTCATTAAATGTGACATACTATTTGATTCATTTCCAATGTTATTTTATTTTACTACATTGATAAACATTTTACCATGCCATTATTATATTCCAGTAGGGCCTCACCTGACCTCGTTACTACTCTACCGAGGTTAGGCTTGACACTTACTGGGTACCGCTGTGGTGTACTCATACTACGCTTCTGCACATCTTTTTGTGCAGATCCAGGTACATTTTTACCAGCCTAGACGTCAGTGAGTTACCTGCGCACGGAGACTTCGAGGTATATCTGCCAGCGTCCGCAGACTCCGGAGTCCCCTTCTATCATTTTATGTTGCTTCCTTATATTTTATTTAGACCTTGACATATAAAGACATTGAGAATAAATTCTTAGAAATTTGTGACTTATTTCTACCGGGTTTTAGGAGTTGAAATTGTTTGAATTGTAATTTATTTATTTCAGATATTTATTATTATTCCGCATTGATAGGCTTACCTAGTCTTAGAGACTAGGTGTCATCACAACATCCTACGGAAAGAATTTGGGATCGTGACACATCTTAATCAACTTCGAATCAAGAAAGGTTATAGACAGGTTATAGATAAGCTACTACTCATCCAAAACAGAACAATTACTGAATCTGAACAATCTTTGATCGCAACCATCGTAATAATCCACATCTTTCACCAACTAGTGTCCTACCTACTTTAAACAACATTTTCACCAAAAAGCAAGATTCTAATGGCTGGGCGCTGGCCTATACAGAATGTATATCTACAATATACTCCCATTACTAAAATCTCCAAAATCATTCTGTACTAGTTTGTCTTATATGGTGCAATGAAAAGGCAGCTTTGGAGTAACGGTAAAATTATCTCTGTATAATCTATAGGTCACAGGTTCGAGTCGTGAAAGTAACTACTAATACTTGCATTAAGGTAGACTGTCTACATTACACCCTTGGGGTGCGACCCTTCCTTGGATCCTGCGTGAATGCGGGATGCTTCGTGGACCGGATGCAAAGTTCCTCTCTTGCACTCAAAAGTTGATTTAGATCAATAAAGAGGTTTACCAAACCAAATTAAGTGGAATGGTTAATACTGCTGAAATTCATGGAATAACACTCATAAAAGTTACACACACTACTCATTAGAAAAGAGAACAATTTCAAACATTAAGAAAGCTTTCAGTTGTAGGCATCACAATTCACACAGTATATAATTCTAGAAGTCTTTCCTTAAAATTTCAAAATCAGACTACACTCATCTGTCTTAGAAGTTGCAAAGGTCCTCCCTGTCACTATCAAATTATTTCGTTAAACACAAAAAGACCAAATTTAAACAAAAATAGAAAAAGAAACAAGACCAAAAGATTGACAAAGTCTTCTGGAATCTCAGTTTGCGCATCATTGTTAGGATTAACAAGATAAAGTCATGCAAGACATTATGCCAATTAAAGATTCCAAATATATCTTTTTTTTAAAAAGGGAACAAAAACAATTATTCAAATCTATGTTGCTCGGACTATGCGATATCTTTTTTTTAAAAAAGGGAACAAAAACAACTATCCAAATCTATGTTGCGAAAATGTCACCGGGTGCGTGCCGGATACTCCAATGGGATTCCCAAAATTATTAATAGAAAGTCGACCGCGCAAAGTAGTATATTTTTGGAGGATCCGACACGGGTGCGGCAACATTTTGAAGAGTCCTCGCAACATAGATCCAAACTACAATAACAAATCTAGTATAATATCACAAATGAGGTCTGGAGAGAATAGTGAGTACGCAACCTTACTCGGACCTTGTGCATCCGATAGACCCTCGGCTCAAAGCAGGCATGCATAATCACAATAGGAAAAAGAAAGCAATTCAGTAGTGAAAAAACAACTAACCAAACTAAGCTTCATAATCTCAGAAGACATTCGTATTATTCATCACAAGACTAGTAATCAAAACTTAAAAAGCAAGATTTAGCCTCATGATTATCATAAACATTCCCTCAAAAGAAACAAACAAGAACAAAAAAATGGAAATTAGAACCTCTAAAGGGTCTTGAGAATATCTTCAGCACTGCTAACATTAAAAGCACCACCTTCTTCCAAATTCAACACCTTAACAACTCCATCATCCACAAGCATAGCATATCTTCTAGACCTAACACCTAATCCAATTGGCTTATCACTTAAATCAAGTTCACATCCAATAGCCTTTGTAAACTCCAAATTCCCATCACTCAAAAGCAACACTTCATCATTAATCTTCAAATTCTCCTTCCAAGATTTCATCACAAATGCATCATTGACCGAAATACAAGCAATTGTGTCAACCCCTTTGGACTTTAGCTCCTTCGACTTTTCGACGAAACCAGGAAGGTGTTTTTGTGAACATGTTGGTGTAAATGCACCAGGGACAGCGAAAAGGACAACCTTTTTCCCATTTGTGAGGTCTGAGATTGAAAGGGTCTTGAGTTCATCGGATGAATCGAAGTAGGACAGTGTTGAATTGGGGAGTTTGTCACCTACAGAGATTGTGGCGGAGATTCTTGAAGTGGTTGTGCATTTGAGGGGTTGTACGCTGCGCAGTGGGTGTTGTACCTTGAGTGGAACGACAGAGAAAGAAGAAGAGAGAGTGGGTTTTGGGGAAAGAGGAAAAAGGGGTTTTGGGGTGGTGGAGGATTTGTGGAGCTTTGGGAGAGTGAAAATGGCGGCTGTAGCGGCAGCCATTGTTGTGTTAGCTATGCTAGAAGAAATGAAGAATAACTAGGAGAAGATATGTGCCAAGGGGTGGTCGTTGCTTCTTAGGCTTTTGTGGCTTTTTCGACTCTTTTTAGGGATATTGGACGGAACAAACTATGAGATTTTTAGGGAAGTTGACATTTTCATATTTGGTCCCATCTATTAGTTTATATTACATGAACAACCCACTTAGTTTTATAAGGTGCACTTATGTCGACCTCATTTTGTAACTCCAAACTTTGTCTTGGGAGAGGTATTTCTCGGAATTTGGCGCAGTTGGAGCTTACTGGGTACATGACCCTTGATAAAAGGGTGTGTGTTCTAGAATTATGGTAGAAGGTTAGTAGGTAGGTGAGCATTTCCCTTTGTCTTCCTCGGTTCCGTGTCATTAGTGCTAGTTTGATATCTTTTTGCTCTTCGATTGCTATTATTACTTACCATTTAGTGCTACCTTTGCTTCGATTTTCTTTTATCATGTTCTTGTTTACTACTTGTTGTCATTACTTTTTTTCATCCTTTTTTTAGTCGGGGTCTATCGGAAATAGTCTTTCTGTCCTGTCAGGTAGAGGTAAAGCTGCCTACATCTTACCTTCCCCAAAGCCCACTTGTGAGAATTCACTGGGACTGATGTTATTGTTATAAACTTTTTAAACAAAGTTAGATTGATATTTCCATGGACAGAAGACAAAGCTAGGACTTTGGAGTTTATAAATTTTTAAAAAGGCATCTAATTGGATTTTGGACAAATTATTTATGCATATGAAGTAGATTTTCTTACACAATATATGGTTCAGGCCGGAGTTATTTAGTTTTCTCGAACCCATAAACAGAACAGTAGCTCCATATATGGTGCATAGATAGCTCCATTCCTATCTGTGCAGGAATTAGCTTGTATGGCTAAACTTGTGTTTTTCGAAGCATTCTTGTTAAAATAGCTTGTGGTATTCAATTGTATGCCATAAATAAATGTTTGTTTGGCAATTACTAAATGTAATGAAATAGGCAGTCTCATTCTCCAAAAGTTGGTAAATTTGTTAAATGATCATTATGATTTGTTATCTTTCACCAGCTTTCAAATTCAATCAGCTGAAAGATTATAAGTAAGATATAAAAAGAAAATAGCTTTGTAAAATTCATCTATTTAGAAACCAAACACAACTGAGAATGTAAAGGAAAAACAAGAAAATAAGCTGCAAAATTCAGCAACTACTTGGTGCCTAATAGCACAAGACATTATCCCCATCTTTCCTGGCAGCTGTCTTCTCTATACACATTGTCAAAATAAAATTTTCTTTCTTGTACTGTTTAGCCCTCAACTCTTTGGAATATACACAGAGAACAAAACAGATTCGAGCCATATATCAGCTCGAGTACTTTATGCTTGAACCATAAAGAATGAACAAAACTCTCTTTTTTACGAGTAAAAAAAACACCAAAAAGTAAAAAATAGAGGAGAAACTGTAAAAGGGATGCTCAAAATGCTGCTCCAGTCTTGCTTCCCAGGTGTAAAACATAGCGTTAATCAGCACACGAGCAGTGTGCTAAGAGTTGGGAACAAAAGTGCCAACATGACCAAATCCCATGATCAAGAAGGCAAATGCTTGAATAAAGAGGTAGAGGAAATAGTGATTCTTCCCAAAGGCAATGTCATAACATCCACAAAAGAAGAGGTACGCGCCAGTGGCAAGCTCTAACAAATGAAGTCTGTTGGTAAAAGAACAAAAGAAAACTCCACTTAGTATTGCCAATTGTTCAAGAAAATTTAGTCTAAACTAGTACTTAAGAAAGAATTAGCTGGAGGAAAAAGTAAACTGTTCATGAGTCGATTAATTACCTGTCACCAAACCTAAATCGAGGTTTCTTGAACGCTTTCATGGCTGATTTAATCTTGAAAGCATCCCCTAGTTTCTCAGTGACGATCCATTCATTCACTCGTCCTGCCTCTAACAAGCCAATGAACGTAGCCTTAGTCCGATGTAGAGACATGACATTCTCGAAAAGGATCCAAAATATTATCAAATGGAATGACCTGTTGTCAAATGGGCAAAAGCAAAAACTCAGCATTTTCTTGTTCAAACTCAAAATACTATCTTCATTTACCATCAAATAATAGACTATTTTGTATAGAGGATGCTAATGGCAGAATTATCATTATCTCTTTCCAATAAGTATCCAACATTTGTATTTGAGTATTACTACTTGCTAACAGTGTGTTTTCCTGATTTTTCTTTTCTGTTTATGTTGCTCCTGACTGTTTGAAATAAAATCTTAACATGAAATGATAACAGTAGTTAATTGCGAAACGCAATGCTAGAAAAAGAAAACTGACCTTGGAGTTCCAACAGCATTGAGTAGTGTAATGATGGAAGGAATATAAACAGCTCCCCATTTTGGAACCTCAACTTCAGGTACTAATACAGTGGCAGGCAATACAATACAGTAGAATACAAAAGTGACAATGTGGGCTATGACCTTTCTTACAAAGAAGAAGCTGTAAATCACATGAATCTTCTTCCATAAAGATACTTTCTGCAAAGAAATGAAGACGACGTAAAAGCTTAATAGGGCCTTAGCTCAGTGCTAATTAGTTATCAAATTCACATAACAAGAAGAACTTGAGGGGTTTACCCTATTTCTTATGATCTCTGTAAACATTTTCCTGAAAAGATTGGCAGGGCCACAGGACCAACGATGTTGTTGATAGCGATAGGCCTTGAACGTACTTGGTAATTCATTTTTCACCTATACAAATGAAACAAGAGCATACATATTAACTAGTTGAACACCCCATTACAAGTTCCTCATTTTCTTGACTAATTTGATAATTAGATTTAGAGGTCAAAAATTAGTATGTCATTTTCTTTGAGTATTACCTTGAGAGAAGAAAGGTACAAGAATTTCCAGCCCTTTAGACTAGCGCGAACAGCCAGGTCCATATCCTCAACTGTTGTCCTATCCTTCCAACCTCCAGCCTCGTCTATTGCAGCAATTCTCCAAACACCTGCTGTCCCTGTGTTCGTTTTTTCACGCACACAGTGTAAGCTTTACTTCTATTTGAACAAAACAAGTGTGTTGCAATCCCAAGCAAGCTAGGGTTGGTAATAACAATCCTTACTATCCATGTCGCTCCATTTAAATCCGTTCCAATCCAATATTATTATAACTTTGTTTCTCTAGCATTGGATTTTATTCGACACAATTACTGGAAAAAAATCTCAAAAACAAGCAAAATCAACATTCTTTTGGACCACTTGTATCACTATTATTGTCTTTTAAGTTCCCTCCTCTTTTACTCCAATAATGTAGGGATACGTTCATTCAGTGCTTGGCTCCTTAGAGATTTCAAAAGGGTCAATCTCAAAACATTAATTACAGTATAAAATTAGCTGAAATGAGGAATAATGAGTAACGGGAGAGCAATTCAGCAAATAGTTAATACCATTAAAGCCAAAAAAAGCATAGGTGGAAGAGCCCACTTCTTGCTCAACCGTGAAATGGTAATCCAGGGACATCTCTTGCATTCTTGTCATCAAACATTCATCAGCATTCACTGCAAGATCACATACCAGAAATTCATATCATTCACGCTACTACAAGTGGCGGAGCCAGAATTTTTACCAAGGGAATTCATAATATTAAAAAGTAACGACCAAGCCAAGGGGAATTGAACATCTATTCTTTATGCATAAAAAATAATTTTGATCCTTATATATACATTGTAATTTTTCGGTAAAGAAATTCGGATGAACCCCTTCCGCTACCCTAATAAATTTAAAGGTTGAATTGATCAAATTTAAATCGTGAATTTGTCGGTGAGTTTTATCTTAAAGGGGAGTATTCTGAACTTTTAGAACGTTCACTTATTAGTGTCGGTTAGTAGGAGGGGGCTGAGGTCCACAACTCCTATAGCACATGCAGTTGCTCGCTATATATTACTATACATTTGTCTTCATCAAGACTCCACAACAGCCTTACAATTCAAGAATGTAAAAGATTTTCTGATCCAATTCTATCATTTCCTAATTGGATTACTTTTAGGTAGTTCCAGCCCAAAAGGACAGGTGTATTGATATCCAACTACATATTGAAGTGCCTATCACGAGACCAGAATTACTTTAAAATCACCTTTTTATCACTATTTTCAGACGTATCACTATGCTTTTAAGCGGGGGACTGGTGTAAGTGGCAATCTACTGTCATGCAAATATTATTAGCTACTTCGCGGACCTATTACTAATATTGAGGGGTCACTAAACCCATAAATTTCTACATAAATCTTGTATATATAGTATGTATACCTTGATATGAGTATATAATTAACTTGGCACTATGAACACTAAAATTCTTTAGGGGCACTAGTTGAATAGTTTGCTTTAATTTCTTTACTAGTCTGTTAACCACGGAAAAAATAGTGGTGCCCCCGTTTTAAATCCTGAGTTCGCTTTTGGCTATTTTTATTTCTCGAACCCATGATATATGGATTGTACTATACTAATAAAACCGAATTAAAATAGTAAAGTAACAATTTTTTTTTACCCCATTAAAAAGTATCCCAATTTTAGATTTACATGGTGTTTGATATGCTTTTCTTTTTAGGTCCCACTTACGTGAGCTACCAAAGATAACAGGACTATTACGTGGCCCAACCAAATCAACCTACCAAGATTGTTACCAAAATCTAGTCGTTATTATTATATACATATACAATAAGCAAAATAGCTGTCAAAGCCACCGACAGCAAGAGGGTCTTTTTTTCAGTAGAAGATAATATTTATGCCATAACACATGAATTTTTAAAACAATAATTAGTAACAAAAGCTTTACAGTCACTTTGTTATCATTTAATTTAGACATAGATTATGTTGAAATTAGTAACACGGAATATTAATGCAGAAATTATTAATGTATGAGTTATAATATATTGACTATTTATTGTTAGATGTTTAGTTTAATATATTACAAATTAATATGCATTGTATAATTTATAATATGTGTTTATTTTTTGAACAAATAAACGTTTGTTTACTGTTATGAGCATTAAAATAATAATTACGTTTTAATCTTAAACAAGTTGGGACCGACTATATGAATCCCACTAGTCATGTTTATTTTTAGGATCATGCTTTTAGCTATTTTATTATTTTTTATTCATGTATTATTGATAACCACATTTTTTTTCACATTTATTCTGCATAAAACAATACTAAATTCCTGCATAACTTATGTAAGTAGCATTTATGATGAAAATAAAAGTAGCAACTAAATATTGTATTAATGATGTTGTTCACTACACCAACCAAACGACCCATAGTGTTATAATTCTTGTTACTTCAAGTGTGATTTTTGATTAGTAGAATAATAAAGCAGAGGAAATAAATTAGCAACGAGTAATTACCATATTTCCAACGAGCTTGAACAAGGCCAAGTTCAGGATTGTGAACAAGAAATGGAATAGTACGCCAGAGGAAATCAGGCTCAGGCTGAAAATCAGCATCAAATATAGCAACATAATCACACTGCTTCACATATTGATGTTTCAAGCCTTCCTTCAAAGCCCCTGCTTTGTAACCATTTCTGTTGTCTCTAATTTCATACTTTATATTTATTCCTTTGCTTGCCCATCTCTGGCACTCCATTGACACCAAATTCTGCTCCAATTCCAACACAATTTAAAGAATCACATATGGTCTTTTATACTATCAGTGTAATTTAACTTATTGTAACAAATTAAAGGGTAGCTCGGTGTATAAAGCATCTTGTATTCACGCAAGGTTCAGGGAAGGGCCGCACCCAAGAGGTGTGATGTGTGCAGCCTACCCTGATGCAAGCATCGGTGGCTGATTCCACGACTCGATCGGTGACCTATAGGTCACAGGGAGACAACTTTACCGTTGCTCCAAGACTCCCCATTAACTTATTTGAAACGGATTGTTTGTTTTATTTTCCTGATTACTAATTCCATTCGTTATAGAAAATTGTTTATAATCATTTTTACGTGTGAACATTTCTTTGTACTATCAGTTTATAGAAGTTAAACTCGGATGAAATTATTTATACCTTGATAATAGGATCAGTTGAATCATCAAGAACTTGGACAATAATACGATCAGAAGGCCATGAAAGGCCACATGCAGCTCCAATTGAAAGCTGATAAACCTATGACAAACAAAACAATTTAATCAAGATTTATCAATGTTAAGCAAATGATTATGAAATATAGACATCAACGATAGTTACTGGTACTAAGGTTAAATGAAAAGGAAAAATAACAAAAAAGCTACATACCTCTCTTTCATTATACATTGGGATTTGAACAAGAACCATAGGATAAGATGAATTTCCAAGTTCAACATCATCTTTTAAAGATTCCCATTTGTAACGTTTTTCTGGTTTTTTACCAAAAAACTTCACAAGAATAATAACAATCCCCATGTAAACTCTCTCAATGAACAACATAATTGACATTAAAAGGCACAAGAAAACTGCAATTCTGAGAAGTGGAACAATCAATGGGGCTTTAATCTGTTCCCAAAGTATCGTTAGTTGTACAGTTAAATCATCAGGCAGCAAAGTTGTAGATGGAAAACGATCCATTTTAGAAAACAGAGAAAAACAGTGGAATTTCTGATAAGAAAGTGAGCTCTTTTAACTAAGGCAAAAAAGTGAGAGAATATTTTCTTTTTCTGAGATTTTTTGCTTCTGTTTGAAGCAAGACAATGGTGGAATGTCAGAGAAAAAAAAGAAGAAGAAGCTCAATCTGAACTTATTGTAATGAAAATAAATCAAAATGAGGAGATAAGTTGTTTCGTTTTCATTACTTTTTTAGAGTTAAGAAAGAAATGTAACAAAAATGATGATTTCTGCTTCTGCAATCAATGGGAAAGCAGAAGCAGATGATTGCATTAATGGCTTGAAATGAAGAACAGAAGAAAAAAGAGAGAAGAATAGAAGAGGAGAGTATGGAGAGAGAAAGAGTAAGGGTCTCTTTTTATAGAAGGTCTTATAATTTGGCTTCTGGTTTGGGGCTGGTGGAGTAAAAAGAAATAAATAAAATTGATTGAAAAATGTTTATATATCAACTACTTATATAGTTTAAGCAATTGTATAAATAATTAATTTTTGGTTATAAATTATATGGAGTAACTAATTTGTAATTAATTGATTAACTTGATAGTGTAAGAATTCTTAAACAGGTTGGAAATACAGCATGTCTATGTATGGATATGGAAATTCTGGAACAGATGATACTAATTACAATCACCAAAGAGTGTGGTAAAATGATTGGAATACCCCATCCTTAATTATTGATTTCGAGTTCAAGCTATGAGAATAGAAATCGCAAGTTCTAAAAATGGAGAACCTCATGATGTGGAGCGTTTTACTCCTTAGTGGACCTAGAATACACAAATATGAATAAGTTGGATTAGTGAATTTTAGATCGATACCAAAAGAAAATACAAAATTGGCCGACCGCATTGCTAGCCAAAAAACGTATAAAATATGTATATTTTTGTGTACATATATATGAAAAAATATTTATTATTTTTGAAAACGGCTAAAATATACTATTTCTCAAAAAAATATGGATGCCAGAAAAGGAGAAAACTAACTACACCATAATCTACTCGTGAGACTGTAACTAAGATAAGATGTAGGCAATCAATTGTAAACACAATAGTAATCAACGGTTACATTCCTTAAATTAGATTGGAAGGCAAATTAAGTGGAGTAATTCAAATAATGATATATTGACTAATTTGCCTAGGCTTACTCCGTTAAAAATGAAGAGACTGTGACAGCTCAACTATATACTTGTATATTTTACTAGTAATCTGAACGATTATCATTTCATAGTATATCTAAGTATTAAATATTAAAAATCAAGAAGAGAAAACGAAACTAAAATTTTGCATGTGTCTCTTTGTTAATAACTTAAAAAGGAAATAAAGCATGAATACAAAAGAAAGTTTCTTGTGAAAAATTTAGAGCTTCAATGACAAGTGAATTTTGCACGTTTAAAATTAGAATTCCTAGTTTATGGCTTAAAGGAATTTTGCACTTAAAATATGTGCAAATCTCTCGGAGACGGGCAAATAATAAAATATAACACTCTCCAATGTACGTTAATACTGAAGTATTTTGTAATTTTGAGGTATAATGGTTTGAACTTTATCACAGCTCGATCCTGGAATTATAATTGTCGCAAAAAAACTTTATTGGAGTATTTCTAAGTACTTGAAACATAAAGACATATATTTTATTAGAGAAACAATTTTATGTATATACTAATCTCTTAATTTATACCATTTTCATTTTTACTTGAAAAAAGTAATCTATCTCTGATTGCAGTTGACAAATTAAACTGAATCCTATGATTATGATATTGCTTGGTCACAAATATTGTTTGTGTCTTTTTTTAAAGTTAAGGAACTTAAACTGTTTTATAATCATATAGAATAAATTGTCTCATTTGACGACAAGAAATCTTTGTTCCAATTAAACAATGAATTCTTGTGCCTCAAGAGTCAAATGTTTGTGCAAACGAAAGCGAATTTTTCTTAGATTTTTGGAGTACGTTTATTTTAAGCCACTAGATACAAATGATTTGGTTAGAGTAAACTTTAACATATTCTTGAGCTTTCTCTTATTAATAAAACAAATTAATATAAAACACTCCTGAAGTAGTTGAAAAATTAGAGTCCGTTTGGATGAGCTTATTTTAAATGATTTTTAAGTCAAAATAACTTTTAAGCCAAAACTAGGAATTTTGCACGCTTCAAAATAGTGTTTCCGAGGGAGGGGCAAAACTAAATAAAAGTTATTTTGACTTAGTGTTTCCGAGGGAGGGGCAAAAATAAATAAATAAATAAGCCAAAACTAGGAATTAGAGTCCGTTTGTACTGTTTGGAATTATTTATTTATTTATTTATTTATTTATTTTTACGTATATCTACCGCCTTTCCGAGGGAGGGGAGGACTACTGTTTCAGTGCATTGTATTTTATCTTTATCACTTTTTTATTTTTATTTATTATTTTTTTTATTTTTTGTTTTCGGCAAGCTACACTTTGTAGAGTTTAAGTTTAATTCATTGAAGGCGTAAAAAATATTCAGAACATTAAATTCAACTTCATATATCTATACTAAGCATACCTTCTAAGTTCTAACTTAGAAAAGAGAATGAGTAATATGTTAAAATCAGGAAAATTCTACTATGTAAAGAGTCCAGAAAAAACATGATCATTCAGGAAATAATAAACATATCTTATCAATAAATAAAGATATTTATATTGCTATTTTCCATAGTGCCCATGATTTTAAGAGGGGATTTTCAATTAATTTCCTAAGTTTGGAAAAAACAAGAACTCAAATAGTTCCAAAAAAGCTATAATAGCGAAATATTGCACTCAATTGCAGAATAATGGAAAAGCGCAAGTTTTCTTTCTGTTACATTTGTCATATTCCACTACTAAATAACATAATAATACTTATAATTTGGAGATAACATTTCTTTCTTTTACTTGTGGATCTCTACATAATCACAATTAGTTGTATTTTCTTCTTTCTTCTGGCATGACATCAAAGGATTCGATCCACAAAGTTCACGTAGGATTCGAGGATTCGAGGAAGGGGCACCCTAAGGGTGTGATGTACATAGCTCACCCTAATACAAACATTAGTGGTTGCTTCCACGTCAAGCTCAAGTTTTCTTTTTGTTACATTTCTCCTATTCCACTACATAATATAATAATACTGATATTTTGGAGATAACATTTCTATCTTTTACTTGTGGATCTCTACATAATCACAATTTGTTGTATTATCTTCTTTCTTCTGTTATGGCACTCATGACAAAAAAGTTACCATAAATGGGATCCCTCTATTACAGAGGACACCAAGAATTCGCTAATTGTTATTTTGCAAATAATTTCCTGATGATTAGTTGATTACCATATATTTTTAGCCAGAGTCGCCAATGAACTAATGATGATTGCGGTTTATTGCATAGCTAATATTGGTAAAGTTAATTACCTCGCATTCATTTGATTGGTGACAGGATGTTGTTTCCTTTTTGTTCTCGTTGTTGATAATGACATAAATACATTTAAGCTTGTAATAACGATTAACGATATATAAAGCATTCAATTATTATTTGATTAATTAGTGGTAGTAGTACTGTAGTAGTAATGAAAACAATATCAATTTCTGGACATGTTTGGATCGACTCCGCTAAAGGAAGAGAAAAAAAAGAAGAGAGCTTTCTTTTTAATGGCCGTGTCTGAGATATAGCATGTAATTTGATTATCCCATTATATATTTACTGATATCGAAATTTAGATAGATAAAGAAAAAATCATCTACTTTTTTCTTATGCTTGCATGCATTTTATCTTGGTGTCACATGGTTTTGTTATAGCTTCGTCAACTACTAAACTATACCTTTGGACGTTGCAACCTACGTGTATATGGTCGAAATCGAGCTCGTGGTGTGTCCTAACCTCCGATATGGTAAGCCAGGCTCGAGACATGACAATAAAGGACTGAAAATCGACCCCAAGTCCCACCAGGCTAGAACCCGGAGACAGGACGCCTGCCTTCGAGAATATCGAGACCATGATCCCGGAATCGGTCCTAACCCCGAACGATTTTGAAGAAACATTATCAGCATAGCCAACGGAAGACTGAAATATCCATGACCGGCCGGATATTACGGCGGGAATCTCGGCACGTACCGATAAAGAACCGGCAGTCAGTGAATCAAAAGATTTTTTAACCTTTTATAAAATTGTACCTAATGTAGGACTCCTCTACTATATTGTAATGACTCAACCGGTCGTTTTGAGCATTTACATCCCGTTCAACTATTTGAAGTCTTGAGTAGCTTCATATGATGTATTATGACTAAATTTGAATTTTTGTATTCGACTTCGGATCAGAGTTTTGATGATTCTGTTAGGTCCGAATGGTAATTTTGTACTCTCGTGTATGCCCGGAATTTAATTTGGATATTTCTAGAATGTTTCGACTTCGTTTTTTCAAGAATAAGTGTATCACATTAAGCAAGTGAGCTCCAAATTCAATTTTGATTGAAGCATTAGATTCGTATTGAAATTACGGAGTCATAGTAAAAAGAATCGTCGAATTCGGACATCTTATGAGAGAGTTATGCCAATTTTCGTGTCAGAAAAGATTTTCCGTCGCCAGCGCCCAGGGTATCGTGGGGCGCTAGCCCTGGCACTGGGATTTTTTTTGAGATTCTGGAAATAGCGCCACAGGCAGCACCCCACGTCACATGTGGCGCTACAAACATTAAATCCCTATAAACGGGGGATTTCGCCATTTTTGACATAAACAGAGTTGGGGACCTCAATTTGAGCGATTTTCAGAGGCAAATTTCACCACACAACTTGGAATAAGTATTCTTGAATCCCTTGTGATTATATTTCATGAATTATTCTTCGTTTTTAGCGTTAGATTATTGATTTTTCAAGAGAAATCAGAGGAATTTTCTACAATTCCATAAAATGAATTTTCGAGCTGTGAACATCGATTCGGAGTCGGATTTGAATGAAATTAGTATGGTTGGACTCGTAAGGATAATTTAGAATTTTAATATGGAATTGATTCCTACACCTCGTGTTGATAGTATAGAATTATTTGTGACTAGATACGAGGCATTCAGAGGCCAATTCGCGAGGCAAAGGCCTATTGGAATAAAGAATTGCACGGTTTGAAGTAAGTAACACTTCTAAACTTGGAACTGAGGGTATGAACCCTGATTATATGTGTTATGTGATTTGTTTGGAGGTGACGCACATGCTAGGTGGCGGGCGTGCACCGTAGAAATTGAGACTCAGTCGATTCCATAGAGTTGTATAATCAATTAACTTGTATTTTTCCATGTATTTTTATGTGTTAGAGAAACTGAGTTGTAACTCATGTTAGAAATCATGCTTAGGCAAATGTTGATATTATTGGGACCCACTGAGGTCATTTGTGTTGTCGAATTGTATGTTCAAACTGTAATTTCATACTCAGTCATATTCATTCATTGCATATCATATCTCAGTCTCTATTGTTATTTATTGATACACCATATCATCATTTTTGGCTAATTTCATGACATTGTGAGCCCGAGAGACTGAAGAGATTGATGATTGAGTGAGGTCGAGGGCCAGATTGTGAGAATATTATGGGATCGGGTTGCACGCCGCAGCATATTTTTATTTATTTATTTATTTATTTATTATAGAGCTCGGGCTGAAGGAGCTCCTCCGGAGTCTGCACCCCCCACAGTGAGCGCAGTGGATATTATATTTGGGATGGAGTTCCCTGGGCATGGAGTTGCCATATATATTCACTTATGGGATGGAGTTCCCTGGGCATAAGTTGCCTTATTTATTTATATTTGGGATGGAGTTCCCTGGGCATGGAGTTGCCTTATTTATATTTGGGATGGAGTTCTCTGGGCGTGGAGTTGCCTTATTTATTTATATTTGGGATGGAGTTCCCTGGGCATGGAGTTGCCTTATTTATTTATATTTCGGATGGAGTTCCCTGGGCTGAATTGGCCCTTTACAGTACTGAGTGACTGAATGCCAGTTATTATGTATATATATTTGGGATAGATCTTCCCTGGGCTGGATTGGCCATATACAGTACTGTGAGATTTAGTACTCTGAGAGTGTGAGTACATGAGTTTATCACTGTGCTACATTGCATTAGACATACATACTTGACATGTAGGCAAAGAGAAGTATTTTTCCTCATGCCATCTGATAATGTGATTTCTTATCTGTCGTTAAAGTTTTGAGAAAAATTACAGATTTCAGACTTACTCATATTTTCGGTGACTGTCGGCAAAAGATTTGAGTTTTACTGTTATATTGAAAAGAAAATGTTTATTTTTCAGAAGCTGAGCATTTTATTATTGAGTTATTACTTATGCTGCTTTAAATTATTTTGTTATAAGATGTTATTAGTTATTGGAGTTGGACTCTAACTCTTGTCCCAGCTCGTCACTACTTTCAACCTAAGGTTAGGTTTATTACTTATTGAGTACATAGGGTCGGTCACTCATACTACACTTCTGCACCTTGCGTGCAGATTTATGATGCTGATGTTGCTGCGTACGACGGGAGCTAGATCTGAAGATGTACATGCGTTCTAGTCATTGCTGCCTCTTGTTCATGGTAGCTTTATAATTTTTAATCTATTCATGTATATTTCAAATAAATGATGTATTTTTATTTCACACCAGTTTTGTAATTCTAATCTTAGAAACTCATGATTTGTACTACCAGTCCTTGGAAAGTATATTAGAGTCAGTTAAATATTAATTGAATCGGATTATTATTATTTGGCTTACCTAGCGGGTGAGGTTAGGTGCCATCACGACTAGTTAGATTTTGGGTCGCGACATATATAAAGAGGGTCTAATAATCCATAAAGTAGGTTGTAACACGCATTCCAAGGCAATATAACATTATTTTTTCTGTTATTAGTTCTTCTTCTTTCGTTATTCAGTGCTTGTTGTTATGAGCCCATATCGAGGGCAAATACCTCACTAAGGCTTAAATTGTCTTCCTCGTGTGGTTTGATCTTACTTCATCCTTACTTTTTACTGCTTTGTGTCAAATAAATCTGCGTATCCTTAAAACCACCTACAAATTTAATTGTTATCCGATTTTGAGGGTAAACAATTTGGCGCCCACCGTGGGGCTAAGGATAATAGTGGCTATTTGATACAAATTTTTGTAACACACACTACTTTACGCTCATTCTTTGGAGTGTCTCTAATTTCAGGTTAAATCTAAAAATGTCAAACTCCCAGTCAGGTCCTCTACATATTGGCAATGAGTCTGGTCATCACGGCGAAAATAACAACGTAGTACTCAGTGGCGAGGTACCACCTGTTGATCCAATTGAAATTTCGGTCACTGACCCGATTGACGCCAACTCGCATGTGGCCATCGATAGAAATCTGTCTACTGACCCCGAGAATAGCGTCTGTGGTGAAGCCCGATCAGCAGCCCGAAATACACAAGACATTGGAGGGGACAAGATCAATTTGCGGGTGATCTTCGAAATGTTACAGGCTCAACAAGCGGCGATAGCACAGTTACAGAAACAAAGCCACGCGCCAAGCAGAATTGAACCTGATCCATCCCGGGAAATCACCCGCGAAACGAACCGGTCGCAGGAGGCCAACTGAAAATGAATCGGGGACCAACCCCGAGATCGTGAAGATGCTTGAGGAACTAACAAAACAGGTAGAATCAGGGGAGAAGAAAATCGAAGCTAATGACAAAAAGGTGGAAACCTACAATTCGAGGGTCGACCAAATCCTGGGAGCACCACTGATATTAAAAGGCCTGGATTCCAAGAAGTTAGTTCAAAAACCTTTTCCTCTGAGCGCGGCTCTGAAGCTGATCCCTAAGAAGTTTCGCATGCTCGAGATTCCTAAGTATAACGAAACGACCAACCCAAATGAGCATGTGACCTCCTCTACATGTGCCATCAAAGGGAACGACTTGGAGGATGATGAGATCGAGTCAGTCTTGTTGAAAAGGTTTGGGGAGACCCTGACAAAAGGAGCTATGATATGGTATTACAACTTACCTCCTAATTCCATTGACTCGTTTGCTATGCTTGCAGATTCCTTCGTAAAAGCACACACCGGGGCTATCAACGTCGAGACCAGGAAGTTAGACCTTTTCAAAGTAAAACATAAAGATAATGAGATGCTCAGAGAGTTCGTGTCCCGGTTTCAAATGGAACGGATGGACCTGCCTCTGGTCGCTGATGATTGGGTCGTTCAGGCTTTCACCCAAAGACTCAACATTCAAAGCTCGTTGGCTTCACAACAGTTGAAACAAAACTTGGTAGAATATCTGGCCATCACTTGGGCCGATGTCCATAACGGGTATTAATCCAAAATCAGGGTCGAAGATGATCAGTTTGGGGCCCCTTCCGGGTCTGTATATCTCGTCAAAACCATCGACAGAGTCAAGAGAGACATCGATCATGAACCGAGATCAAACATGGATCAGTATCAGTCGTACAATGGAGACCGAATAAGCAGTGGGTATGGGCGGAACCCTATGAGAAATGAAAGGAGAAATGACCGAGGTCAAAATAACTGGGGAATCATGAGCAAAAACAACTTCGACAGGCCCGTCGGGCCTAATGAAGTACCAAGATTATCATAGTACAACTTCAACGTCGATGCCGCCGCTATCATATCT
Organism: Nicotiana tabacum; assembly: GCF_000715075.1. Classification (NCBI taxonomy): domain Eukaryota; kingdom Viridiplantae; phylum Streptophyta; class Magnoliopsida; order Solanales; family Solanaceae; genus Nicotiana; species Nicotiana tabacum. The sequence goes on from NC_134103.1 coordinate 92,402,919, forward strand.
GCCATCGAACACATCAAAGATACCAGATGGCCTCGACCTTTACAGTCTGATCCAGCCCAAAAGGAGCCTAACCTAATGTGCAAATATCACGGCACTCATGGCCACATAACATAAGAAGACTGACAATTAAGAGAGGAGGTGGTCCGGCTATTCAACGACGGACATCTCTGAGAGTTCCTGACTGATCGAGCCAAGAACCACTTCAGGAATAGGGATTCTAATAAACAGACTGAGTAGGAGGAACCTCAGCACATCATTAACATGATCATCGGTGGGGTCGACATTCCCCAGGAGCAAATGCTGAAGCGCACCAAAGTATCCATCACAAGGGAAAAATGGACTCGGGATTACGTACCGGAAGAAACCTTGTCTTTCAACGATGAAGACGCTGAGGGAATCATGCAGCCCCACCACGATGCACTGGTAATATAGGTACTCATAAATAAATCTCGAGTTAAGCATGTGTTAATTGATCCAGGTAGCTCAGCCAACATCATCAGATCAAGGGTCGTAGAACAATTCGGCCTACAAGATTAGATTGTACTTGCGGTCCGAGTCCTGAACGGGTTCAACATGACATGTGAGACCACTAATGGGAGATAACATTATTGGTGAACATCGCCAGAACCATTCAGGAAGTCAAGTTCTATGTAATCTAAGGAGATATGAGATACAACGCTTTGTTCGGGAGGCCATGGATTCACAATATGAGAGCAATACCCTCAACACTGCACCAGATGCTGAAATTCCCGACACCCGGAGGAATCAAAACAGTTTACGGGAAACAACCGACTGCCAAGGAAATGTTCGTGATCGATGAGGTGATCCCGACATCCACACTCTCGACATCGAAGGCTCCGAATTTGATGGCCAAAGACAAGGCCAAATAGCAACTATCGGTACCAGCTTCTTCATAGCCCCCGATGATTTCGACGCTGCCAAATCAACGGTCGAGAAACTGGAGCAAGTCGTACTAATCGAATATTTGCATGATCGAAAGGTATACTTGAGCACGGGGTTAAGCCCCAAGCTCAAGAAAAAACTCATTCAATTTCTTATTGCTAACGAAGATTGTTTCGCTTGGTCCCACCTTGATATGATAGGGATCCCGCCGGAAATAACCATTCACAAGCTAAGCCTGGACCCAAAGTTCCATCCGGTCAAGCAGAAGAGAAGACCGAGTCTGAGGTCAAACATACTTTTATCAAGGATGAGGTATCTAAACTCTTTAAAATAGGGTCCATTCGGGGGGGTTAAATACCCGGATCGGTTAGCAAACGTACTAGTAGTCCCTAAAAAAGGGAATAAATTAAGAATGTGTGTAGACTATAAAGATTTGAATAAGGCATGTCCCAAGGACTCCTTCCCTCTACCCAACATCGATCACATTATCAATGCAATGGCCGACCACGAGATCCTCAGTTTTCTCGATGCCTATTCTGGGTAAACCAAATACGGATGAACCCGGGCGATCAGGAAAAAGCCTCCTTCATCACTAAGTACGACACCTACTGATATAACGTGATGCCATTCGGACTAAAGAAAATCGGTGCCACTTACCAACGCCTAGTAAACTGGATGTTCGAGGAACAAATAAGAAAATCAATGGAGGTTTACATTGATGATATGTTGGTTAAATCCCTGCGAGCAGAGGACCATTTGAAATATTTGTAGGAAAGCATATTGAAGAAATACAATATGAAGCTGAATCCAGAGAAGTGTGCATTTGGAGTCGGATCCGGTAAATTCCTCGGATTCATGGTATCTAACCGAGGAATCGAGATCAACCCTGATAAGATCAAAGCCATCGAGGATATCACTGTTGTGGACAACATGAAGGCCGTACAAATATTAACTGGATGCAAAGACGCCCTGGGGCAATTCATCTCGAGGTCTTCCGACAAGAGTCACCGGTTCTTCTCACTATTGAAAAATAAGAATAACTTCTCGTATACCCCGGAGTGCCAACGAGCCTTGGAAGAGCTCAAGCAATATTTATCGAGTCCACTACTGCTCCACACGCCGAAGACAGACGATCAGCTATACCTGTACCTGGCAGTATCGGAGATAGCGGTAAGTGGAGTCTTAGTCCGAAAAGAGAAAGGTATGCAATTTCCAATTTACTATGTTAGCAGGACTTTAGGCGAGGCCGAAGCTAGGTACCCTCACATAGAGAAATTGGCGCTCACTTTGATAAGCACCTCTAGGAAGCTGAAACCGTATTTTCAATGTCACCCCATATGTGTTATAACTACTTACCCATTGAAGAATGTAATGCATAAACCCGAGCTCTCGAGATGACTGGCCAAATGGGCCGTGGAGATCAGTGGGTACGATATTGAATATCGGTCCCGAACCGCCATTAAATCCCAAATTTTGGCAAACTTTATGGCCAACTTTACGCCGGCCCTAATACCCGAGGTCTAAAGAGAGTTATTGTTGAACTCGGGGACTTCTTTAGGGATCTGGACCCTCTTTACGGACAGTGCCTCGAACGCAAAAGGGTCCAGACTTGGCACCGTATTGAAGCCATAAACAGGAAATGTAGTTAGACAATCTATTAGGACTGTAAAATTGGCTAACAACGAGGCCGAATGTGAGGCCATGATTGCAGGTCTCGAACTAGCCAAAAGCTTGGGGGCGGAGGTGATCGAAACTAAGTGCGACTCCATCATTGTGGTAAACCAAGTTAATGGGACGTTCGAGGTCAGAGAGGAACATATGCAAAGGTACCTGGATAAGTTGTAGGTGACTTTACACCGGTTCAAAAAGTGAACTCTACAACACACACCTCAGGATCAAAACAGTGAGGCCGATGCCCTTGTTAACTTGGGATCATCGGTCGAATACAATGCGTTCAACTCAGGGGCAGTCGTACAACTCATGAGATTGGTGGTGGAAGAAGGCCATGCCGAGATAAACTCGACGAGCCTAACTTAGGACTGGAGAAACAAATATATAAAATATATGAAAACCAGAAAACTGCCCTCGGATCCAAAGGAATCGAGGGCCCTACATACGAAGGCAACCCGGTTTAGTCTGTCCGAAGACGGAACCTTGTTCAGAAGAATATTTGATGGCCCGCTCGCGATATGTCTAGCACCGGGAGATACTGAGTACATTCTGAGGGAAATTCACGAAGACACCTGCGAAAATCATTCGGGGGTCGAATCATTGGTTCAAAAAATAATTAGAGCCGACTACTACTAGATTGACATAGAAAAGGATGCGAAGGAGTTCGTACGAAAATGTGATGAATGTAAAAGGCATGCTCTGATGATTCATCGAGCCGGGAATCTGCTACCCTCGGTCTTGTCATCTTGGACGTTTATGAAATGGGGGATGGACATCATTGGCCCCCTTCCATGGGCACCCGGTAAGTCTCAATTTATATTATTTATGACTGACTATTTTTCTAAGTGGGTGGAAGCCCAGGCATATGAGAAGGTCAGGGAGAAGAAAGTCATTGATTTCATTTGGGACCACATCATATGTCGGTTCAAAATACCGGCCGAGATCATGTGCGACAATGGGAAACAGTTCATCGAAAGTAAAGTAAGCAAGTTTCTCGAAGACCATAAGATCAAAAGGATCCTATCAACATCCTACCACCCTAGTAGGAACGGACAAGCAGAGTCCACCAACAAAACCATATTCCAAAACCTCAAAAAGATGTTGACCGACGCCAAAGAAAAATGGAAGAAAATCATGTCCGAAGTCCTATGGGCATACCGTACGACCTAGAAGTCCAGTACCGGGGCCACCCCATTCTCACTGATTTTCGGCGCCGAAGCTCTAATACCGGTCGAAGTCGGAGAACTGAGTCTCAGGTTCCGATATGCAACAAAAGAATAAAACGACGAAGCCAAGAATACGAGCTTGGATCTAATAGATGAAAGGCGCGAAGCCTCCCTTGTTAGGTTGGCCGCCCAAAAACAGCGGATCGAGATATATTACAATTGAAGAGCCAACCTTCGACATTTCAATATCGGGGACTTAGTGTTAAGGAATGTCACGCTAAGCACCTGAAACCGAACGAAGGAAAGTTGGGGCCGAATTGGGAAGGTCCTTATCAAATTATCGAGATCACCGGAAAAGGATCATACAAACTCGGAACAATGAACGGTGGGCAACTACCGAACAATTAGAACATAACCCACTTGAAGCGATATTACTGCTAAGGTATGACCTTATTTAGTCCTTTTATTTATTTGCATTTTGAAGTAACACTTGCAGGCGACCGTCGAAGAACAACACAATTTTTAGGCCTGAAAGCACTCGTTGCACTCTTTTTCCCTTGAATCGGTTTTGTCCCAAATGGGTTTTTCGGCAAGGTTTTTAACGAGGCAACAATAAATTGTGCTAACTTAGAATTGAAGGTCGGCTACGAACCGGTGTCGAAGATCATGACAACAACATTCACTGGGGGGCATCACCCTCGGATAATGACTTTAACAAGGAAAGAAACTTTGTGATCGAATGGTCTCAGCTCGATCGATAGGATTTACTGTAAGGGCCAAATGATCAAATGAACCGTACCCACATAGACTGCTCGAGCCCTGACACAAAGCTTGTACACATGTGTAACCATATATATTACGCAATAAAAAGAAGTTTATACCTTGCAGATAAATATCTTATCCCTTCAAAATTTTCTTTTCTTTCTTTTCTTAAGGAATTTCCAACATTCAATCCCCTAAAGATATCGAGCCCAAGGTCCGCCTTTATCCGGGTTCAAAGGATCACTCTCACTCGGGGACTGCCGTTCAAAGACAAACTCGGATAGCCCGGGCTATCAAAACCCGGGGGCACAAGACCTATTAGGCAGTGCCCGAACCTTAAAGGCTACGACCATCCCCATTGGAGGACTGTTATCTTAGGCAAGCCCCGATAACTCAGGGCAACAAGCCCACTGGGCAACACCCGAACTAAAAATGCTACGGTCATACAAAAATGGATCGGAGACGTCCGCTACCGTAACAAAAAACAAGGCCTTCAAAATATCTAAACCAGTTCAAAAGGCTACCCTTGGCAAAATTATCATCTAAAAAGTTCTAAGTGTTTTAGGGAAAGATTCCGGTCATACCAAGCCCCCACAAATCGTGAACAAAATAATATCGAAAGAAGGGCTTGTTCAAACCTCCGGAAAAGACCTAAATATTACATGCTAAGGCATTTCGATATCTTCACAATCATAAAGAAACAAAGTGAAAAAAATCAAGCTTAGAAACTATCAGAGGGAAAAAGAGCCTTATATATATGAAATTATCTTTACAAAGGCCAAATAGCCTCAACAAAAAGCACAAAGGTGCAAAAATAAAGAAAAATTTACAAAGGCCAAACGGCCTCGACAAAAAAAAAAGAAAAGAAAAGTACACAAAGTACTTAAACGGCTTGGCCACCACCGGAGCCCCCCTCGACATTAGGACCATCGGAGTATCCTCCTTCCTCGGACCCGCCCGATACCTTGGAGTCTTCTTCACCCTCGGGATATGCCAACTTCTTGGCCTCAGCCTCAAACCCCTTAGCGGTCATGATCTCGCCTGACACATCAAAACCCCGAGCGTGAACCTCCTCGAGGGCCTCCCTTCGGAACTGCCACTTCGTGTATTCGACCATATCCTTTAAGCGGTCCTGAGCTACCTCGATGTCGGCCTTATACTGGGTCACCATCTCGTCGGCATCAGTTTTGGTCACTTCAATCACCGACTTGGCCGTTTTGAGCTCCTTAGCAAGAGTTTCTCGATTGGAGACGGTCGAGCTTAATTGAGACTGGAGCTCCTCAATTTTTTGGGCCTATACCTCGGCCTTTTCCTTTGTTGCCAAAAGTTGGACCTCTTCCGAGGTCAACTGCGCCTGGGCAGTCTCCTTTTTCGAGGCCAGGCGGTCCATCCTACATCTCCATTCTTCGGCCTCGACCTTGACTACATCCATCTTGGCTCGGAGTTGGTCGATCCGATCGATCTTCTATTGGACCTACGGATTCTGACCGTTAGCCACCGTGTCTAGCTCATCGTCCCTAACTTCAAATATTTATACCTATTCAACCAGGTCGGCGTGTTCCTTCCGAGCCACCTCCAACTCAGCTCGAAGGCTTTTAGCCTCTCCTTCACGTTGCTCGCTGAGGAATTTGTAGGTGTCTCTCTTCTCAGTGAGCCCTTGGACTTCAGCTTCTAGATGGTTCAGCTCATCCTGATACCGAATGAAAGTTTCAAGATGAAGCACTGAACTCTACAAATACAAAGAAAGATGTTAGGATTGTCTATGGATTAGTCTGAGTACAAAAAGAGAAATTGAAGTCATCGAGAGATATCTGAAGTTACCCGGTTCAGCGCATGTTGTGCTTCGTTGAATAGGTAGAGAGCGTCTACCTCATTCATCTTGGCTTGATCTTCCTCGGTCACCAGGCACTGAAGGTAGCTGGCCACCCCTACAGGGGCGGCAAGGACTCGGGCATCATCTGGAACAGAGATGATGATGGATCGCTTCCGGTCAGGATCCACACTCAGAGCTGGGAACCAGTTGATCAGTTTTAGGCTCGAGGAAGACCCGCTTTCTCCCGAAGATGGACTCTTCTTCGGTACCTCTAAGTCACCCAATACAGTGACGTCCTCCGTGGCGGTGGAGTCCATGCGTTCAAAAAAATCGCGGAAGGGATCGTCCACTCCACGGCCCCCCTCGTTGGGATGTTCTTTCACCGTTTGGGCCTCGTTACACATGGACTCAGTAAACGATGGTGATTCGATGATGTCTATCACACCGAGTGCTTCTTTGGGGCACTGCCTGTATCCTGAGAAGCCTCGGCCCTAGCCTCCTCATCGACCTCCTTAGCTTGAGGCAGGTCGGTCTCGAGATTCTCTGGTTCGGAGGTCCCTTGCCCTTCGAGGTGCCATAATACGCGGGCCATCAGGATAAAGGATTCTTCTTCTTCTTCTTATTTGGACTCGTCTCTCAGCTGGTAAAGCGAATCCGAAGGTGGTGCTCGGGCACTGATGTTGTCTTTTGGCTTGCGCACTAGCCTTCTTCTTGTTTTCTTTTTCTCCGAGCTCGGGAAACTCGGAGCCCTCTTTCTTTTCTTCCCTTCGGCCTGTCTCGGAGCAGGGGACTCGGTAGGTAAGTCCTCACTACCGGATGGATGCCTCAGTTTGGCATCCTTGGATAAACAAAAAAAAGTAAAGGGAGTGAGGACTTAATGATAAAAGAAGAATCCAAATATTACCTACTCAGGAAAGGAGTCTCACCATGGAAACATGCCTCCCAACGGCTCTTCGAGAGCTTGCGCCATGAGCGCTCGGAGTAAGGCATCTATGATATGATACCTTCAACCTACTCCTTGAGTCGAGGGACAACATTCGGGACCCGAGCGATGGCTGTGCCGCCACAAAACACCGATAAGAAATAAGGGAATAAGTATAAAATCAACTTTTGAAAATAAAATTGTACTTACGTGATGTATTGCACTTCTCGGGAAATGGCATGCACTCAGCTTGGATCAGGTACGAAGTCTTCACTCGGACAAAACGACCTTGCCAGTCCCGATCCTGGTCTTCATAAATACTCGAGAACGGGGCTTTGCTGGCCCGGTGCGCGAGCTTTATCAGTCCCCCCCGAAAGATTTGGGGACTGTACAAGCGTAGAAGATGGTCGACGGTGAATGAGCACCCATCGATTTTGCTCACGAAGAACCGAAGGTGGATCACGATCCTCCAGAATGAAGGATGAATCTGACCGAGGCATACCTCTTACAGAAATCTATGATGACGGGGTCCATCAGGCCCAATGTAAATGGATAAGTGTAAATATTCTGGTATCCCTCGACATGGGTGGTAATGGCTTCATCAGGGTCAGGGATCACTATGCCCTTGTCGACCCAGTTGCAGTCTTTTCAGACCTTAGGGAGGACTTCTTCAGTGATCGAGCAGAAGTATCTCGAGACCTCCTCACACCGGCTTTATATGGAGGAAGATTTTTTAACCTTGAAATCAGCGTTGACCGAGCATCCTCCAGGGATGAACATTTTCAGAGGGGGTTCCGGTAGTAGTTTATCGACGGCAGTATGCGAAATAGTCTCCCCGGCCTCAGTAGCTGGCCGCGAAGTAGAATGGGTTTCTTTCTGGGGAACGGTTTTGGAAGTCTTTGCCATTTCTTTAAAATGGAGGAAGAATGGATAAAGAAAGGAAGTTGAGGGATTGTACTTGTTGGCTTGAGATAAAGATAAACAAGAGTTCTTGTAAAGGATCTACGATAACCGGAGTGGAAGCACTAGAAAGTATTGAAATCTTAAGGATACGAGGGTAGAAGGTTTTGATGTAAAGTTAAAATGAGCAAAGGAAGAGGTATTTATTCAGTGACGGTTCGCATCCAGGAATGGCCAACCGGCAGCTGACATGCATTTAATGCCATCAAGACTTGACTAACGAGACGTTTCGGTTGTTTTGTCGTTTCTATCATGATGTATCGAAGTAAGAATCGGAAGCTCATGTCGTTTCTCGTCGTCTGCTCTCCAAAAAGCGAGGAGACTATCTGTTTACAGTCGAAATCGAGCTCGTGGTGCATCCTAACCTCCGACATGGTAAGCCAGGCTCGAGACATGACAATAAAGGACTGGAGATTGACCTCAAGTCCTACCGGGCTAGAACGCGGAGACAGGATGCTTGTTTTCGAGAATATTGAGGCCATGATCCCGGAATCGGTCCTAGCCTCGAACGATTTTGAAGAAACATTATCAGCATAGCCAACAGAAGACCGAAATATCCGTGATCGACCGGATATTACAGCGGGAATCTCGACACGTACCGATAAAGAACCAACAGTCAGTGAATCAATTTTTTTTACCTTTTATAGAATTGTACCTAAAGTATGACTCCTCTACTATATAAAGAGGGTGTGATAATCCATAAAGTAGGTTGTAACACGCATTCCAAGGCAATATACCATTATCTTTTCTGTTATTAGTTCTTCTTCTTTCGTTCGTCAGTGCTTGTTGTTACGAGCCCAGATCGAGGGCAAATACCTCACTAAGGCTTAAATTGTCTTTCTCGTGTAGTTTGTTCTTACTTCATCCTTACTTATTTAATTTGTCTTTATTTACTGCTTTGTGTCAAATAAATCCGCGTATCCTTAAAACTACTTACAAATTTATTTTTTATCCAATTTTGAGGGTAAACACTACGTGAATTATTTTAAAAATTAAATTCTTAGATTTCTACTGCTATTTTATATTCTTATTATTTTTCTTTACCTGTTATTCTTCTTAAATTAGTTTTACTGTACGTGTACAACAGTACAAAGGTGTAGTGTACAGGTACAAGTTCAAATTTTGCGGCATAAATTGATGTACAAATGAGTAATAATTTTTAGACGTATACGAAGATGTAATGTTATATTCACATCTACCGAATTTCTAATGAATGGTAATTGTATTTGGGATTTACCTAATAAATGATTATGGATAAAATAGAACCTTCTATTCATCAAGTACCTTTCTTTTTTATTTTTAATACTCTGCTGGTTACCTAGGCGTATCTGGTGTAGAAGTTATGAGTTCAAACTGAACTCATGGCTTTTGGTCATATTCTATATTTTTGTTCAAAATATCATTAAATATATATAAATAATAAATTTTGAACCCATTAAATTATATAAAATGTGATAGAATTGTGAATTTGAACCCATAAAATTTAAATTTCGAATCCGCCTATAATTACCATAATAATTTATAGTCCACACAAAATAACATATTTAAGAGGAGAGCTTCAGGGCACATGCTCGCTTTCTGGTGTTGGGTCCATAAAGCTACACATTTGCATAATTGACAGCTCACTTTTCTTAAATAAATCTGAATTTTGACCATACAATTGAGATGTTAAATCATCCAATACAAAACTGATCAACATATAATTTTTATATGTAAGATTTAACTTATTTACACTACAATGTAAAGAAATTTTACACAAACAGTGTGTATAAATAAGTTATATCAAGTTTTTTGCTGCAATTTTAGGTTACCAAATTATGCTAACTACATATAGTACATGTTGTAAATTATCTTAATCTGATGATGTAAAAAGGTTTGTACTAGAACAAACGTATACTCTCTCTCTCACACACATATAAACAGAGATGTATCTAGAGTAGAAGCTATGGACGTTCAATTGAACTTATAGCTTTCACTCATACTCGGTATTTTTGTCCCAAAAATTATTAAATATGTATAAATAACAAATTTTGAACTCATTAAATTAGATGAGATGTGGTAAAATTGCGAATCTGAACCCATAATACTTAAATCCTGAATGCACTTCCTGTAAAGTGCTTGAAATATATATTATTAACCTCTTATTTCATGCCAGTGGAATTGCTCATATTATTAATTTTTGGGGGCAGATATGGTTTTAGGGAATGTGGTTGGTCGGTTCAAAATGCCCCAAGCAGACATGAAATTGATGCCTCATCTAACTTTGTCTCTTACAAAATTCCCTTGCAAAACTGATGACTTGTTTGAACTGTTTAATTAATTTCAACTTGTTTGAATACATTGCTGCCTTAGCTTGCAGAGTGCAGTGTTTTAGGAATTAAATTGACACCCAACCTTACTCTGTCGACATTTACTCTGATAAGACGCAACGATTAATTAATTAACCTTAACATTTTCATCATAATTAGGTTAACTACTCCCATTTAACTGCGCGCTATAAGGTTTTAATCTCGTTGATGTTGCTAAATCATTTTTTTTTTTTGTTTTTTTGTTTCCATCCAGTACTATCTGCGCGCCCGATGCTCCAATTGGGATCCGACTAAATCCGAATTCACATCGTGTAGCCCATTAAAAGGGAAGGCGCTCCCTACTAAAAGAAATTTCATTCACAGGGCTCGCATGATAATTTATTTGCATGTTTTTAACAGGAATAAGAAATTAAAGAAAACCCCTCCAGAACCATATGACAAATAACTTTCAAATACCATTTTTTAAACTTCAACCAAATATCGTGCATGTGGGGTTGAAGCAGTCGCATAATTTAAAAGTGGCATATATATGGTGAAAGAAATTTTGTCTGTCATAACTTTGAAATTATAAATCTGCATGTCCAAAAATAGCCGATGACTACTTTCAAAACGTGCTCGCTAGCTATAAAACGTCCCAGATAATAAAAAAAACTATTAGTTTCTCTTTCAGAATGACTAAGCCAAAGTTTTGGTTATTAAGTTTAATCAGCTAGGCTAAAGTAGATTTAATTTCCAGTACCTCAAATGATATGGTTAGCTATGTGGATACCATTGTATTACTCTAAGTCTTACTCTTAAACCATTTTCAGATCTAGTCTAAGTTTACAAAGAGCTAGTTCCCATGTCAACCTCAGATAGAAAACATGGAACCTAAACTCAATTATTTTTTCATTGTTAAAGAAGTTTAATTATTCATGAAACAAACAGATAGTCATGTGTTACTAACAACCTGAGTCACAAGCTATATTTTACATATGTCATGCTTGTCTATTTATAAGAAGACCTGTCAATTTTCTTAAATAAGTAGTACTCCAGTAAATAACAGGAAAAATGTACAAAACTTTCATGTATAAGATTTTATCCTTGACCTTTTAGTGTAAATGCTCCGAATTTCAAAACTCAAAAGCATGGTTCGTTGCACCCACTCCCATCTCTGCCCCGACACTCATAAAAGATAAAAAAAACCATTTTCGAATTTCCATGGTTCTATCTGTAGAAGGATTTAACTTATATACGTTATTACAGTGTAAATTTATTTATATTAATGTTGTATTAGTTTAATCCATTGTAACATAGTTATTTGGTCACTTTTCTACCAAAACATGACCAAATAAAAGTCTCAAAAACAGTTCGCAGATGATGCAGATACGTGTTCATTATGGTAGGTTTCTGGCGAAGCTATAGCCTATCAAGGTTTGACCACCCATCGTCAAAATATTATATCGTGTATATAGATAAAATATTAAGTTTTAGAGATATATAGCATATATTGAATAGCCTTTATTAATAAATTATTTTCATTTCTTTCAAGTTTGAACACTCTTTGAAAAATTTCTGGGTCACTCTCTCGACTAAAACCATTTTCAGATCGAGTCTAAGTTTACCAATGAGTTATCACATCAAAATCAGATTGGATATATGGAACCTAAACTTACTTCCTCATTCCTAGAGAAGTTTATACATGAAACAGACGACAGATTCATGTGTTAATTACTTGTTAATAACAACTTGAATCACAAGCCAAAAAGTACATAGATATATTCATGATTTTCTTCTAATCAGAAGACCGGTCATTTTAATTACATCACCGGAAAAAGCTAATATATTATTGTTTCAAGGCATTAGGCCTTGATATATATATAGACCTAAGGTTTTCAACTGCTACTAAATTAATTTCCTTTAATTTGTGTTGATCCAAAATTTGGACATGACCTATTAACAATTTCCATACCTTATCTCAGTTTCGAGTCATGAGAATGAAAAAATTTCTTGTAGAGGTGGTTGTCTTTGAAATAGATCCTATAGCGCTCTAATCTGAATCGTCCGGTCAATGAATACCAGATAGCAGATGATTAAACCAAAAATAAAAAATAAAAAAAGCTTCCAAACCATGTTTAACGAAGCTGTTTAGAGTCTTTGCCCCACCGTCACAAAAAGGACCACATATACTGAAATTAAAGTGGTATTAGCTCGTCCCAGTTCAACATATATATTATTTTCACACTAGTTATCTTATTTTAATAAATATTGATTGTTATTTTATTATTTATAAAATGTAGTATACATAAATATAACAAAATCTATATATTATCAAAGGATACACATCATATAGTAATCAAATAAATTATTTGTTCCTTATTTATTGTTTATTAAGTTAGCAAGTACTTAGTATTATATAATTACTAATATGACGTTTTATTAACTTGTCAATTGGCTTAATATTTTGATACTACTTCTCTTTTAATATAACATAGATATATATTTTTATAACGACCCGACCGGTCGTTTTGAGCTCTAGTGCGTTGTTCAGCGGTTTGAGGCCTTGAGTAGCTTCACTTCGTGTTTTATGACTTGTACGCATAGTGGGAATCGAATTTCGGGAAGTTCAGAGTTGATTCAGATGGAAAATTCTAATTTTGGAAGCTTTAAGTTTGAAGAATTGACTAAGGTTTGACCTTTGAGTAAATGACCTCGGAATCGGGATTTGAAGGTTCCAATAGGTTCGTATGATGATTTTGAACTTAGACGGATATTCGGGTTGAGTATCGGGTGGTCCGGGAGTATTTCGGCGCTTAATATGGAAAGTTGGCATTTTGAAAGTTTAAGAATTTCTTAAGTTTGACTTGAAATGGAGTTTGATGTTATCGATGTTCGTCTGGGATTCCGAGCCTTGGAATAGGTTCGTATTGTGATTTATGACTTGTGCGTAAAGTTTGGCGTCAGTCCGGAATGTTTGAGTATGAATCGGACGCGTTCGTCGAAATTCGAATGTTTGAAAGTTTAAAGAAGGTTTCGATCGTTGGTTCGTAGATTTGATGTTGTCAGGCGTGATTCGAGGCTTCGACTAAGTCCGTATTGTATTTTAGGTTGTATTGGTATGTTTGGATGGGGTCCCGGGGGTCTCAGGTTTGAAATAGATTGAAAACGGATTGAAACTTGGAATTGAGGACCTGCTGGTGCTGCTGAAGTCTAGTGCCATCGCACCTGCGGAAGGAGTGGCCGTAGGTGTGGTCACGCAAGTGCGAAGGGTCGATCACATGTGAGATTTTCATGGAGGAAGTCTGGGAGCGCAAGTGCGAGGAAAATTCCGCACCTACGAAGCCGCATATGCGGAGAAGATATCGCAGAAGCGGAGGTTGGCCAAGAAGGCCTGGGCCGCAGAAGCGGACCTGGTCACGCAGGTGCGTGAGCGTAGAAGCGCTTGAAGCCCGCAGAGGCGGAAGCACATGTGTACTACTTGGGGCACTGAAGCGATTGGCTGCTGGCAATGACCTTCCGCAGGAGCGAGATTTATTCTCGCAGAAGAGAGCTCGCATGCGCGCAAATGGGTCCGTAGATGCGAGGCAGCGTTGGGCAGACTTTATTTTTATACGGGATTTGGCTCATTTTCTTTCATTCTCTCTTGGCTTGGGCTATTTTTGGAGAGCTTCAAGGGGAGATTTTCATCAACCATTTCAAGGTAAGTAATTCCCACGTATTATGTGTTAAATACATGGTTTATATATGGATTTGAACATGGAAATTAGTTAAAATTTAGGATTTTGGTAGAAAACATAGAAAATTGGTATTTTTAGATTTTGACCACGAAATTGGACATAGAATTTAGAATAAATTATATATTTGAGTTCGTGGTGTTATGGGTAAAGTTTATCTTTGAATATTTTTGAAATCCGGGCACGTAGGCCCGATGATCGGCTTTATTGCCTTTTCGAGCGAAGTTGAGAATTGTTATAAATTTTAAATTGTAAGTATTGGAGTATATTTTGATTGATTTACACATTGTTTGACTAGTTTCGGGACGTTTGGCTTTGAGTTGAGGTGTTAGAGAGGCGTTGGAGCTGGTTATGGAATTTTAGAGTGAGGTAAGTCTCCTATCTAACCTTGTGAGGGGGAAACTACCCCCCTAGGCGATATAATTGTTATGTGCTACTAGTTCTGGGTGCTACGTACGCAAGAGGTGACGAGAGTCTGTACGTAGCTAAAGCATGTTTATGTCCGGGTAGACTTAGGACTTTATCATGTAATATTTGAATCATTTGAACCCATTCTGTTGGCTTAATTAATTGAATTTATAATTGAAATTAATTTATACATATATATATACATACATACATTAGGCCGAGCCTTATCACCTAGAGTTATTGGCAAGTTATTTGAGAAACGGTAAAGGTTATAATCACTTTGTGCTCATGTACTATATTGTAAGCACATATCTCGTAATTCGATGATTTCCTTCCTTTCTTATGGAGCGGGCCGAACGCCTTGGCAGTATAATAAATGCATCTATAGTTCGTGCCGCTTGACCCTCGTCAGTGTACATACTATTCTAGATCAGGCCGAACGACTTCGGCATAATCGTGTATTATATCGCTGGTAGTCCGAACATTCACGAGATTATCTTTCCACTGATGCACGAAATTTTATATGATACTTCATATCCGTTTGTTACTAGTACTTGATACATATGAGTTGATGAGGTAGAATATAAGACTGAGAAATTCATACTTTAAAAAAAATATTTGGAAGATTAGGTAACTTACAGACTTACCCCATTATGGTTGTGTGCTTCACATTTGCTTATTGTTTTATTATATTGCTTTGTCGGACCTCTAGTAAGTGTCGATGTCGATCCCTCGTCACTACTTCTCCGGGGTTAGGCTAGATACTTATTGGGTATGCATTGATTTACGTACTCATACTGCACTTCTGCACTAAATGAGCAGGATCGGACAGGTTTGTCTGGTGGTCATCTGGGCGCGTAGGCGTAGTTGCTGAGGAGACTTACTGCATTCCAGGCTACGTATCGCAACCCACAGAGTCTCCGTCGTACTATTTACTCTATCCTGTCTTAATTACATTCTAGACAGATGTGGTATTATTATTGTACCCCTTAGTAAATTCTCATGCACTTGTGACACCGGATTTTGGGATGTTCTAGAAGTTGTTTGTGATTTTGCTTAGCATTTACACACTTTTATTATCTATTATGTTAAAATTGTAAGTTTCCATGATTTTAATGCGTTGATTTCTTTATCTAATAAAATTCACGAATTCGAAAATAATAAAGTTCATAATGAAGTTGGTAGTTCACTAATGGCTTGCCTAACAGCGATGTTGGGCGCCATCACGACCTATAGTGAGTTTTGGGCCGTGCCAATTTTCTTACTCTGAATTTTGTTTTTTAAATTTATGTTATAATGTTCAAAATTCTTCAATTGTCTAAATTTATCAATAATTTTTCTGAGTGTTATTTATTTATAGTTTAATAAAATTATCTTTATCCCATCCTTATCGTACATTCTTTTCTACTGTAATCTTTGATTAATATTTTTATTTTGTATTTTACTGAAAATTTAAATAATGTAATATTTTTTTACTAAATTATAATTTGAATTTATCAAAAGTATAAAATGATAATCCTTTTATTATTTTTATAAAAAAAAACTACCAATATTTTTATAAAGAGATAAGCATTTATATATATAATATACTTATCTTATGTATAATATCCTAATAGTATCTTTATATTTTTGTATTTTTAATTTGAAATTATGAGTTCTATTTAATAAATAAAATTTTCTATATGAGAAATTTGATTAGTAGATATATTTTTTCTCTATCGCTTGATTTATTTAGTGTTCTTCCTTTATGAATATATGTTTATTATGATTTTAGTTATGTGTATATGTATGACTTTTCTCATCATAATTCTAATTATACGTTTTATATGTTTATATATTTTTTTAAAATTATATTTTATTTCTTGTTTGTTCCTTGCTTATCTAATTTTATTATCCATTACTTAATATTAATAAATTATCAGTTTAATATAATACAATCGATATAATTTTGTATTGCTATTAAAATTTAACTTGAATTTATTTTGTATGACTTTCTCATAGTTATTTGGATATTTAAATTTATCAATAATATTTTCAAGTATTATTTATTTATTTAATTTTATCAAATAAATTTAAAGTGTGGATAGAATCACATTAGTTTATGTTCTACAATATTTTAATTTTTTTCAATTAGTGTTTATCTATAGTACAAATATTACTATATTAGTTTTTAAATGGATGGTATTGAATTAGTTCAAAGGTTAAACAGAGAAATTCTTTTATCATATGTCATAATCTACTAATAATTATAATAATAATTATTTTTTGTATTATTTTAATAAAATATTAAATTGAATTCTTCTTTGTACTTAATATGAAAGTTTAATTTTTAAAAATTAAAATTACTTCATAAAAAGTTAAATTATATCGTTATATATTTTATTTATTTCTTGAAATTATTGTTTATATTTTTGTCTTTAGTTTCATCTATTATAATATTTTTAGCTACATGATCTTATCCATATAGCATGACCACATGATTTATCATTTTATAAATCTCTACATTGAAGTTATTTATTTATATATTTTTCTTTCTTTCTAATAGTTTCTTAAAAACTATATAGATATTTAATTATTTTTAATTCAAATTCAAAATGAGTAACTAATCATTAACTAACCTAGCTAATTTTATCCTAAAATTTGATATTTGTTGAATTTTTATTGTGACGCTTGGCATCATCACATTGATTTGCTTCTCCTATTCTATAAAATCAAGCGATGGCGTAAAAATATATATACTAATTAAATTTATCATGTAAAAAATTTTAGTTATGTGTATATGTACGACTTTTCTCATCATAATTCTAATTATAACGTCTTATAGTTTTATATATTATTTCTTGTTTGTTCTTTGCTTATCTAATTGTGTTATCCATTACTTGATATTATTAAATTGACATATGAATTTTTGATAAATTACCAGTTTAATATAATACAATCATTATAATTTTGTATTACTCTTGAAATTTAACTTTACTTTATCTTGTATGACTTTCTCATAATTATTTTAATATTTAAATTTATCAATAATATTTTCGAGTATTATTTATTTACTTAATTTTATCAAATAAATTAAAGTGTAGATAGAATCACATTATATCTATTCTCCTCTTTATACATTACTTTTGTTCTACAATATTTTAAGTTTTTTATTTTGTGTTTATCTATAATATAAATATTATTGTATTATTATTTTTAAATAGATGCTGTTGAATTAGTTCAAAGGTTAAAAAGAGAATTTCTTTTATTATATGTCATAAATCTGCTAATAATTATTATTTTTATATTATTTTCAATAAGAAATTGAATTCTTATTTGTACTCAATATGAACGTTTAATTTTTTTAATATTAAAATTACTACATAATATGTTAACTAATATCTTTATATATTTTATTTATTACTTGAAATTATTGTTTATATTTTTGTCTTTAGTTTCATCTCTTATAATATATTTAGTTACACGATCATATCCATATAGCATGACCACATGATTTATTATTCAAACAAATTCTCATCTAAAAAAATAAATTAGCTTTATCATTTTATATATATCTACGTTGACGTTATTTATTTATATACTTTTCTTTTTATAGTAGTTTCTTAAAAAATATATAGATATTTAATTATTTTTAATTCAAATTAAAAAAGAGTAACTAATCATTAACTAACCTGACTAATTTTGTCCTAAAATATGACACTTATTTGAATTTTTATTGTGACACTTGGTATCATCACATCGATTTGCTTTTCCTATTCTGTATAGATAGATTTGATGCAGGTGAGTAAGAACTAATTTGGTTTGGCCACTCAAAAGAGACATATCCTTCACAAAAAGTAGGAAACAAATGGTATGTATGGTTAATTTCAGACATATATAATATTCGAATTTAGGATTATTGAAGGAAAGTTATAAAATTAATAATTTTTGTAACAAAAAATAAACAAATACAACAACTATTTTCTTATATTTCAATTTCACATAAAAATCGCCAGAAATTCATCAACTTGGTACAAAACCCACATGAGATATTTGTCGAATAAGATTTCCACATCATTAAAGCATAATTAAATCAACTAATAAATGTTGGATTCCAGTCTAGATGAGGTGAGAAATTGGGAAAATATGGGTTCAATTAAATAAGGGTTAAAAATGAGGGAAATAAAAAAGTAATCATACGTGTACTTTGACATCGTTACTAGTTTGTTGTGCTAATGATGTGACATTGCGTATCTCACAACCCAAAACACACATACACACAATTTTAAAATGTAAATGCACTTTCTGTCCCAAAAAGCACGCAAGATCTCAGGTTTAAATTTCTTTTGAGGTTTTTTGACGAATAGATCGAGATGCACGCAAACTTACTTAAACATCACAACTGATCTATAAAAAAAGAAAAGAGATAATGACATTCATATGAATAAGGCCGAGACCATCATTTTCTAAGTACGACAAAGCTTCCTTGTAAACTAAGGCTAAGGCACGTTCGATAGCAAGAAGCTAGTGACTTCTTTCAGGTCATTAACTAGAACTTGCACGAGGTATCACAGTGGGGCCTGTCTTCTGTCCGATTCTTGGGTCCGATCGAGCCTCTTTGAAATTATATCCCTGCCTCTCGTCTAACTCGAGTTGCCCCGCAAGGAGAGATGTAATTCAGGAGGTGTAGTTCATCTAAACATTCATCTATAACAAGAACAATAGATAGAGACAATCTGGAATCAAGGTAACATGTATCATATGAAACTAGTAAGTCTGAATGCACATAAACTTGCCTAAACAAACACGACTTGTTCTATAAAAAGAGAATAACGTTGATATGAATAGGGTGAGTTGTGGGCAAGTAGTGGCAGATATAGTGGCCAACATGCAGGTTCCGGTAACCAAATAGCTTTTGTTGAGTTTGTAAATATATTAAAATATTTATAAATATTAAATTGTGAACCTAATTATTAACTTGAAATCGTTGTAAAAACTCATAAACTTTAAATTTTGAATCCGCCTATGTGAACAAGCACCAAACTTCATTAATTCATAACTTATCAAATCTCACTTAAAATCCTCATAGTTAGTTAATTTGTAACCCAGTTGACTTTCCTATCATAAAAATAGGCTCAGATTTGGTAACTTGTCGGTGCCACACCAAGAACGTTAAAGTCACGAAAACATCTGGAAAACATTAAACATAATTAACATTCTTCTAAAATCCAGCTCCCGTAAACTGGTCACGAGTCACAAAAATAGTTTGTTAATTTGTTATTAATCAAAATGATTAATTGTTCATTGGGTTACATCAAATCTGGCGCTAAACACCTATAATACATATGTTTTATAACAATTATTGTTTACCCGAAAAATGGATAGAGTTGAATTTATACGCAGTTCCGAGGATATGTGGTGCAACTTAACACAAAATGTAAGGATCAATAGAAATATAAATATAGATTGCAGAGAATGCGAAATAGATAAGGTTGTCGGGAACAATGAATCTTAGGATTCAACAAATAGAATCAATCTAAGAAACCT
The DNA here is from genome assembly GCF_000715075.1 of Nicotiana tabacum. Classification (NCBI taxonomy): domain Eukaryota; kingdom Viridiplantae; phylum Streptophyta; class Magnoliopsida; order Solanales; family Solanaceae; genus Nicotiana; species Nicotiana tabacum. The sequence goes on from NC_134103.1 coordinate 92,423,072, forward strand.
GAAAGAACAATTCTTTATTGTAGAAGAATATGGCACTTTTATTACAATGTAAGCGTGAGAAAAACTTGTCCTACAGAAATGGTAACCAAACCATTTTATAGTGGAGAAATTTGGCTCTAATCATAATAAAATAAACATTCAGTAGGAGACCCATGATAAGTCAGCTTTTCCATAATTTCTGCCAAAATTCTCTCTAGTGGGATTGCAACGGCTTTTGTCTGCGAGCTCGATCTTGTTTAGAACCCTCGATTTTGGTTTGAGCTTGATTTCGGCTCGAACTCGTGATCTTGGTTCGAGCTCGATCCTGGCTCGAGCCCTCGAATTGATTCGAAGTCAATGTGGGTTGGTCTCTGAATTATCAGCATGATAGATCTACTCTGCATCATGGTTCGATTTTGATTCGAGCTCGATAATGATATCGAACTCGACACGGATCGGCCTCCCCAGGTTCGAGGTTAGTTTGTTCCACCTTCGAGATCTTACTTCGATAAATCATCGTTCGAACTCGATCGAACGTGCTAAGGCCGAAATCTATTTCGACCGTATACAATAATTATATAGTCGAAACTAGCTAGTTTATATATTTACGGAAGCATAGTGTTAACGTATATCATCCATCTCTTATTAGTGGAATAAGAGTATTAGAGATTAAATGAGAGTGAAGAACATGGATGAATTTTATACATTTAATGGTCTTGTTAAACATTAAAAATTGCCGGACTTAACTAGCTTAATTAAGTTGTAAAGTTATTCCTAAATAAAATTGGGTGGGGTGGGGTGGGGGGCATGCTAAGCGCTCTACCATCTGAGCTACATCCCCTTGCTTGATATACAACCTACGTTTTGTAATAATATTAAAACACGCGATTTAAACCCATTGCATAATGGAGATATAGACGGAGCCCGTTAAAAGGTTAAACAACACAAATTCAAAAAATCACCTTTTTATATTGTGAAATTTTTGTTAGTAAGTCGCATTAATTTGAAGTGACTGTTATTTTATTTTATTTTTGAAGAAAAATTGGTTTGCCAATGGATGAATATGGTTCTACTTCTCAATTATCAGTTCGATCTAAGGATTGAGTATAGGCTTGCCTGTAAGAGTAGTAGAGACTTGTTCGACGCCTTCCCAGCTTTCAAGTAATCAACTTCTCGCTTATTAGAACTTTGTATTTGATATTTATGGTCTGATTTTAATCATCTTTACGAGCCCCGGGCCGGGTACTATAAAAACGCCTTGAGACTCATGTGTGTGACTTAGTTCTGTAAGGCTTTTGTTTACCGAAAAAATCGGATAACGTTAGATTTGTGGATGGTTCTAAGGATATGCGATATAATTTGATATAAATCGCATAGAGAAATGGAAATATGTGTATTGTTGACTGTAAGAACGAAAATAATAAGCAAAAAGAATGAATAAGTAAAACAAGCACAAGGGGATAACTATCAATATAAGAAGTGATCTTTTTTTTTCCCGCCTCCCTAACAAGGATTCCCCCTTTTATAGAAGAGGGTCATTACCAAAAAACAATAAAATAAAACATGTAGTGGAAGACCCATGATGACTTGTCTCTTCCTTGATTCCCGCCAAGATTCTCTCTCTTGGTGTGGTTGCAACGACTCTTGTCTGTGAGCTCGTTACTAGCTCGAACTCGTTACTAGGTCGGGCCCTTCGGTCTTGGATCGAGTTCGATCTTCGAGATGGGCGTCGTGCATTTCCGACCTCGAAGCAGTGCCTTGCGGATCGATTCGGTCACGGGCTCAATAGGATTATCGAGCTGCCTCCTCGAGCGACCTTCGGGATCGAGGTTCGCTAATACCGACCTCAGAGCTCACTCCCAAAATCTCATTCTGACTTCTTAACACTCGAACTCGATCGAACGTAGGAAGGCCGAAATCTATTTCGACCGTATACAAATAGTCCCCTCGTTTCTCGGAAAAGGATGTGGCGAGAAACGATATGATTTCCCAGCAGCTCGATCAGATATACACTGATGTTTTTATCTAATGATTTTCCAGCAGCTCGATCAGATATACACTGATGTTTTTATCTGATGATTTCCCAGTAGCTCGATCAGATATACACTGATGTTTTTATCGATCCCGACCATGACGTATGTAATGCTCGATCATCTTATGCGTCTCTATAGTCCCCGACTTTATCCAGGATACCCGAATTTTTTCTTCGCCGGTGGGAATTGCCAGTTACCTTCGGTCCTTGGTGACCGGAGAAGATCAATCAGTGATGAATGCGGAGGGGCTTTTTGTCTTTTCAACGAGGCCCAACATGTTCGAATCGGATAACTTCTGATGGCGTTTTCGCCGCTTCTGTACAAAATTTTTGTAAATACAAATCTTTCTTCTTTTTTTGAAGAGAAATGACCTTTCAAACTAAATAGACAGTTTGAATTTAAATCTCTGTTGCCTTCGGGCCTCGTGGGTAGTCCCCTTTGCTTTATCGGGCTCGAGCGTCCTTCAGCTTAAATAGTCAAGTGTTTGTTTTAATTCGAAGAAATGATTAGTTTTGCTCGAAATAATATAGCCCGTAGGCATAATAGTCGAGCGAGTGATGGCTCGAACTCGAAATAAAGGTAACCCGTAGGCTTAGCAGTCAAGTGGATGATTCGAACTTGATGCAATGTAGCCCGTAGGCTTAATGGTCGAGTGAGTGATTTCTCGAACTCGAAATAAAGGTAGCCCGTAGGCTTGGCAGTCGAGCGAATGATTTGAACTCGATGCAATGTAGCCCGTAGGCTTAATGGTCGAGTGAGTGATTGCTCGAACTCGAAATAAAGGTAGCCCGTAGGCTTGGCAGTCAAGCGAATAATTCGAACTCGACGCAATGTAGCCCGTAGGCATAATAGTCAAAGTAGCCCGTAGGCTTAATGGTCGAGTGAGTGATTGCTCGAACTCGAAATAAAGGTAGCCCGTAGGCTTGGCAGTCGAGCGAATGATTCGAACTCGATGCAATATAGCCCGTAGGCGTAATAGTTAAAGTAGCCCGTAGGCTTAATGGTCGAGTAAGTGATTGCTCGAACTTGAAATAAAGGTAGTCCGTAGGCTTGGCAGTCGAGCAAATGATCCAAACTCGATGCAATGTAGCCCATAGGAGTAATAGTCAAAGTAGCCCGTAGGCTTAATGGTCGAGTGAGTGATTGCTCGAACTCGAAATAAAGGTAACCCGTAGGCGTAATAGTCAAAGTAGCCTGTAGGATTAATGGTCGAGTGAGTGATTGCTAGAACTCGAAATAAAGATAGCCCGTAGGCTTGGCAATCGAGTGAATGATTCGAACTCGATGCAATGTAGCCCGTAGGCATAATAGTCAAAGTAGCCCGTAGGCTTAATGATCGAGTGAGTGATTGCTCGAACTCGAAATAAAGGCAGCCCGTAGGCTTGGCAATCGAGTGGATGATTCGAACTCGATGCAATGTAACACGTAGGCGTAATAGTCAAAGTAGTCCGTAGGCTTAATAGTCGAGTGAGTGATTGCTCGAACTCAAAATAAAGGTAGCCCGTAGGCTTGGCAATCGAGTGAATGATTCGAACTCGATCCTGTTTGCATAATAAATCTTGAACATAGAATATCGGTAAAGAAGAGAGCTTTCTTTGCAGGTCATTATACATGGGTTCATATTTTGCGTCAGGGCTCGGGCCAACTATATAAGCATGGTTCGTTTTGACCATTTGGCCCTTACAACGTTTCCCGTTGAGACACTGTTTGTCATGAAATAACGAAGTAACTTCCTTTGCACCGAACTTGATAATCATCACATATGCGTTCAATGATAAAGCCCCCCTGTGTACGAGGTTGATTTTAAAGAGGCCTCGGATACTCAGCAGTAGAATCGTTTCCGCTATATGGCTGGTATCGATCTCTGGTCGACTTTTGCTTTTTCGTAATGGTCCTAGAAGTCAACTGGTCATCTTCGACTCTTATTTTGGATTGATATCGATTGTGCACATCGGTCCAAGTAATAGCTAGGTACTCGATCAGATTTTGCTTCAGCCGCTGCGAAGCCCTCGAGCTCCGCTCATTTAGGCCTTGAGTGAAAGCTTGAACAACCCAATCGTCTGTGACTGGTGGCAGATCCATTCGATCCATTTGAAAACGAGCTACGAACTCCCTTAGCATCTCGTTATCCTTTTGCATTACCTTGAACATGTCCGACTTTCTGGTTTCGACCTTTATGGCTCCGGCATGAGCTTTTACGAAGCAATCTGCAAGCATAGCAAAAGAATCAATGGAGTTAGATGGTAAATTATGATACTATATCATTGCCCCTTTTGACAGGGTTTCACCGAATTTTTTTAATAATACAGATTTGATCTCATCATCTTCCAAATCATTGCCCTTGATGGCATACGTGTAAGAAGTGACGTGCTCGTTGGGGTCAGTCATTCCGTTATATTTGGGTATTTCGGGCATACGGAATTTTTTGGGGATTGGTTTTGGGGCTGCACTCGAGGGAAAAGGCTTTTGAATGAATTTTTTCGAATCTAGCCCTTTTATCATTGGTGGAGCCCCCGGGATCTGGTCGACCCTGGAATTATATGTTTCTACTTTTTTATCGTTGGCTTCGACTCATTTTGTGAGTTCCTCGAGCAATTTAGTAATTTCGGGAGTAGTCCCCGATTCTTGCTCATTTGGTTTCTCTATGGCTGGTTCCGTTCTGTGGGTGACTTCTCGAAGCAGATTGGGCTCCGGCCTGCTTTGTACCTGAGTTTGGCTCTGCAACTGAGCTATCGCTATTTGCTGGGCTTGTAACATCTCGAAGATCTTCCGTAAGCTGGCTCTGCAACTGAGCTACCGCCCTGAATGCTTCTTTCCGATTCGGAACGCTGATTCGCCTCTAGAGCTATTTGTGAATTGACGTCCAATGATACTTCGGCTCGAATTTCGGGTGCTTTGATTCGAGCCTCAGCGCCTTCATCGAGTGGCCTTCCGGCCCCGGGTGCCAAGTTGTTGGTTTCATCTTGAAGGCCGGCTTCGTGGTCGATAGGTGAAGCCATTGCTGATTTGGAATTGCAAACTGGCGTGTACTTTAGGTTTATATAAAACGATCAGTGTTACCCTTATCCCCACGGTGGGCGCCAAACTGTTTACCGAAAAAATCAAATAACGTTAGATTTGTGGATGGTTCTAAGGATATGCGATACAATTTGATATAAATCGCGTAGAGAAATGGAAATATGTGTATTGTTGACTGTAAGAACGAAAATAATAAGCAAAAAGAATGAATAAGTAAAACAAGCACAAGGGGATAACTATCAATATAAGAAGTGATCTTTTTTTTTCCGGCCCCCCTAGCTTACAAGGATTTCCCTTTTATAGAAGAGGGTCATTACCAAAAAATAATAAAATACAACATGTAGTGGAAGACCCATGATAACTAGTCTCTTCCTTGATTCCCGCCAAGATTCTCTCTCTTGGTGTGGTTGCAACGACTCTTGTCTGTGAGCTCGATACTAGCTCGAACTCGTTACTGGGTCGGGCTTTTCGGTCTTGGATCGAGTTCGACCTTCGAGATGGGCGTCGCGCATTTCCGACCTCGAAGCAGTGCCTTGCAGATCGATTCGGTCACGGGCTCGATAGGATTATCGAGCCGCCTCCTCGAGCGACCTTCGGGCTCGAGGTTCGTTAGTACCGACCTCAAAGCTCACTCCCAAAATCTCATTCTGACTTCTTAACACTCGAACTCGATCGAATTTAGGAAGGCCGAAATCCATTTCGACCGTATACAGCTTTACGTCTCCAAGCGTCCGACTGTGCGTCCTAAACACGCATAACGCTCCAAACTCGGGACTCGCCTAACAGTTCTTATGCAAATCATGTGTTAAATTCACTAATTAACACTGCTGACTCTCAATATTCTTTAACAAATAAATTATTAAAGTTCTTTTTATCTATAGGAATATGAAAATTGTGAATAACTCAAATAACGAACCATAATATTATATATTTACTAATTGAGAACATCGAGATGGTGAATATCATTTGAATATTTCTTCTGAAAATAGATAACCAAAATTTATATCTTTACTTGATAGATCTTCATGTCTTAGTTCTATGTCTCTTAAAATTCATACATTTATTATTTTACTATTTAAAAATAACTTTATATTTACTCATGAAGGAGTAATATTTTAAATTATAGTGTTGATAAAATTTATTGAGTTTTTAAAGAGGTAAAATATGTTGTTTGATAATATTTCTTAAGAAATTATAATTTTTAATTGCTTGAAAGTTAAGACGTTGTAGTTAATTTATATTACATAGTAAATTTAACAGTATTGCATTATTTATTCTTGTAAAACATGCTACACATTTTATTTTGTATGAGTTTCTTTAAAAAAATTTAGTTTTCTTGAACTTTTAATATATCTTATATTTTTTTATATGTTATAGTGCTATATTATTAATTCATAAATTTCAAAAAGTAAAAATCTATGGGGCTTCCCCATGTCTCTGTATTACGTAAAACGCTCCGCCTCACGCCCTCGCCTTTTAAAACAATGATGGGTACTTAATAATATAATTGCTGTATTTTTGTGCAGTAAAGACCACGTTCAATCACTAAATTTCACTACATTTCCCCTTGATGATATTGATTTCAGATCACGTTTCCATAAAGATATTTTAGATCTAGCAGCAGATAGTTGCTCAAATGAAGCCACTTCAATATCACAAAGTAAAGATATGTTATTCTCTGTTGTAATCTTACCAGATCAATATCACAAAGTAAAGACATGCTCAAAACGAAGACAGTTTGATATTATCCAACCAGCGGTCAGCTATATATGATATACTCAACTTATTCTTCACCTCCCTATTCATTCAATATCACAACGTAAACTAATCTTACCAGACCCAACGAAGGCTTTGAATCTCTATACCCAGCCTAAAATGCAAATACTATGTCTTGCGTGCATTCTGGTTTGCCTTCGTCTCAACCTTACTGTCATGTATGAGAAGAAGATGTTCTTTTTATTGGTACAGCTTTCAGAGGTTGGACTTTTCTCACTGTTATGCCTATCATCTCTTTTACTAGATAGAAGACTATTGTCCCTATGATATTTCCGTTTCCCCTTCCTAATCAAGATTTATGTAGAAAGAGTAGGAAGATTTTAAAATATTTAAGCCGAAAGAGGAAAAATCTTTTTTCTTGTCCTTCCTGATCAATCAATGGAAACTCTTGATAATCCAATAGTTTTCTTCTCCTTTTTATCCAATAAAACATAGTTTAAGTAGTAACCCTCTTTAACCCGAACCCCCACCTATACCTGAATTTTATCCACTTGGAAATAAATTCACTTTAGAAACTCAATGGAATATTCTTTGCTTGGCTGGATGTCTTTTGCTGCAATTTTCCTAGTTTTCTTACTTTTGGTGTTAATGTTGGTTGGACATATTTAAGAAAATTCATGTTAAAATGGAAAAAAGGAAGAGGTTACTAGTTTTTGAATACTTACCAGTATGAACATATTGATGGATGCTCTGATAGCTTAGCCGGTTCATCTTTTCTATTGCCCTCAAATTCAAGCAACACTTCCAACAAGTCTTTCTCGGGCTCTCCTCCTTTCTTATGCTCTTTCATTTGGTTCTTGACGAATGTGGAAGCAACTTCAATTGCCTTTCCCATGTTACTCTCCATCTTTTGCCTTAAACCTTGTAAGTGAAGCCATCTAAGACATGGAAATATGTCTGAATTATTTGGACGGCCAGCCAACTCCATTATTCCCTTCATGGCTGTGAAGAACTCTGAGGCTGTTTTAGACTCTGGATCTACTAAATCATGAGACAACATAAGGTTCCCCATCATGTTAAATGATGCAAGAAAGAGGAAGCATGCTACCTCAATCATGCTTCCCTTTTTCATGGAGTTTGCTTCCTTTTCAATTCATTGAAGCTTGTATCAACACATTTTTGCCTGACATGCACTGTCTCATTGATTCTTTTGTATGTGAACATTTTCACAGTGCATATCCGCCTTAGCCACGTACACACTATCCTCCCCAGACCCACTTGTGGGATTACAGTGTGTTTGTTGTTGTTGTTGTATATGTTATATAACTGTGTTCAATACCAAAAAATCAGAGAAATAAAGAAATGTTAGTTCAATAAAATAAAACATAAAATAATTTTCGAGCCCACAAGTTGCTTGTGTTCTTATAGAATTTAATCCCCTCACTGTTACACAAGGTTATGGATTATTTCTTTCCAAGATAGAACGGAAAAACTATTCTATAATACTGGCAATAGAAATTACAGAACTTCAGTGAACTCAACAAACAAAGCAAATTACACTCTACATTTTGTTTATTTGAAAAAATAATGCAACAATATAGAAAACAGGGGAGAAGTTTTCAGATTTTTCATGTATGAAAAATGAGGCCAAGATTCTAAATTTATAGACAATAAAAGAGTGAGATGAAAAAGTACAATTTAAAAGGTGCCTCTTTCATTTTTCATTCACACCCATTCACGAAACCTAACAATCCCCCACATGAATGGGAAATGGCAATATGCTTAAAAACATGCTAAAATATTTGTGTGATTCGCAAGTAAGGATTAATCGCATCTGAATAAGTAGGTTTCCGTTTGAACTTTCCGTAGTGAACATATGTCAGATATACTCGGTCAATCGGTAATTTGATATCTTTGAACCGTAGAGCTTTGGTGTATACCTAAACAACCATAACAATCAACCCTTAACCGTCTTTGGTTCTTATTGTTGTGTTCGTTTCAGCCATGAACACCGTCTGGTTTCATAAGTGCATAGAGAATTTTCCTTACAGAACTCTCCTTGAAGCGACTAATACTTCAAACTTACATAGGTGATTCCTAAACGTATTATCCCATATATACACCATTTGACATACCCAATATCAAACTTAGAAACCATTAAAAAGCCTTAACGCTTTATCCTTGGTACTGAACATTGTCTCATCAAGAGAATGGACCAAAAAGAAATTTATTTGACAATGTTGAACCATCATTAATGACTTTGTTTGAGCACCTTGAACCTAGATCTTGGAATCTCCATTCTTCTAGGTAAAGTTACCACCGCAATGAATTGTCCTCGGCTATAGTCTCATTCCCTTCGATGATCTTTCTACTACCTTTCTAGTTAGGCCTTTTGTAAATGGATCCGACACATTATCGCTTGCCTTCACATAGTCAATTATGATAATTCCCCTAGAGAGTAGTTTCCTAACGGTTTTATGTCTTCGTCACATATGACAAGTTTTTTTGTTATACATAATGCTCCCAGGCCTTCCTATTGCCGCTTGACTATCACAATATATATATATATATATATATATATATATATATATATATATACAAAATAAAATATATTTAAGAAATAACCGAGTCATTGCAATGCACGTTTATTTGGATAATTTTCAAGACACCACTCTTCAGCCTCCACCAACAGTAAAAATATATTCCCTTGTGGATTTATAAACAGTTAAATCGGTAATCTAATTTGCATCAGTATACCTCTCTATTATCTCGAGATATTTATTGTAGTGCAAAGCATAATTTTGAGTATATTTCAAATATCTCAAGACTCATTTCATTGTGATGACAGTTCAATGCGAACTTCATTATGTCGTAGACTAATACGTTTCGACTTTCTATTGCATATCAGATTATTAACCACACTTAATATAGCAATAGTATATTATAACAACAGTTGGAGTGATTGGAACCAGTTGTAGCCACAACTTTTTAATATATAACACATTTCACAACCATTCTGCCATTTTCAAGCATTTGAATGCTATTTATTTATACGTCTATATGATATGCATATTGTAACACCTTCATTCATGAAACAAATCTAACTTGCAATGGATTTTGGCCATGTTCATCGGTTGGTTCACCATATTATAGACCAACGTATTAGTACATCCGTTCATGAACATTCATGTCCATTTACAACCTTGTAGATGACTCCCTTTCATAAATATTCTAGAAAGAATACATCCTTTCTCGAAAGGGACGTGAACAACTTCGAATTGGTAGTTTCATCAACTAGTCATCACTAAGATTGAACAAGTAATGAATTCACTAATTATCATATCAATATCCACTAAGGATTGGTGGGGTTCAAAAATTATATCATTTAGACATTCCGTCTAATATTGGCTTTTGTCATGCATAAGCTAAAAGCTCACATATATCATCCACATATAATCAAACAATGACTATATGATTTGAAGTATTCTTAGCGTAAACACATTTATTTACACTCATTAATTTTGAAACCATTTGACAATATTATTTGGTCAAATCTCGCATGTCATTGTTTGGGTACTTGTTTTAGTCTATATAGTGATTTAATAAGTCGCCACACCTTTTTTTTTCTTCAGGAATCAGGAATCCTTCAGGTTGTTCTATGTAAATTTCTTTCTCGAAATCTCCATCTAATAAGGCTGTCTTCATATCCATCTGATGGATTTGAAGGCCATACACGATGGCTAACACTATTAACACCTTGATAGATGTAATTCTTGTTAGAGGCGAGTATGTGTCAAAGTAATCAAGACCTTCTCATTGTCTAAATCCTTTAACAACTAATCTTGCCTTATATTTGGCAATAATACCATCAGCTTTCATTTTCCTTTTGAAAATCCACTTAGAACCCAAAGGTTTATTTCCTAGAGGAAGATCAACCAATTCTCATGTATGGTTGTTCAGTATGGATTCTATTTCACTATTGACTGCCTCTTTCCAAAATAATGATTCAGAAGAAGACATAACTTTTTTAAATGTTCGAGGCTCATTTTACCAATAAGAAAGTCACAAAAGCTGGTTTCAAATGAAATAGACGCTCTTTGACATTTACTATGTCTTGGACCCTCTTGATTAGACGTACTTTCTTTTGTTTCTTCCCGAGGTCGTTTAGATCCTTCACCAATAGATTCATATTTTTTATGCGGATATATATATTTTCGAAGGATTCATCATTATCTGATTCTATAACCGTATTATTATGAATGTCGGGATTTTCTGATTTATGAACCAGAAATCGATATGATTTACTATTGGTTGCATATCCTATAAATACATAATCAACGATTTTCGATCATATCTTTACCTTTTGGGGTTTAAGAACTTGCACTTTTGCCAAACACCCACACACTTTAAAATAATTCAACTTGGGTTTCCTTCTTTTCCATTTTTCATAAGAAATAAATTGCATTTTTCTATGGGGAACTCGATTGAGTATTCGATTAGTTGTAAGCATAGCTTCTCCCCACAAGTTTGGGGTAAACAAAACTTATCAACTAGGCATTCATCATCTCCTTTGACATTCTATTTTTTTTTCCCGCAATTCCATTAGATTGCGGTGACTAAGGGGTAATCGTTTGGTGAATAATTTCATATTCCAAACATATTTTCTTCAAAATGAGATTCATATTTGCCCCCCCTATTACTTTGTAGAGCCAACCACAAGAACTGTTGTTTGTGTCACGACAGAGACAGAATTAATAAATGGTGAAGTTTTTAATCTTCAAACCGAGTAATATCTGATACAAATAAATCTAATAAACAGAGAAGTTTTTAATCTTCAAACCGAGTAATATGCGACACAATCAAATTTAATAAACGATGAAGTTTTTAATCTTCAAATCGAATAATGAATTGGAGTAGAAAATCACTAAGATTTTAATCTCCAAAATGAGTATAAAGTCACTTAGACTTTAATTTTCGAAAAATGAATAGAAAGTCACAAAGACTTTAATCTCAACGAACGAGTAAAAAATCACGCAGATTTTAATCTTGAAGCAAGTATAGAAAATCACGAAGATTTTAGTCTTCATAACATGTGTAAAAAATTACGAGAATTTTAATTCCCTTTTCAAATAGTTTTCCAACTAAACCATTATAACACTTTAAACGGTTTGACCTCTTTCTCTAATCAAACACATATATGTTTAGCTTTACATATATTATATTTATGATCTCAAGAACATTTTCAAGTATCAATGTAAGCCTAATTCATATCTTACAACATTGAAAATAATCTTCCACATAATTTATGCATGTTACCAAATTCTATATCAACTACTAATAGTCACATAGTCAAAGGAATAACAAATTAACTGTAAATACATGTTATTCCTACTCATGCATATATTCTAAATATGTAATATGAGATCATCACATAATAAATATCTACCCTAAATTATAAGGGTTAAAATCATTTACACCCCCTAACTTTGCTTTAAAAATCAAATTCCCTCATCAACTTTGAACAATAGTAATTTTCCCTCCTTTATCCTGCAAAATACCTATTTTGCCCTTGAATTTTCAATTCCCTCCTCTATATAATACTTTTTTATTCTATGATATTTTCTATGGTTTTATCTTTAATTTAAATTATGTTATACCTTATAATAAATGTATTTTAAAATATAAATTTAGAATTTAGTTCATTAATGGCAATCAAAATCCAAAAATATATATCTACAATAGAGAATAAGAGATAAAGTTAATGGGCGAAGGAAGTAAGAGGATTCAATTGAATCCCCTCACCAGGATATTAGACTGCGCAAATATGACAAAAGTAAATTTTTTAGATGTATATAAAATTTTGAATCTCTTTGACACAAGAAGATGATATTAAAGTGGTATAGAGATTCAAAAGTTATCTTAGGCCACAAGTTCAAATCCTAAATATGATATTTTAGGCTTTTTTTTCAATCCTCTTATATGAATTTCTGGGCGCTATGAAAATATAACTTAAATATATAGTTAATATGCATTACACTAAAATAACAATCATAAAGATAATAGTAAATTTATAACATTTATAAAAGGATTATTCTAATTATAATTTTAATGAACTTAAATTACAATTTATAATAGGTATAACATAATTTAAATTATAGCTAAAACCATAAAAAAAATATCATATAATAAAAAAGTATTACATAGAGGAGGAAATTGAAAATTCAAGGGAAAAAAAGTATTGTATAGGATAAAATGGAGAGAAGGACTATTGTTCAAAGTTGATGGAGGAGTTTGATTTTTAGCGCAAAGTTTGGGAGCATAAATATTTTTCACCCAAATCATAAAGGGAAAAATTAAAATTAAATAGAGCAAAACTCGTTTTATAGCCACTTTCTCCTCGAATCATCGCCTTAACTGTTTTGGAATTTGATTAGAATCAACAATTTGTGGTCTTCGGGTATTTCCAAAAAATAACCCCACTTCAAAATTTGTTGTTACTGTTATGAAAATAATTATATTGTGGATGTTCATTTATTACTCCGCTATAGATAATCTTCCTGAAGAAGATTATTCATTTAGTACTCTGTTGAAATTTATCTACAAGTAGCTGATGCGGGCAGGTTGCAAGCAGCTCATGCAGACAGCTTACAAGCAGCTAAAGAAAAGCCTTGCAGCTGCTTCCTGAAAAGCCTCGCAGCTGCTTCCTTTCTTCTATAAATAGAGGAGTTTTCAGTTCATTATGTATATAAGTTTGAAGTTTGAATAATATATCAGTTTCTCTCTATACTTGTCTTTACTTTACAGTTTTTATTTTATAACACGTTATCAGCACGAGACTCTGCCATCTCGAGAAAATACTTTGAAAGTATGAGAGGTACGAACTTTCTTTTTCTAAATAATGTCAAATCTTTCTAAACTTGAGTTTGTAGCCCTGGATATATCGGGAAAAAGTTACATGTCTTGGGTGCTTGATGCCTAAATTCATCTTGATGCGATGGGTCTGGAAGACACCATCAAAGATAAAAATCAGGCATCAAACCAAGACCGTGCCAAAACAATGATATTCTTACGCCATCACCTTGATGAGGGCCTGAAAATAGAATATCTTACTGTTAAAGATCCAGTCATACTGTGGAATAATTTGAAAGATAGATATGACCACCTGAAGATGGTCGTTCTTCCACAGGCACGTTATGATTGGACTCATCTAAGGCTACAAGATTTTAAATCTATCAGTGAGTATAATTCTGCTATGTTGAGAATTATTTCCCAATTGAAACTATGCGGTGATAATATTACTGATCATGATATGTTGGAGAAAACTTTCACCACTTTTCATGTTTCGAATATGCTCCTGTAGCAGCAATATCGAGATATGGGATTTAAAAAGTATTCTGAACTTATTTCACATCTTCTTGTGGCCGAGCAACATAATGGACTATTAATGAAAAACCATGAAAGCCGACCTACTGGTTCTTGTCCATTCCCTGAAGTGAATGAGACGAACTTCCACCAAGCTAAGCGTGGAAGAGGACGTGGCCCCAGTCATGGTCATGGTCGTGGTCGGGGAGAAAACTCTAATCGTGGTAATAACAATGTACCAAAGAACCCTCCTCACCACCAGCAGTGAAAAATGAAGGAACAAAAGCATGAAGCGGTGCAAGCAACAAAGCCAGAAAATGCATGCTATAGATGTAGAGGAAAAAGGCATTGGTCACGTACATGTCGTATGCCAAAGCACTTGGTTGAGATGTATCAAGCTTCCCTGAAGAAGACAGAGAAAAATACTGAAGCAAATTTTATTTCTGAAGATAATTTAGATTTCATGCATTTGGATGTAGCTGATTATTTTGCACTCCCAGAAGGAGAAACAAGTCATGCGATCGGTAGTGAATATGTAGAAATGTAAATATTTTAATTTTTGTTGTTTGTAGTAGATAGTATGGTTATGTAATTGTTGTACATAAATAAAAGTTATGCTTTGATAATAATGTTTACTATCATATTTATTTTGTTTATGTCATTTTGAAGAATATGGATAATCCTCAAATTATGTTTGGATCAAAAATCAATCATGGAGATATTTGTGTAATTGATAGTGGAACAACTCATGCCATATTCAAAGATCAGAAATACTTTTCTTATTTGCATAAGGAAAAAGCAAATGTTTCTACAATTTCTGGTAATATAAGTTTGATTGAAGGCTCCGGAAGAGCTATTGAATTTCTGTCTAAGGGAATAAAACTTATTATAGACAATGCATTATTCTCCTCCAAGTCCCGAAGAAACTTGTGCAGTTTTATAGATATCCGCCGAAATGGGTATCATGTTGAGACAATAGATGAAATGAACGTAGAATATCTTTGTATTATAAAGAATATTTCTGGCCAGAAATACATTGTAGAAAAGTTACCAACTTTATCTTCTGGCTTATACTATTCAAAGATTAGTACGGTTGAAGCATACTCTATCGTAAAGCAGAAGTTTACTGATTCAAATACTTTTGTGCTTTGGCATGGCCGTTTGGGCCATCCTAGATCAATAATGATGAGACGAATTACTGAAAATTCGAGTGGGCATCCATTAAAGAACCTAAAGATTCTTACAAATGATGAATTTTCTTGTGATGCTTGTTATCAAGGCAAAATGATCACTATACCATCACTAATTAAGGTTGGCATTGAGTCCCCTACCTTTTTAGAACGTATACATGGGGATATATGTGGATCTATTCACCCACCAAGTGGGCTGTTTAGATATTTTATGGTCCTAATAGATGCATCTTCATGATGGTCTCATGTTTGCCTACTATCATCTCGCAACCTAGCGTTTGCAAAGTTATTAGCCCAAATAATTCGATTAAGGGCACAATTCCCAGATTATCCTATAAAGGCTATTCGCCTTGATAATGCTGGAGAATTCTCATCTCAAGCTTTTGATAATTACTGTCTATCAGTTGGAATAAAAGTTGAACATCCTGTAGCCTATGTTCATACTCAAAATGGCCTTGCAGAGTCATTTATTAAACGGCTGCAATTGATAGCAAGACCACTACTTATGAAAAAAAATTGCCCACTACTGTTTGGGGCCATGCTATCTTGCACGCAACATCACTTATCCGTCTCAGATTAACACAATATAATAAATATTCTCCGTCACAATTAGTTTTTGGTCATGAACCAAATATTGCCCATCTACGAATTTTTGGATGTGCTGTATATATGTCAGTAGCACCACCACAGCGCAGTAAGATGGGCCCCCAAAGAAGGTTAGGAATATATATTGGATTTGAATCACCCTCTATTATTCGCTATCTTGAACCATTGACGGGAGATTTATTTACTGCTCAATTTGCAGATTGTCGATTTGATGAAATAAATTTTCCACAATTAGGGGTTGAGAAAAAGGAAATCAAAAGAGAAATTGTGTGAAAAGTTTCATCATTATCTCATTTTGGTCCACGCACCCTTATATGTAATCAGGAGGTCCAGAAGATCATCCATTTACAAAATATAGTAAATCAAATGCCTTACGCGTTTACTGATTTGAAAAGGATAACTAAGTCACATATCCCTGTAGAGAATGTGCCTATACGAATTGATGTCCCAACAGGACTATCTACTAGCATAAGAACTAGTGAACCTAAAGCACGCCTGAA
Organism: Nicotiana tabacum; assembly: GCF_000715075.1. Lineage (NCBI taxonomy): Eukaryota > Viridiplantae > Streptophyta > Magnoliopsida > Solanales > Solanaceae > Nicotiana > Nicotiana tabacum. The sequence goes on from NC_134103.1 coordinate 92,439,476, forward strand.
GCGTGGTAGGCCTTTGGGTTCTAAGGATCGAAATCCTAGAAAAAGAAAATCGACAAATTATCAAAATAAAATTATGAAGGGATCTCCTGAAGAGACCCAAGATCTGATTAGTTATGAGATTCCTGAAGAAATCAATGAACCCGAGACTCAAGTGAGTGAGGAACTTTTAATAAGTTCTACTGGTGATGGGATTAATTTAAATCGATCTGAAATAGTGGTAGATAATATTTTTGCATATAATGTTGCACTTAACATTATGCAAGATAGTGAGGATTGTGAACCCCGATCTGTCGAAGAATGTCAACAAAGATCTGATTGGCCAAAATGGCAAAGAAAAATTCAATCAGAATTGAACGCACTTGCTAAAAGAGAGGTCTTTGGGCCAGTAGTCCAAACACCTGCTGGTGTAAAACCATTGGTCATAAATGGGTTTTTGTGCAAAAAATGAATGACCAAAATGAAGTTGAAAGATACAAGGCTCGCCTTGTCGCATAAGGATTCTCACAACGACCTGGAGTTGATTATGAAGAAACATATTCACCAGTTATAAATGCCATAACATTTCGATATCTCATCAGTTTAGCCTTACCTGATAGACTTGAAATAGATATGATGGATGTGGTTACAGCTTATCTGTACGGGTCACTTGATAATGAGATTTACATGAAAATCCCTGAAGGATTTAAAATGCCTGAAGCATATTCGAAATCTCGGGAAATGTATTCAATCATATTACAAAGATCTTTGTACGGTTTAAAGCAATCTGGGAGCATGTGGTATAATCGCCTTAGTGAATATTTACTGAAAGAGTATTACATAAATGATGTTATTTGTCCATGTATTTTTATAAAGAAAATGACATCAGCAAAATCTGTTTATGTTGATGACATAAATCTTGTTGGAACTCCAGAAGAGCTCCAAAAGGCAATTGAATATCTTAAGAAAGAATTTGAGATGAAAGATCTTGAAAAAACAAAACTGTCTTGGATTGCAAATTGAACATTTAGCAAATAGGACCTTTATGCATCAATCTGCCTATACAGAAAGGGGCTTAAAACGCTTTTACATGGACAAAGCGCACTCATTGAGTACACAAATGGTTGTTCGATCACTTGAAGTGAATAAGGACCCGTTCCGACCTTCAGAAGAGGATGAGGAACTCCTTGGTCCTGAAACACCATATCTCAGTGCAATTTGTGCACTTATGTATCTTGCTAATGCTACAAGGCCTGACATAATATTTTCTGTTAATTTACTAGCAAAATATAGCTCTTCTCCTACTCGGATACATTGGAATGGGATTAAGCATATTTTGCGATATTTAAAGGGAACTCTTGATATGGGTTTGTTTTATGCTAACAAAGGTAATGCAGATCTTGTTGGTTATGCAGATGCAGGTTATTTATCTGATCTCCATAAAACTCGATCTCAAACCGGGTACGTGTTTACATGTGGAGGTACTGTCATATCATGACGCTCCACAAAGCAGTCAATTGTTGCTACTTCTTCAAATCATGCTGAGATAATAGCTATTTATGAAGTAAGTAGGGAATGCGTATGGTTAAGATCAGTGATTCATTTTATTTAAGAAAAATGTGGTTTGGAGTGTGATAAAAGATCCACAATTTTATACGAAGACAATGATATATGCATAGCCCAATTGGAGTGAGGATTTATAAAACGAGATAGAACGAAGCACATTTCACCAAAATTATTCTACACACACGATCTGCAGAAAAATGGAGACATTGATGTGCAGCAAATCCGCTCAAGTGATAATCCGGCAGATTTATTCACTAAATCTTTGCCAACTTCAACTTTTGAGAAGATGGTATACAAGATTGGAATGCGGAAACTCAAATATTTGAAACAAGGTTTTCATCAGGGGGAGTAAAATACGCGATGTACTCTTTTTTTCTTACTAAAGTTTTTTCCCACAGGGTTTTCCTTATAAGGTTTTTAATGAGGCAGCTAGAAATGCGTATTACTAAATATGTGTACTATTTTTCCTTCACTAGGATTTTTTCCAATGGGTTTTTCCTAGTAAGATTTTAACGAGGCACAATACCTTTTAATGAACATCCAAGGGGGAGTGTTATGAAAATAATTATATTGTGGATGTTCATTTATTACTCCAATATTATCCATTTAGTACTATGTTGAAGTTTATCTACAAGCAGCTGATGCAGCCAGGTTGCAAGCAGCTCAATGAAATGATTTGCAGCGGTTTCTTATTAAACAGGCAGGTTGCAAGCAGCCCATGCAGACAATTTACAAGCAGCTAAAGAAAAGTCTCGCAGCTGCTTCCTTTCTTCTATAAATAAAGGAGTTTTCAGTTCATTATATACATAAGTTTAAAGTTTAAATAATATATCAGTTTCTCTCTATACTTGTCTTTACTTTACAATTTTTATTTTATAACAGTTACCATTTTTCTCGAATCAACATGCCGTTTTAATAACTCCAAGCCATGACACATTTAAAGACAATATCTCATCCTCAAACGTTGGACCATTGTTTATTGATTCTTTAATTAATCAGCAAAAAATTCAAGTTCCAGACAATACCTTCAAATCGTCATTTTCTTCTCGACAAATGACAATGTTCTGTCTGTTCTTTCCATCCCTCATAGATGAAAACTTCCATCTTCACTACAATATATACAATTTTTTCCCTTTTCCGAATCCTTTGGTCATATTATTTGGCATCGTCGGCAGAAAGTGCAAGAACTTCATAATTCCACTCCAATATTTTTTTACTTCGCCACCCGAAAAATAATTCTCTTAAGAACAAGCAGTTAACTCCACCAGATTATATAAATTCCTTCAGATTGTTGTTTAGCTGTGTTCAATATCATAAAATCAGATAAGTAAAGAAATATTAGTTCAATAAAACAAAATATAAAATAATTTTCGATCCCACAAATTGCTTGTTTGTCCTTAAGGAATTTAATCCTCTTACAAGTTGCACAAGATTATGTCTTACGAAAAACTATTTTATAATACTAGCAATCGAAATTGTCCTAGTCCCAAGGATTCGATTGAGCACAGGATATAATAATTGTCTTCTCTATAATTCTTTTCACTTCAATATTAAGAGAATTGCTATCATTAGTTGGGAAGTGCCTGCAAGACTGCATCATGTGTTTTCAATTAAACTATGGGATATAATATTGTCTTCAGTTGAAAATAGAAAAGAATTGCTAGTCTTTAACGATTCTTATATCTTATCATAAAAGATTCTAAAATAGCTGGCTAGGGATTTGGTCATGTTCACGATATATCTATCTGCTAATATGGATAGGATCATCCTCAATTGTTTTATTGTACCATGTATGCTAATTGTAATTTTTGGAAAGACATGTAAATTTAGAATCTTTCAAAACCAGTACTGAAGCATATACCACTTGAAGTTTTTGTCAAGCAATTATAAATTTATGGATTGGGTTTAATTTCTCTCGTAAAATCAGCAAGCGTACTCTGCATAACAAGTTATTTGCTCAAATCCCTTTTTCCCTTTAGCATAAGAATGTTAGTTTCTCAAGTTCCTTGCCTGTGGCAGGGTGACCTTTTTTCTTTGCCTTGTCTATGTACAGAAGAAGATTATGCAAAGAGTTTAACTTTTGTACACCGATAGTAATCATAATCCTGTTTTGCACAAGATATAACCTATTATATGTGAATTTTCTTTTATAAAGCTTTCTTTAACTAAAAACAATATGATATAAGGAAACAAATGTTAACTGATAGATTTATGGAGAAAACAAAGAAACACTTCTAATTATATGTTTAAAAGTTATTTAGGCATAATGAGGTTTATACATTATAATTGTTACAACATTGGTGTGGCATACATTATTTTGGTGGAATACTCTTTCTCTCAATGTCATCTACCTCATTTAAGAGCTAATAAACATAACTTGCTCCCTCTGTTTCAATTCAATTCATGTAACATAGTTTGATGTGGTTCTAGTTTAAGAAAGAAAAGAATACTTTTGAAATTTGGGGTTTTTAACATGTCATAATATTTGTATGGTTATAAATTTTTTGAATCTTGTTGTTCTAAACATTCCATATTATTTGTGTGTGCTATTAAAACTTGTCATTAAGTGTAAAGTAGAAAGTTTAAGCTAAATTTAGAAATATGTCATTATTTTTTGAATGGATAAAAAAGAAATGATGCCAGTGAACTAGAGAGGAGGGATTAATAATAGAAAAATTAAGGAGAAAACTTGGCTGGTATGATGACCTCGTTCACTTTACATAGACGTTGGTTTTGATTTATTTTTACTTTTGTCAAAGTAGAGGGTGAGTGAAACCATCTCTGTCAACTCTTATAATGCATTCCGGCTACAGAAATTTTTCAGTTAAATTTGTGAAGACAAAACTATTAAGTGTACTTAAGAGAGGAAAGAAGTGGCACAGATTGTAAACCTTAGGAAATGTTGGCTTTTTATTATTCAGATACATGCAACCATGCAAGAAAGGCATATACAAGCCTTGAGTGTGTTCTGGTTGGCTCATGTGTAGATGTTTCTTTTTCTCGGTACTGCTTTCAAAGGTGGGAGCTTTCTCACTGTGAATCCTATCTTCTCATTCATGTCCATTGTTTTAGGAGTTACATTATCAAGAAGGCTACAACAACCCTGTATAATTCCCTAATGGGGTCTGGGAAGGGTAGTGTGTACGCAGACCTTACCCTACCCTGGGCCAGAGAGAGAGGCTGTTTCCAATAGATCCCCGGCTCCTTCCCTCCAAGAACTCCCCACCTTGCTTTTGGGGTGACTCGAACTCACAACATCTTGGTTGGAAGTGAAGGGTGCTGCCACTAAAGCAACCCACTCTTGTCTAACAATTCTTGGAGCAATGAGCCCAAAGCAAGGTGCAATATGCGATTAGCTAAGGGAAGGCCTACGCACATCTTTCTGCCAGCACCAAATGGTATAAACTCATAACATTGCCCTTTGAAATCAATTTTCGAACAGAGAAACCTCTCAGGCCGAAATGCCAAAGGGTCTTCCCAGAATTCTGGGTCTCTTCCAATTGCCCAGACATTGACAAAGACTTGAGTGTCTTCTGGTATGTCATATCCCATGAAACTCGTGTCTTTAATTGCTCTTTTTGGAACTAAGAAAGGAACAGGAGGATGCAAACGCAGCGTTTCCTTGACAACAGCTTGCATATAATGCAAGTTATCAATGTCACTCTCCTCAAACTTCTTGTTTCCTACACCCTCAGTAATCTCTGCTTTCGCTCTGGCCATAGATTCAGGATTGCACAGGAGCTCTGTTAATGCCCAGTCCGAACTGCTATTTGTTGTCTCTGAAGCAGCGATAAACATTTCCTGAGATTATCCTTGTCAGTGGGAGTTTGTTACAAAATAAATCAATATCTTAGAGCAAACAATAGAAGAAGGGGCAAGAAAGCTTATATGAATATGTTAATCTCATGTTCTGATGCTCTTTCATGCGTTCATTGACAAATGTGGAAGCAACTTCAATTGCCTTTCCCATGTCATGTTCTGCCTTTTGCCATAAACCTTGTATATCAAGCCATTTAAGACATGGAAATAAATCTGAAATATTTGGACGGCCACTCCACTTAATTAGTCGTGTCAAGGCTGTGAAGAAATCTCAGGCCCTTTTACACTCTGGATCTATTAAATCGCGAGACAACATCAGGTTCCCGACCATGCTAAATGATGCAAGATAGATGAAACGTGCTACCTCAATCTCATTTTTTTCCATATAGTATGCTTCCTTGTCAATCCATTGAAGCATATCATCAATGCATTTCTTCCTGAGATGCACTGTTTCATTGATTCTTTTGTTATGCCTTATAAAAAAGACAAAGCGGTCGCTGCAAAAATAATCCGGTTCAAGAGTCCGGAGTCGAATCCCACAGGGAACTAACCTATTTGCTACAACTTTTAGTTTCGCTAATGATAAGCTCAGACAATTTCCAGAGTTCAAGATTTTATTTGATAATTAACAGAAATTATTTAACTAAGGAAAAATAAGATTAAAAACTGTCAATAAGCAAGAATGAAGTTGGATTCAAGGGTAAAAGAATCTAGGGTTATTGATTTCCCCAATTGTCAGATTAATTCCTGACACGTTAGCTATAATCACGTCGTAACACTCTATAAAGATGATGAGTTCTTGTTTACCGTACTTATCTCTCGATCAATTACGATAATTTACTAGAAGCATTCTCTCGAACTACTCTAGTTGATAATTTGTACAACTCATAAATATCACACCAAAGCTTCGTTATCTCTAATCCCACTTTTAAATTCAAGTAATTAATCTCTTAACTTACTCGAAAGTGGCGTTGTTCAACAACAATCTAATCAAGTGTTCTTTCTCAAGCAATACTAGACAACTAGACACAATTAATCAAGGGCCCTTTCAATTAATCACAAGAAATACATAGTTGAACAATTATAGAGTAAAAACGGCTCAATTATATCAAAACGTAATCAAGACTTCATCCAACAATTAATTCCATCAACCCTAGATAACGGGTTTAGCTACTCATACTACTATGCAATATTACAATATAAAAAGTCACAATCAACAATGGAATTAAGAAGATGAAGATGAAAAACTCGTAGGAAAATTCTCCGTCTTGCTCTCTTTTTGTTCTTGCCTCCAAAGTTCTTCTAAAACAGAGATATCCTCTTTTTGGGCGAGCTAGGCTTCATATAGGCCAAGGTTAGTCGCCATTCAAATTACCAAATTAGCCTTGGACGATTTTTCTCGGAAGCACGTGCGCGACCGCGTACTTTGGCCAGTTTCTGCCTGACATGCGCGGCCGCACATAGACCGCGCACTTGGAGGATTTTCTTCAGCATTTTTCTTTCTTTTTTTAAAGCGCGCTAACCTCCAATTGGCCTTCAATGCTCCATATTAGCTCCAAAACACTTTTTAACGTCCTCATAACCCAGACTTGCTACTGTAAAGCATAAAGTTCTTAATTAGAGCAATTTGTTATCATTTAACATTCAAATGTCAATAAAGTGCAGCTAAGTTAGAGTGCAAATAGTAGCTAAACTACATACTTATCGCCTATTATCAATACCCCACACTTAAACCATTGCTCGTCCCCGAGCAATCAAACCACATTGTACAGAGGCCTAACTTCACTAAGCTACTTCCCTAATTCATCACACCAAGAATATTTCATATGATTGAGCACAGTGGTGTAACATCTTCACCTCAAGAGTTGACTCTCATGCACCATTCAATATTCCTAACTTACTCACTTAATCTAACGCAGAGGTCAAGAATTACCTTTCCTTCATGAATCAAGTACCTGCTCACAACAATAGAGACTCATTCCACAATCAATAAAATTCACGCACAATGAGGGACTTCAAAATAGACAGAATTCATTCACCCTCAGAAACGATATTCTTGTGCCACAAAAGATGCTCCATAGGCTTGCCCGTAGTGTATTACTCTACTAATCGAGCTCATTCAGTCTAGGATCAAGTAGGACTTTATTTGGTTGTAATGCAGGCTGCGGGTCGGGTAGGATATATTTGGATATAAGGGTGACTACACCTCCCTAAGTACTTTAATACATATACTTTAACATTCAAGTCCATACTTATGTCAAACCAACACTCCACCTTCACATCAACGTATATTACCCCATACTTCTTTAAGAACAATTACATCAAGAGTCACCATTTATCAAGGAATATTATTTTTTTTAATTTTTTTTTACAGCAATACAACTATTTCTTTTCTTTTCTTTCTTTTTCAATTCAAATGGCTCGTACTTTTTCAAAACAGTGCACCTTTCTCCTTATCTCATTAGTTTCACTCAAAAGCCAAACCAACTACCCCACACTTTAACTTTTACACAGTTCATAATAATTCAAGTGCTCATGAGAGGTGAACAACTTCAAATAGATGGTTAATTCAAACAAATGGGTAAGGCTTGTAATGTGGTTGCCAAAGAAACAGGATTACATGCTCAAAGGGGTTAACTACGATACATAACAATTAGGCGAGTAAACTATATATATCTGGCTCAACAAAGAAACGCCTATGTCACTTCCAAGACTGAACAACGCTACTATTTCAAAGAAACGCCTATATCACTTTCAAGACAGAACATGACTACTATTTCGCTTTGCAAATACACGGGGCAAGTTCTAGGAATCAAATGCAGTGCACAGAATACATCAAGCCTCACACACACATGGAACAAGAGTCACTCCAGATTGGATCATAAAAACACTCTAGTCAGGGTACTTCAGCCAAGTTTAGAACATACAATTTAAGGCACTCTTACAAGAATCAACAATTGACCCTAAGCGTCACACTAAAGTACCCGCTATATTCAAGGCATAATGAAGTTAAGAGATCCTATTTCCAATTCAGCCCAAGGGTTGCTAACTAAAAAAAAGAATTAAAAAAAACTAACTACACCCGATTCAAACGAAACCCTTGGAAAAGAACCGTGGCCCAAAGAAAAACCAAGGGGGAATTGATACACTCCTAACAAAAGAAAATCTTTTTATATTTTTTTTTCTTCTACTTGAATCCCTCAAGAAACGTGTCGAATGATATCCATCATCGGGACAAATTGATTTTTTTATATGTTAACTAACTAAACTATACTACTCTACATAACTTTATACATACAAAATATCCCCCACCCCACACTTAAAATGGTGACATGTCCCCATGCCACACAAATAAAAAATAAATGCGAGGTAAAGGAAACTTCCCTGGTACATCAATCCTGATCGGAGACAGTGCCGGGGTCGAGATGGCACGCTCTCCCTAGCGTATGCAGCCAAGCCATGATTTTCTTCTCAGATTTTGCATTTTGGGTGACCAGTGCATCAACTCGAGTTCCCAAATCCGTGACAGAAGTGCGTAACCCTGCCATTTCATGTTCCATGCATGTCATCCGCGTATTCCTTCTAACCACAAATGTTCCCTCGGCCTCAACCTGCCCTTCATCTCCCTCCTCTAGTGCATCAGACTCATCACTATTAGCTCTGCCAGGTACCACATGATTATTTCCAATGGTCACTTTATCTGGCCAGAACTTTGAATCTTTTAAGCTTCCGCCCCGGCGTGACCCACACTATGTCTTTGTTTGGCACACAGATTGTTCTGAAATACAGATTCCAGGAGGTTGGTTCTCACCTATACATATCATAATAGTCCTCCTCCCCACCAAATATTGGCAGCCGATACGCCCTCCTAAGGGCGTCTATCAACGCATCAACACTCTTTTGTCGCACAGAGCATGTATAGTCTTCATGTTTAGGGATGTTCGCGTAGAACTCCCGTACAACCATCAAGTTGGCCTCCTCAGGTTCTTCAAAGATAAAACCAGCCTGCACCAAACCAACTCCTGATACATATTGGGGCAAACAACCTGGATGGACCCTCTATCAATACCCCGTTCCGGTATGGGCTTCTTAGGAGCCTTCTGACTAAAACGTTCTTGGGCTGAGCTTGATACAAACCTTGTGCTATCAAACTGAGGTGCATTGGTCGAGGCCCGTGCCCGGGACGAGCCTGCATGACCACTAGAAGAGGCACCAGCGGTTCGTCTTTTGTTTGAGGGTGTCATAGTACCTACAAAACAAATACCACTATCAGTACAAGGCGGGATGTGTAAACCAATAGCGGTTACTAAGACTTCACCCGCATAATTGGTCACAAATTACATTCACGAACTCACTGTGGCATTTAAACAAACACTTGATGCGCAACTTCACCCCAAATTCCCCCAAACACCCAATTATACCTCAATTCCACCACAATCTTAACAATGTCTAATCCAACCCAACAAAATGAAATTCCACTATCCTCACATACCAACAAGTATACTTAGTAATACAAAGCAAATAAAGGAACAATAATAACTTCTACTACCATACAATTAAAAGAGAAGAAAAAAAGAAAAAATTGGAAAAACTAAAAAGAAATAAAAACTGAATGAAAAGGAAAATAGAAGCCACGACACTTACCTGAAGAAGCTTGTGAGGAATAGAGATTGGGGAGTGATTGAGTGGGGAAGAGGAGGAAAGGGAGATAGGTTTTTTTGCTTTTGAAATTGGGGAGAAAGGAGAGTTTTGGGAGTGTGTTTGTTGTGAGAGAGGAGGGTTTGTTTTGTTGTTATTCAGATTTGTGGGGAGTAAGGGGAGGGTGGTCGGTTATTAGTAAGTAAATAATAATAATAATAAGAAAATTAACTAATGAAATAACCTAAAAATGGTGCCCAGTGCGCGGCCGCGCACATGGGGCAGTGGAAGTCAAAAATTGCTGTCAGTGCGCGGTCGCGCATGTGCAACAGTAGGGGTCCGAAAGTGCGCGGCCTGTGCGCGGCCGCACACGTTTGTACTTCGAAGTTTCTCCTTTTTAGCCACGTTTTACCTATATCCGGATGGATTTACTCACCTCGAGTCCTTCCGTCACTGACAATTTCATCCCTACACATTAATAGACCTATCAATACTTTCATCGGGAAAAATAAGAACAAAGAAAAAAATATCGGGTTGCCTTCCAAGAAGCGCCTGATTTAACGCCGCGGCACGACGAATTACAACAAAATCATGGGTTGCCTCCTAGGAAGAGCCTGATTTAATGTCGCGGCACAACGCAGGCTTTCATGATTGCACTTCACTCACATATTGAGGCTCTTCCAAATATATCACAACTTTCTCCCTTTTTTATTCAACCATTCCAAGGTAATGTTTCAACCTTTGTCCATTCACTTTAAACCTATTCGTTCCATCTTCAGACTCAATTTCTACTGCTCCACTTGAGAACACTTGCACAACTCTAAATGGTCCTGACCATCTAGATTTCAGCTTACCCGAAAATAATCTTAATCTCGAGTTGTATAACAACACTAGATCTCTGGGTTTGAAGTTCCGATTTAGAATGTGCTTATCATGCATCATCTTCATCCCTTCTTTGTACAATCTTGCATTCTCGAATGCATGGAACCGGAATTCCTCGAGTTTATGTAGCTCTATGACTCTACTTGTGCCTGCGGTTTCCATATCCAGGTTCAACTGCCGCAGTGCCCATAAGGCTTTATGCTCAAGCTCCATTGGAAGATGTCATGTTTTTCAAACACCAACTTGTATGGAGACATACCAATTGGAGTTTTAAATGTTGTGTGGTACGCCCATAATGCATCATCCAACTTCTTTGCCCAATCAGTCCTTGTCGCATTCACTGTTTTGGTCAGGACACTTTTGATTTCCCTATTGGACACTTTCACTTGCCGCTCATTTGTGGGTGGTAAGGTGTGGCAACCTTATGGAGAACTCCATACTTTTCTAATAGCCTTGCGAATGCTTTATTGCAAAAATTGGTTCCACCATCACTAATTATAGCTTTCAGAGTGCCAAAACATGTGAAAATATTTTTCTTTAGAAAACATGTCACTCATTTGGCATCATTTGTTAGAAGGGACACAACTTCAACCCATTTGGAGACGTAGTCAATTGCTACCAATATGTACTTGTTAGGTTACGAGCTGACAAATGGTCCCATAAAATCAATCCCCCACATGTCAGATACTTCCACCTCTTGAATTGTAGTCATCGGCATCTCGTGACAACGAGATATATTGCATGTCCTTTGGCACTCATCATAACTTTTCACCCAAGCATGGGCATCCTTGAATAATTTCAGCCAATACAAACCCGACTCTAACACCTTCGCCGCTGTCCGAATTCCTCCAAAGTGCCCACCATATGGTAAAGCATGGCAAGCCTGTAAAATAGAATATTGATCTTTCTCGGGGATACACCTCCGGATCATGTTGTCTACATATATTTTAAAGAGTAAAGGTTCATCCCAGTAATAAGACCGACAATCACGAAAGAACTTTTTCTTTTGAATCAAAGAGAGTTCATAAGGTACAATACCGCTTGCCAAATAATTAGCAATATCAGCATACCATGGCGTCTCTTCCATTGCCAGTCCTAGTAATTGTTCGTCCGATAATGTCTCAGTTATATCTTCAACCTCTACTTTCTTTTCAGCTCCCTCCAACCTTTAAAGGTGGTCTGCCACTTGGTTATATGTCCCATTCCAATCGCGGATCTCCAAACCAAATTCTTGTAGCAAAAGAACCCAACGGATCAAGCGTGGCTTTGACTCCTTTTTTGTTATCAAGTACCTAAGTGTTGCATGGTCAGTATAAACAATCACTTTTGAACTAATCAAAGAAGACATGAATTTGTCGAAGGCAAACACCACAGCCAACATCTCTTTCCCAGTCACGGTATAATTGAGTTGTGCACCGCTTAGCGTTCTGCTTGCATAGTAAATTGGGTACACCAGTTTGTCCTTTCGCTGCCCCAGGACTGCTCCTATAGCATAGTCACTCGCGTCTCTCATGAGCTCGAATGGTTGCTCCCAGTTAGGTGCAACAATGATTGATACAGTCACCAGTCTCTTCTTCAGCTCCTCAAATGCCAACCTGCAATCATCAAAGAACACAAAAGGATGATCCTTTTCAAGGAGTTTACGTAAGGGGTTAGCAATATTTAGAGAAATATTTTATGAATCGCCTGTAAAACCCAACGTGCCCAAGGAAACTTCTCACTACCTTGACCGAAGTGGGTGGTGGAAACTTCTAAATCATTTCAACCTTAGCATGGTCGACCTCAATGCCTTTACTGGACACTCGATGCCCCAATACTATACCTTCTTGTACCATAAAATGGCACTTCTCCCAGTTCAGCATTAAATTGTGAATACAGTCTTCAAATGAATCCCCCACCACTGAGAAACCATCCATATAGACTTTCATAATATCCTCCACCATATTAGTGAAAATGGCTAACATACACCTCTAAAATGTAGCCGGTGCATTGCACAGGCCAAACGACATTCTCCGAAAGGCAAAGATGCCATACGGACAAGTAAAAGATGTTTTCTCACTATCTTCAGGGGCTATTAAGATCTGATTATACCCCGAATATCCATCCAAAAAGCAGAAGTGAGATCGCCCAGCCAACCTATCCAACATTTGGTCAATGAATGGCAAGGGGAAATGGTCTTTCCGGGTGGCTATGTTCAATTTTCTATAATCCATGAAAATTTGCCAACCCATGACTATACGAGTCGATATCAACTCGTTATTCTCATTTTGCACGACCGCCATTCCACCCTTCTTTGGCACACACTGAACTACATTGAACCAGTTGCTATCAGAGATGGGGAAGATGATACATGCATCTAACCATTTGATCACTTCTTTCTGTACCACTTCCTTCATGTTCGGGTTCAACCTTCTTTGATGTTCTCTGGAAGGATTTTACCCTTCTTCCAAGAGAATGTTGTGCATGCAAAAGGCCGGGCTGATACCCTTTACATTTGCCATGGTCCAACCAATAGCAGTCTTACATTCCTGTAACACCTGTAGGAGTTGTTCTACCTAAACAGCTAACAAACCGGATGAAATAATAACAAGAAAAGTAGAGTTAGGCCCTAAGAAGGCTTACCTGAGGTGAGCTGGAAGCGGTTTCAGGTCCAACTGTGGTGGCTCCTCTATTGATGGCTTCGCAGGTGGTGTTGCCCTTTCTTCTAAGTATAGTGGCTCGAACTGGGGTTCCCTTTTCCAGAACCCTTGACCTTCGAGATCCATGACCCATTCTGTCAACTCTTCACCATCCACATCTTCCAAATTCATCAAGCAAGCTTCTAACGGATCTCTGACATTAAGGGTTTCATCCTCCTCTTATAGTATTACATCAACCGCCTCCACTAGTGAACAATTTGTAAATTCGCTGGGCCTCCTCATAGATTGTTGAACATTGAATATTATTTCCTCATTATTCAACCTCATTTTTAACTCTCCAGTCTCACAGTCGATCATTGCTCTCCTAGTGGCTAAGAACGGCCTCCCCAAAATTATTGGTATTTCTTCGTCAACTTGGCAGTCAAGAATAACGAAGTCGGCAGGAAATACAAACTTCCCCACTTGGACGAGCACATCATCCAGAATTCCTGTCGGCTATTTGACTGTGCGGTCAGCCAGTTGCAACAACATTAAGGTAGGTCTAGCTCTGTCAATGCCTAATTTTGTGTAGATTGCCAAAGGCATCAAGTTGATACCGGCGCCTAAGTCACACAATGCTTTAGCAAAAGCATAACTTCCAATTGTACATGGGATAGTGAAACTACCGGGATTAGATAATTTTTGAGCCATATGCCTTGTCACTACTGCGCTGCAAGTTTGAGTTAGAGTTACGGTAGACAGGTCCTGGATGTCAAATTTTCGAGACATCAGATCCTACATCATTTTTGCATAGCCTGGCATTTCCCTCAAAGCATCCATCAGTGGAATATTCAACTGAATTTGTCTAAGTATTTCCATGAATTTCCTGTATTTATCATCTTTCTTTTGTTTTGCCAACCTTTGAGGGAATGGCTGCAGGAGTTAGCTTCTGCCCACTGCTTGGTGTCTTTTCTTTATTAGGAGCCTTTTCCACCACCTGTTCTGGGAGTTGTTCAAATTCCTTCTCTTTGCCTTTGTTTACTTATGCTTGTTCAATTACAACTTATGTGAGCTCCGTTGACTCGTCGGTCTCTAATGTCACTGGAGTACTTGGCACTGAGTCTCTCCTAATTGAAAAACTTCTTGCTCTCTGTCTAAATCCCTTCCATTCCTGAGACTCACTGCTATTAGCTGATTTGGATTCTACTCCTTTGGATTGTTGTTTGTGTCTGCATGCAACATTCCTTGTGGGCGATTGTTCAATGCTATAGATAACTGGCCTAATTGAGTTTCAATTCCTTTAATAGCCGAATCATGTGGGGCTAACTTTTCTTACATCTTTCCATTTGTCCCTATGAGTTGTTGCAGCATGCCCTTGATTTCTATCATATTACTGTCCTATTGTTGATGAGGCGGTTGGTAAGCCAACTGTTGTTGGTGCTTCTGATTGTAGCCCTGCTGCCTTTGATAAGACACGACTTGGCCTTGTGGTCATGCTCCCCCTAGAATGGTATTGTATTGTTGCTTGGTTGGTCTGTACTGTTAATTATGTTGGCCCCAATTCTGACCACCTTGCCTCTGTCCCCCATAGTTGGCTACATAATTCATATCTTCTTGATAGTGCTGGTTGTCACCTTCCGCATTCCACGAGCACACATATGGTTGATTAATGCATGGTGTACATAAACCCCTATTAGTTGCGTCAACTATGTGAACCTGCTGCTTCTGGCCTGATTCATCAATATTCTTGGTGAGGATACTCATTTGTGTCATTAGAGTGGCCATATTCTCAGCTATGGAATTGTTGGGTCCAAAGCCACTGAGTGAACTACCGGAGTAATCGTAGAGGCTCTTGTCATCCATCCTGAGTTTTGGGCCATCTTATCAAGTAGGATCTTGCATTCTCCGAATGTTTTACTCAAAAATGCTCCACCAGCTGAAGCATCAACATTGGCCTTTAAGCCGTCATCCAGTCCTATGTAGAATCTCTCCCCCAACATCTGATCCGGAATGCCATGATGTGGACACTTGACCAGCATACCCTTGAACCTATCCCACGTTTCTTGTAGTGATTCTGTTGGTTTCTGCCTGTAGCTCAATATATCATCAATCTATTGCGCAATTTTATTGGGTGGGTAGAATTTGTTCAAACATTTCTTGACTAATTCCTTCCAAGTAGTGATGGAGTTTATGGGGAGTGAATTAAGCCAAGTATGAGCTTCTCCTGTCACCGAAAATTGGAACAATAAAGACTTTATTGCGTCCGGTGTCACGTTAGGTTGCCTTTGCATGACAAATATAGACAGGAAATTCTTCAGATGTTGCTGAGGATCTTCAATTTGTGACCCTGAGAACAGTCCCTTATTCTGCAACAAATGTAGCAGGTTGTTTGTGATTTGAAATGATTTCACTTGTATTTGAGGAACTGCAATTGCAGTTGCCAGATTATCGGCGGTGGGTTGTGCCCAATCATATAATACTGCTTCTGGTACAAGAGGCACCACACCCTGATTGTTTGGTTCATTCGCATTGTTTCTGTTGTTGATTGGATTTCTATTTCGTCATCCATGTCTGGTTCGATTTGTTCTGTCAAGTTTTGTTGTTGTTTGCTTTTCTTCTTTGCATGGTTTAGCGCCTTGAAAACTTTCTCTGGATCTGATAACACTTCGAGTAGCTCACCAGTTCTTGATAAGTTCCTATGCATGCACCTATAACACCCAAGACTACAAACGTTAGAATTTCAATGGAAATATTTTTAACACCACAGAAAATTGATCTAAACTAAAAATCCTAGCAATTCTTCCAAGCTGTAATAAATAATACTGTTAGTTCCCCGGCAACAACTCCTAAATTTGATCACGCCCAACTATGCCTTATAAAAAGGACTAAGCGGTCGTTGCAAAAATAATTCGGTCCAAGAGTCCGGAGTCGAATCCCAAAGGGAACTAACCTATTTGATACAACTTTTAGTATCGCTAATGATAAGCTCAGACAATTTTCAGAGTTCAAGAATTTATTTGATAATTAACAAAAATTATTTAACTAAGGAAAAATGATAATAAAAACTATCAATAAGCAAGAATGAAGTTGAATTCAAGGGTAAAAGAATCTAGGATTATTGATTTCCCCAATTGTCAGATTAATTCCTGACACGTTAGCTATAATCTCGTCGTAACACTCTATAAAGATAATGAGTTCTTGCTTACCGTACTTATCTCTCGATCAATTACGATAATTTACTAGAAGCATTCTCTCGAACTACTCTAGTTGACAATTTGTACAACTCATAAATATCACACCAAAGCTTTGTTATCTCTAATCCCGCTTTTAAATTCAAGTAATTAATCTCTTAACTTACTCGAAAGTGGCATTGTTCAACAACAATCTAATCAAGTATTATTTCTCAAACAACACTAGACAACTTGACACGATTAATCAAAGGCGCTTTCAATTAATCACAAGAAACACATAGTCGAACAATTATAGAGTAAAAACGGCTCAATTATATCAAAATGTAATCAAGACTTCATTCAACAATTAGTTCCATCAACCCTAGATAACAGATTTAGCTACTCATACTACTGGAAAACAAATCACTAAATATAAAAGTCATAACCAATAATAGAATTAAGAAGATGAAGATGAAAAACTCGTAGGTGAATTCTCCGTCTTGCTCTCTTTTTGTTCTTGCCTCCAAAGTTGTTCTAAAAACAGAGATACCCTCTTTTTGGGTGAGCTGGGCTTTATATAGGTCAAGGTTAGTCACCTCTCAAATTACAAAATTTTCCTTGGACGATTTTTCTCGGAAGCACGTGCGCAGCCACCCATAGACCGCGCACCTGGAGGATTTTCTGCAACATTTTTCTATCTTCTTTTTAAGTGCGCTAACCTCCAATTGGCCTTCAATGCTCCATATTAGCTCCAAAACACTCTTTAACGCCCTCGTAACCCGGACTTGCTACTGCAAAGCATAAAGTTCTTAATTAGAGTAATTTGTTATCATTTAACATTTAAATATCAATAAAGTGCAGCTAAATTAAAGTGCAAATAGTAGTTAAACTACATACTTATCGCCTATTATCAGTGAACATTTGCATAGTGCATATCCGCCTTAGCACACGCCAATAGGTTCCATATGGGGCTAAAGCCAAGGAACCACTGTTGTAATTATGTACCACCACCGTATCAGTAATTTTGCGATCTGCAAAGGAAATATCATGGTTCTTGACGAACTCAGCAGCCACCTTCGCGGACAAAATTGCCATGGTTTTGACGGATATAATCTTGAACCAAACGACAGGACTATATCTCTGTTTCAAACCTGCAATTGTTTGGTGTGGCACAACTCCAAGATCAAGCAGGTTGCCAAAAATTGGCCATCCAGGAGGTCCTGGAGGAAGCCGGTGTGAATGAGACTTTTTTCGGGGTAAAACAAGGATGAAAGCTGGTATTAAGAGGATGGAAGACCAAGTAAGATAGTACCAATCCCACCCCATTTTCTATACTATGTATATATTGTGTTCCATTGTTGATTCTTAGTGCGAGATTCCAAGTGCAGCTCACTGAATATGCCAATTGCTAGATGATTTTTTATAGCATTAGAAAGGAGAAAATAATTGGTACCTCATTACTAGCCTTTAATGATTCTTATCTTACTGGACTATATTTATTTTGCGACAAAGGGGAAACTATACCATGTACTATGAGAAAATATTTAAATATATCCCTCGTTATACTTTGAGTCCAAATATACCTTTGTCATTATACTATTAGTTCAAATATACTCTTCTTCCGTTAAATTTTTCCATTGTGGACATCCAATCTTACGTGACACTGACATTTGATGAGGTGGATGCCATGTCGCATGCCACCTCAGCGCCCCTAACCTATTTTGCCCCTCCCTTTTGTTTTCTACCACTAAAAATTTGTCCCTCCACCACTATTACCACCATTATCACCACCATGAACAATTAATATTGTATTTCAAAGTTTAGTGTTTTATATATATTTGTTTCTCCGCTCATCGCTCGCATTGGATTCAATACAATCCGAAGCTTTTCGAATTTTAGGTGAAGTTCTCTTCCTCGATAAACTAGATAATCTCTTTATATACTACTAGTGTACATGATATTGGAGGTGATTAATTGAAGGTTTTTTTTTTTGCAGACCCATGTGCTTAAAGCATTTGCAGATGGGCAATATTTTAGTCTCATACTATTCAGATACTCCGATTTGGTCTTAGTTGACTAGCTGAAAATTGAATATAGTTCATGGTGGGGTTATGGTACGGTGAAAATGGTAGTGGAGGGGAAGAAAATTTTAATGGTGAAAAAATAAATAGAATGGAGATGTAAAATGGGTTAGGGGCGCTGAGATGGCATGTGATGTGGCATTCACCTCATCAAATGTTAGTGTCACGTAGTATTGGATGTCCACCTGGAAAAAACTTAACGGAAGAGGGGTATATTTGAACCAATAATTTTACGGTAAAGATATATTTAAATCCAAAATATAAGAGGGATATATTTAAACATTTTCTCATTGTATAAGGGTATATTTGGAGATTTTCCGTTTATTTTGGGTCGCACTATCAGTCCCCATTTCCCTTTTGAATAAGAATGTAAGATCTTTAACTTTCGTGAGTTTTAAAGCTTTTAACCTTTGTCTTTGGATTGTCTTAGGAAAAATGATTATGTAATTGCTTTAGACACCGAGTTATTTAGTACCTTTCTTGACTCCATGGATGGTGGAAGCAAGGGAAGCAAGCAAATCGCACCCCATAATCATTTCAACTTAATTTGCTACTTGCTTCTCTATAATGCAGCTCAATTTAGTATAATAACTACTCCCATATATATATATATATATATATATATATATATATATATATGGGAGTATGGTAAAATATGTTCATATTTAATGATCGCATAAGAAAGCGACACATGGAGCCGAAAACAGAAGACAGTCGGACCCGAAGGCAATGATCTCGCTTGTTATCGGAGAGAATGATATTCATAAAGGCAAAATAAATGCATGACACCCGATAGCATTCAATGAAGAATATTCTATAGTATTAATTGCATGATCCGTTACAGAGAATATGACATTCACTGCCCACTGTTACACATTCTTCAATGGCCCTCATAATTGTCATTTAAGAGGGGATTGATCCTAGGACCTTGTTCCCTAGGTGTAACTATAAATAGTGAGCTCTATCATCATTGTAGTGATACAAATTTTCGGACAAGCATACACTATATTCTACCAAAAGCTCAATAACATTTTACTTTCTTGCTTATTTATATTGTTCTTACTGCCTCAGGTAGCTCTATGCTCGGGACTAAGATATGTGTCATTTATTTCAATTTCAAGGCTAAGTCTTACATTTTTGTCTAATTCATCTATTATTTTTGGATCAAATCAATTCATTTTTCTATAAACCACATATAAATTCAACTGTACCGTTTTACGGGTAAACAATTTAGCGCCCACAGTGGGGCATAGACAGTCGTGTAATTGAATTGATCCATGCATCTATTACTAACTTGTTTGATTCTTTGTTCTTAGCAAAACAATTTAAAAAGGACAGATAATAGTATCAACAACACACACAACGTTGAGGCCCAAGGAAATCAGCCTCAGCTCGAAGATTCCATCAGCGATACCGGCAACGAGAGGAAAGAGGCCACATTGGTTCACGGCGGGCAATATCCACGACATGTTCGAGAGGAAACTCCTGATGACACTAAAGACGAGCACGTCGTCGAAACAGTAAGGATCTTGAAGAAGGAACAATAGGCTATTATAGGCCATCTCACATGATAGAATAAGGTTGTGACAGAGCTGAAGCAGGCATTGTTGGGTGCTTCCAACAACGTGAATGGACGAGGTCCATTTCCTCCCAGTGCTCCCGCAAATCAAACAACGCAGAGGGTGGACAACAACACCCCGAGGGGTGAGGTCAGTTTCACTGGGACCGGGGGGAACGATAGCGGATCCGGTAACAACAACGAGAATGATCCCTTTAAAATCGAACTCATGCGGTTCATGAGGGAGATAAACGCTCGAATAGATCAAATTTCGGGCACACCACCAGTGCTGAAAAGGCCAGACTCAAAGAAGTACACACAATTGCCATTCAAACCGAGCGCGGCAACAGAGTTGATCCTGAAGCGATTCAAAATGCCAGATGTGCAAAAGTATGATAGGACTTTAGATCCCCATGAGCATATCACCACCTATACAACGACGGTAAATGGGAACGATTTAGCTCCCCACGAGATTGAATTTGTCTTATTAAAGAAATTCGGGGAGACCCTTATGAAGGGAGCCCTGACATGGTATTCGCTTTTGCCTGAGCACTCCATAGACTCCTTTGAGATGCTCGTGGACTCTTTCATCAAGGCCCATGCCGGGGCCAGAAAGGTGCATGCCCGAAAGGCCGACATATTCAGGATTGCACAAGAAGAATCCGAGTTGCTGCGGGAATTTGTGATCAGATTTCAGAAGGAAAGGATGTTGCTACCAGCCGTACCGAATAAATGGGTAGCTGAAGCATTTACTAAAGATCTGAATTTGAGGAGTTTTGATGCTTCTCGAAAATTGAAGAAAAATCTGCTCGAGTTCCAAGAGACAACATGGGCAGATGTTTACAACCGGTACGAATCAAAGTTAAGAATCGAGGATGATCAGCTCGGTTTCCCGTCATCAACCAAGGGTCGATACCGGGAGAAGAATAAAGAGAAATCAAAATATGATTTCAACACAGATCGACGATCTTTGAGGGGCAATTTTTGACCTATGAACGGGCTGAAGGGCGCGACATAGGTTTTCGGTCGGCGAATAGATTCGTCACCGATAGGAGAGCTGATCACAGGTGGAACAACAGGTCATTGCAGGACAAGGAGACATCGGGTTCTCGAGATTCCTCCCATCCCAAGCTTTTCGAGTACACCGTTAACGTCAGCATAGTGGAGATGGTGTCAGCTATGTGGAATATCAAAGAAGCACGGTTCTCGAAGCCATTGAGATCTGATCCCAGCCAAAGGGATCCTAATTTGTGGTACAAATACCACGGGACAAATGGTCATTGGACTGAGGACTGTCAGCATCTGCGCGAAGAGGTGGCGACATTGCTGAAAAACGGCCATCTCAGGAAATTTGTAAGTGACCGGGCTAAAATCAACTACAGTCGCAATCATGATAATGCATAACCTTCAAAATCAAGAGAAGATCCCCACACCTTATGATCAACATGATTTATGGGGGAAATGAGATTAACGGGGTTACATTCTAGGCGGCAAAAAAGACGAAGGTGTCAGTGACCCATAGCAAGAGACCCTCAGAAGTCGCTGAAGACGACATTACTTTCACAGAGGAAGATGAAGATGGATTGATGCTACCACATAATGATGCGTTGGTAATATATTTAAATGTATTAGAGGACGACGATATGGGTTACAACATCATCTTGGGGAGACCATGGTTGCACGAGATGAAGGTTGTGCCATTAACATATCATGAGCTGCTGAAATTCCCAACTCTTAATGGGATTAAAAAATTAAGAGGAGACCAACTGACAGTGAGAGAAATGAATGCGATCTTAGTTTCCAGCAGCAAAGGGAAGGAGCATGTGGCATAGCAATTACAGGAACCGACGCCTGCTCCCTAGCCTAAAGAAGTCAATCAGGGGGAAGAGCCGTCGGAATCCAATCAGGTGCCAAGGTATTTCTAGGTAGCAGAAGAGACAGACGCAACAAATTCCACATCGAAATAACTTGAACAAGTCGCATTGTTCGAAAAGTTCCTGGAGAGGAAGTTCCACTTGGGGACAGGACTGCACCCCGAACTCAGGTATGGATTTATTGAATTTCTTAAATTTAATATTGATTGTTTTGCATGGTCGCATGCGGATATGAAGGTATCCCGCCAGAAGTGGTTGTACACAAGATAAGCTTGGATCCTAGTATCCTCCAGTAAGACAGAAAAAATTTCCTATTGCCGAGGTCAGAAACAAATTTGTCAAAGAAGAGGTAACTCGCTTGCTTGACATCGAGAGGTAAAGAATTCTGACTGGCTAGCTAACATAGTTGTAGTTCCAATGAAGAAAAATAAATTTTTCATGTGTGTAGACTATAAGTACTTAAATAGGGCGTGCCCAAAAGACTCGTTCCCATTGCCAAATATTGATCAAATGATTGATGCGGCGATCGGTCAATAGTTAATGATTTTACTCGATGCCTGCTCCATGTACAACTGCTGATATACTTAGCGGTCTCGGAGGTAGCGATAAGTGCCATTTTAGTCCGTTGGAATGAAGGTACGCAATCTTCTATTTATTACGTTAGTAAAATTCTAACGGGAGAAGAAACTCGCTACCCACATTTGGAAAACATTGCCCTAGATCTCGTAATCGCCGCTCGAAAGCTTAGGCTTTATTTCCAATGTCATCATCTGATATCCATGTTGACCACATTTCCCTAAGGAATATTATTTATAAACCCAAAATTTTGGATAGGCTGGCCAAGTGGGCCATCAAAATGAGTGAATTTGACATAGAATATATGCCTAGGACTGCGATTAAGTCACAAGTCTTGGACGACTTTGTGGCCGATTTCAGTTCGGGGCTATTACCTTTGGCTTCCAAAGAAGCACTGATGGTGTCAAAATCGACATTAGAAGTTTGGACCCTATTCACGTACGGAGCTTCCAACGTGAAGGGATCCGGGCTCGGCATAGTTTTAACCACTCCTTCGGGAAAAACCCTAAGGCATGCCATAAGAATTGTTCCTCTGACTAACAATGAAGCAAAGTATGAAGCTTTGATTACAGGGCTCGAATTGGCCCGGGGACTGAACTTGAGGTCATAGAAATCAAATATTACTCCCAGTTGGAGGTAAACCAGGTCTACGGGATATTCGAAGTCAAAGAGGAATGCATGCAACAATACGTAATGAAGGTTCAGGCTCTGCTCGCTTGGTTCCGAGAGTGGTCAATTACGCATATCCCGAGGGAAGATAATGCAGAAGCAGATGCACTAGCTAACCTTGGATCATCTACGGAAATAAAAGGATCGGACTCCAGTACGATCGTACAGCTTATGCACTCGGTACTGGACGCAGATAAATATTACGAGGTGTCGAGCCCTGTTTTCTCGCGAAAGTGGGCCTCGACGTGTCACAACTCTTTTGGATGGAAGATAGGATATTAAAAGAAGATGAGTCGCCACCTAATGATTTTTAAGGTGCATTAGGGCACCTATTTGCAAGTAACTCTGTTTTGACTAGTCAACTTCACCAAAGATCGGGTAAGGGCTCAAATTACCTCAATGAGAAGGTTTTAGGCACTCTTCGAGGTTCACAACTGTGGGTCCCGACCGAACTTAAAACTATATGGATTATAATTAGGCGAGATGATCAAATAAACAAAGAGAATAAAAGGTCAATGGGTTTCATTATAACACAATGAGAATTGGCACAAATCTTAAGGACTACAATGATACAACTATAACGGTCTATATTAGGTAACTAAGTGTATAAAGAAAAGGGGAGGTCCTAAGTTTTTTTAGCCTAAAGTATTACCCCGTGCAACATAAATAATACTTCGCAACTCCCTTGAGGTAGGGAATTACTCATATTATCCAGTGGGCACATACTATCATCTCATGCTACCCGATTACTATGTTTAAGTTGTTTACCTAAAGCGCTCTAATTCAATTCTAAGTCGTGCCCTATGCGTATACAACCCGTCCTATACCTATGGTCCATGAGGTATTGGACCTCTATTTCTGTGGTTCTAGACCTTACTTAGGTTGCTCAAAAATATGAAAACTAGGCGACATATAAAACACATAGGAGTTCATGTAAAGGTAGTTAAGGGCTCAAGTTAGCCTCCACACTTAGACAATAAATGCATGAAAAATAGGTTTTTGCATTGAGCATTAGGCAATTTCAGAACTTGAGACAAACTAAAGCCATTAAGACCTACGTGATTCTGGATTCCAGCAACATGATTACTCTTAGTGAAGAGGCAGTAGACCATTTACGAACTTTTAGAGCTATTAACGCTGGTTTTGTAGATACTAGTTTTAGAAAAGTCGCATTATCCTATAGGCATGATTTCTAATAATGACATAGTTAAACAATGAAAACAGTTCTGGGAACCCAACCTTGATAAGTTAATCTCATAAACAAGATTAAGCGAGTGACAATATCCTATAGGCAGGATCTCTAGCAATTGACATCGAACCTGATCCTATAATACCTTATCCCTATAAGCATGTTATCTAGGCAGAGCAATATGATAATGATAACAGTATCTAATTGGTTAATAAAGGTCCTATAGACATGATTTCTAAGCAAGGATAAGTAAAACATATGCTAGTATAGTCCTATAGGCATGGTATTTAATGAATATGTTATAGTTAAAGGAATTGAAAGAACGTTCATTGGCATTTGTTTCCTATAGGCATGTTGTCTAGTAACACGTAGCAGTAGACATAGAAATAAATGAAGAATTTGAACTCATGCTTTGGTGGTAGACGTGTAGTGTGTGTGTGTGTGTGTGTGTGTGTGATTCTCCTAATGACATGATTTCTAACAGTGCACATAGAAATTGAAAAGCATATATAGAAGGTTGGATAACAAGTGAATCATATGAATCCTATAAGCATGCTTGCTACCCTTTCATGCAAACATTAAATATACTTGTTTGCCCCATTTTTTACTAACACCCCCAATTGTTCATTACAAAGTTATTACAGGCCCAGTAATAAATGTAATTACAAGGGATTATACAAACAATAACAACGGACCTATAACAGGCCCAAAAGAAATACCCAACATTGCCCAAGCCATCAACAAAACTCTTTCTTCACCAATTTAGCACACCCAGATTAACAGGGAACTATATCCATCAGCACAACCCAGAAATCACAGAGGAACCCAGACCAAAACAAGACAACCATAGATTGACCACATGACCAAACATCGAGTTACCCAGAAATCATTTAAACAAAATAGCTTGCATGTTCAATAGATAGAATGAGGGAGGAACTGAGTGTCAGAGATAGCTCAGGTATTAGAATTGAAGAGAGCGGCCAAAAGACCCCAAGTTCTAGTGTGTCAAAGTTCACAAGGGTCTCAAATGGACCCTAAGCAGTGCTCACACTAGGTAGGTCAATAGTAAGAGTTTTGGTGGCCTTGGCTTTCAGCCGACCAAGAATGATAGGTTCATAATAGCATAGGTAACAAATGAGAGTGAGTGGACAATGGTTACGGGACAGAAGTTGAGGAAATACACTTATATTTTAAAAGTAGACATAGCAAAGTTGAGAACACAGAACAGCTAATCAAGAAGGTCAACAAGACTTAGAAGCAGGTTCAACACTTAGCAAAAGTAACACATTGGAAGAAACGTATTGAAAGAGTTAGGGGAGAAACAAGTTTGCAAGATTATCATACAAAGATGCATAATACCAAACAAGTTTAAGTAGGGCACTAACTTAAAAGGTTTAAAGCTTAAAGGTCTAAATTATGCTAAGTATCCATCCCAGTATCAAAAGAAAGGCATGTTAACTCACATCATGAAACAAAACAGTATCAAACATGGTAGGGAAACAGAAATTATGATAACTACCCTAAAGTCTCAAGTAATCACTGAAGGGATATGGAATCAAGTGAGACAAAGACATGCTGAGGGACATATTAACATGGAAGCAAGTCATAGTTAATAGTGAAGGTCTTAACACAAGTTATAACACATTACAGATTTGAGGCATTCATTACAGGGATTCAAAACAAAGCAGGAAAGCATATTCAAGCCCAACAACAAATGTGAATATTAAGGCACTAATACATTAGCTAAACTAACTTAAGAGGGTCCAAACTATCAAAATTAGGCATAAACAAATAACATATCTCAGATCTGGCTGCTTTAGGTAAAAATAAATACTAAAGAGGTTCAAACAAGTGTAAAACTAACAAGGTTACACATAGAAATAGCCTAGAACCCATTACCTAAACGAACTTAAGAGAGTCCAAATTATTCAAATCAGGCATAATCATGTCTCAGAACTGGCAGCACTAGGTAAACTCAAGTGTTAGGAAAGTTCAGATTACAAAACAGGTTCAAATGCTAACATATTTAGTCATGAAGTTCAGAGGCATGAATATGTAGGGCATAAACACAAAAGAATGAAATCATAAAGCCAAGAGACTTACCAGTTAAACAAACAACAAGAACGAACAAATTCCACAATATTCTGAATATCAACAAAGAGCAAGAACATAGAATCTTAGTGCGCCAAAGTTCCCAAGAGCTTCAAATGAACCTCGGGCAGTGCTTGCACCAACAAAGGTTGAAGAATCGAATTCCGGTGGCCTTGGCTTTCATCCGTCCAAGAACTAAAGTATAGAACAAAGAATGAAAGAACAATAGAGTAATAGCCTCAATTTTAGTGGATCTCACGATTAAAAGTCTCCCTCAAAAGGGAGTGGGGAGAGGTTTATCTAGTAGTTAAATATTAACACATAAAATAAGAAAACACAGTAAATTAAACATAAAATAAGCAAAATATGGCATGCAAAATCAATTAGAATCGGTTCTAGGGCAAATCCAGGAAACCCTAGTTTAGACAAGGAACAAAAATGGCAAAAATCTCACTGAATCGAAGCCAAAGGGGTCTGATAGTTAGTGTATCAGTTCAGAAACATGAAGATGATACATAATCGAAATCAAACAAACACAACGACTCAACTTCCATAAATAATCAAGTAACCAGTACTTGTAGCATTCAAAAGATGATAAGTAACTCCGTGTATGCAAGAACGGAAAGGAATCATGGATGATTTCCATGTAATGTCGGATTGGGGCTGAGATTTGAGTGAGGACGGCTAGGGTTTAGGTTTTAGAGATGAGAGTGTGTGAAGATACAGAGGCGGCGGGGTGGGGATTTGTCTCTTGGGTTTGGGGTATTGGGATATAAGGAAAAGGTAGGTTAATTATGGGTCGTTGATCATTTAAGATCTACGGCCAAGATCGAACGGGGAAACGGGGTGGGTTATTAAGCGGGTCACGACCGGGTTGGTTACAAGGGTCGCCTGGTTTGGGCTTGGGGTCTATTGATCTAAAGTGCTGGGCCATATTGTTCCGAAAATTGGTTTAAATCTGGGCTACTATTTAAATATGCAAAAATTATTAAAATAATTTATAAAACAATAATTAATAGATAAATAAAAATATTATTTATGCACTAAAATGATTTAAAATAATGATTTAGCGTTATAAAAATATAAAAATGCTATTTTGAAACAAATAACATAAATAAAAAACAATTATGGATGAGTATAGACTATTACTGCAAAATTGTGCAAACAGCTTAAAAATGCTAATGTAATTATATAAAATAAAGTAAAAATATTTGAAATTTGTATTATAGGTGCAAATAATAATTTTATGTAACTAAGTCATCACAAAATAATTTGAAGGAGTAATTAATAATTATAATTTTAAGTACAAGAAAATCAATTTAAAAGCTCTAAATATTATGGAAAATTATAGAAAATGCTCGTATAGATTTGTAAGCTAAATAATGATGCAAAAATGATGTTTTGAAGGTATATATACTATTTGAGAAAATATGAGGGCAAAATTGGGTATCAACACGAGGTAAACGCGACTAATTTGGTATGGGACTGGAGAAACAAGATTATTGACTATCTCGAGCACGGGAAATTGCCTGAAGATCCTAAGGCATCTCGGGAACTGCGCACTAAAGCAGCTTGATACAGCTTCAAGAGGGGTCAATTGTATAGAAGATCTTTCCAAGGCCCGTTGGCCCGATGTTTGGGAGCCTCTGAAACTAATTATGTTATGCGAGAAGTCCTCAAAAGGGATCTGTGGAAATCATTTAGGCGCAGATTCCTTAGTATTAAAATTAATTGGGGCAAGATACTATTGGCCCCGGATGGAACAAGACGCCAAAACTTATGTTCAAAAATATGATAAATGACATCGCTACGCACCGTTGGTACATTAACCGGCAGAGCCATTGCACTAAGTTTTTTCACCAAAGTCGTTCATGAAGTGGGGAATGGATATCGTCGTACAACTTCCTCCGGCCCCCGGTAAGGTAAGATTTATTTTGATTTTAACTAACTATTTTTTTAAGTGGGTTGAAACAGGTCCTTATCAGAAGATCGGCGAACGTGAAATGGTAGATTTCTCATGGGAGAACATAATTTGCAGATTTGGGATACCAAGAGAGATAGCATGTGACAACGGGCCGCAATTTATAGGTGCAAAGGTCACGAAGTTCCTTGAAGACTTGAAAATCAAAAGGATTACATCATCACCCTTTCATCCGAGCGCAAATGGTCAAGCAAAATCGACAAACAAAGTGATTATACAAAATCTCAAAAAGAGATTAGAAGCAGCTAAAGGTAAATGGCCTGAATAGCTGCCAGGTGTACTGTGCACGTACAGAACAACTGCCAAATCGAGCACGGGAGAGACTCATTTCTATCTTGTGTACGAGCAGAAGCCCTCAACCCGGTGGAAGTAGAGGAGCCTACTGTGATATATTTTCAGGCAAACAATGAAGCAACATTAGTCAATCTGGAGTTGCTCGATGAACGCAGGGACTTGGAGCATATAAGGATGACAACCCAAAAGAAGAGAATAAAGAGATATTACAATCGAAGAGCCAACCTCCGTTATTTTAAATTAGGAGATTTGGTTTTAAGGAAAGTAACTTAGAACACTCGGGAGCTCAATACGGGGAAGCTAGGTCCAACATGGGAAGGCCGCTACCGGGTTTCAGTTGTCACCGGGAAAAGGTCATATGAGTTAGAAAATCAAGTAGTTGCCAAGTAATCGGAACATGGCACACCTCAAGAGATACTATTGATGATAAACACCACATGTACTGAAAGTATGTGATGCACACTTTTTCTCTTCGTTTAGTTTTTGTCCCAATTGGGTTTTTCTGGCAAGGTTTTTAACGAGTCAGCAACGGAAAGCATACTACGAAGGAAGCTTCAACAGCAGCAATGTTCCTAGCGGGAAGTAAAGTTTGTTATCGAACAGAGATTATCCGACCATTCACAAGTGCAAGCCACTGGGGGATTGTTAGATAATCTTTGGCTCGATAGCATAAATTCCTAATGGGAAGTGAAATTTGCTATCGAACTAAAGATTATCTAGCAATTCACTAGTGAAATCCTCAAAGAAGCAAAACTTCCACCGTTCAAATTCGCATTCTTTGCATTCAAACACTGAGGGGAATGATATGAGGATAAAGCAACAACGACTGCCACTTCGACCGGAATACGAAACCCGAAAACATAGTTGTATCATCGGGACCCGGGACACCGCGACCAACCCCGTAGAAATAAGTTGTACGAGTTAGCCACAAGAAATGACAATTTCTTTTTAGCACAACGAATGCCTATGTACTTTTGAAAATGGAAGGAATAAAGTAAAGTCCTTTTATTTTTTTCTTGTTTCTTGTCTGAACGATGAATTGATTTTATCATTTAAAAGTTCAAATGCTAGTGCCGTAATGAACAGGAGACGTGCACTTCAAGAGCACCGTAAACATAAGAGGGGCCTCTCTTATGAAAATCCTCACGTTAAAGGGTTGATTTCGAAAGAACTTATGCCCGAAATCCAAATGCTTTCGGGGGGAAATACACCCTAAGCCTTGCACAATTAGACTCAAACAGTAAAACTTGTGCAAACACTTAAACGAAAAAAAGACTCAAAGAGCAAATTTGCGCAAATACTTAAACAAAAGTACGCAGAAAGGAAAACTTATACGATACTTGAAAGAAAAAGTGTTTTTATTTACAATAAATGTGACAAACAACACAAGTGCAAAAGTTTGAAAAAGAAGAAAAAACTAAGTTGTTGTATCTCCGGAACCCGGAGGAAGAGAAACATTTGCGCCTCTAGGAGAAGTGGGTAGATCCGTCATCGGTTCGATACTTTGGCCTACAACATCATCACCTTCCAGTTCTTCTTCCGTTCCCGAGAACTCAAAACTGGAACCAGAAGAATCGGTAGCATCAGGCTGGGCCGGAAGACCCCTTTTTGCAGTTAACTCTAGCTCGCGGGCCTTAGCGATTTCGGCAGCAATGAAAATGACACCCGCTTTGGACTATTCCAATATTTTCTCCTCATGTTGTACATAACATATATTTTTTCAACAATGAGGGAAGTCGCTCGACGCTGTTCTTCTTGGCCAACCTCAGCAGAAAGGTTGTCCTGCGCAGATCTCATAGATCGGAGGCTGACATCAAAATCACGGACAGTGGAGCTGTAGATTTTATTATGCTCTATGATCTTCTTATGCTTCTCCTCCAACCATACATACTTTTCTGCGGCAGCAGCAAGATCTTCAGCTTTGGAATTTAAAGTCGCCTCCAAATTATTCAATCTTTTAGCAGAGGCAGCCTCGCGATCAAATGCAGCAAGAACGGCATTATGGACTTCAACCTATTTGGCTCTAGCTTCTTCAAATTGAGCCCTCAACGTGGCGACCTCTTGGCTAAGGGTCACTACTTCTTGCTCATTTTACTGCAACCGAGCCTCCAACTAAATGGCCTCAGCAGCTCGAGCTTCCAGTGAGAGGCGAGCAGTAGTTTGGTCCCGCTCGGCCAAAAGTTGATCCCACTCGAAGGTAAGTTTCTCATTATCATTAATCAGCCTTTGAAGGCCCTCGGAAGCAAGGAAGTTGACCTGCAAATTCAAAACCTTGCGATAACACATATAGAAGAAACAACAGAGAAAACAAGGACTATACCATCGTTGCATTGTACATGACATTGTTTAACAAACACTCTCCCGAGAGAGTTTGTATTTTTTCCCAATCTTTCTCTGAAGCCAAGGGCTTCAGATAGTTAGCAATTTCCATCGGTCGGGACAATAGATGGCATTCGGTGGAAATCGAGAGGGTGACGCTCCTCCTCCTTTGGGGATCTTATGAGGGGGCAGCATAATTTTGCCCCAAGTTCCCTTGAATTGGGGACCGGAGAAGAGGGAGCTTCTCCTCTCAGGCAACCACGACCGGTGGAGATAACATAGCAGTTGTTGGTGACAAAGGCAGAGTTGGTGAAGAAGGAGATGAAGCTAATGGCGTTGAATGATGAGAAGTGGTTGCATCAAGCACAACGTTGGTTATTGGTTGCTCATCAACGGAAGATGGCAGGGACCCGGTACTGAGCCTCACGGTACCGAGAATGACGACTGGGATTTGAAAATGGGAGTTGGCATTTTTCACCATCCACGGTCGTTGTCATTACAGTTGGCAACTGCAATGAACCGTTCTCGGAGTCATTATCATTGCATTTTCCACCGAGAACGACAACTGCAATGAACCGTTCCATCCATCCACGGTCGTTGTCATCATCCATGCTGGTTAGTAAAGCATGGTGGCCACGCTTGCTGAAATTTATCATTTCCCCGCAGAAAATCTTAGGGGAATAAAGATTCATTAATCGAGCTAGGGTTAGCTCATCTCCCGTTTCCTGGCACAGACGCTGAAGACAAGTGATTGTCCTCCACACAGAAGGACTTAATTGTACAGAGTCAAGCTCTTCACTCAAAGAGAATGGCCCTAAAGTGAAGGGATACGTATAAAAATTTGTAAAAACCTTTTTGGGTAAGGTTATCCGCTCTGCTAGATCAAGAGTGATAATGTCTAAATCTTAGCAATGGCAGTCTTCCTTCACAACAGGAATACTAAAAGGACAGATAGAAGAAGGGTATATGCCAATGGCCCACGTACGAGGGTGAGCGGAAGGATACTTCTCTTCGAAGTCCTTTGTTGTGACAAGACTCTTTGGGATGATAGTTCTTACCGTAGGAGGAGCGTCATCAGCTTTACCTTTGTTCTTTGAGAAACTAAGGTTTCTGGAAGAAGAGGCAATTTTTTATCATAAAAGAATGAAGATTTTCTCTCAAGAAGAAAGTTAAATAGAGGCCGAAGACAAAGTACGAGTTGAGTAAAGAGAGTTTGAGAAAATTTGAAGAATTATGAAGTTTAAATGAAGAAGTTTGATGCGTATAAGTAAAGGAATATGCGGCTAAAATCGTGGCTATAATTACCTCGATAACCGGGAAAAGTGATGCTAAATCATGGGATGACGCATGTTCGGAGAATTAAATCCGGAGAGACGTGTGTCTAATCAATCGTCAGAAACTTTTTAGAGGGGGTCAGAAAATTTTCCGCCAAAAAAGGTATTTCTACCAACTTCCCGGTGACAAAGAGTTATGTCACCGGAAAGCAGGGAGACTATCTGTATGGGGTAAAATATGTTCATATTTAATAATCGCTTGAGAAAGCGACACATGGACAGAAGACAGTCGGACCCAAAGGTAATGATCTCGCTTGTCATCGGAGAGAATGATATTCATAAAGGCAAAATAAATATCTATCACTCGGTAGCATTCAATGAAGAATATTCTATAGCATTAAGTGCGTGGTCCGTTATAGAGAATATGACATTCACTGTCTACCGTTACACATTTTTCAATGGCCCTCATAATTGTCATTTAAGAGGAGCTTGATCCTAGGACCTTGTTCCCTAAGTGTAACTATAAATAGTGAGGTCTACCATCATTTTAAGGACACAAATTTTCGGATAAGCAATCATTATATTCTATCAAAAGCTCAATAACATTTTACTTTCTTGCTTATTTATATTGTTCTTCCGGCTTCTGGTAGCTTTGTGCCTGGGACTAAGATACTTGCCGTTTATTTCAATTTTAAGGCTAAGTCTTACATTTTGTCTAATTCATCAATTATTTTTGGATTAAATAGATTCACTTGTCTATAAACCACGTATAAATTCAATTGTACCGTTTTACGGATAAATTATATATATATATATATATATATATATATATATATATATATATATATATATATATAATTGTAAGTGCAATTTGCTGTAATACGCCAACTGCTCAATTATATGGAAATTCCTTTCTCTGTTCCGGCGATCCCCTTGTATGCTATATAATATTTGTCTTTTCTACAACTCTTAGCACCTCAAAGCTAAAATAATTGCTAGCCTTTTCTTGTCTGAGTCAGAAAACTATGGTATACAATATTGTATTTCTCCATAGCTCTTTGCAGTTGAAAACTTAAAATAATTAAATTAGCCTTTAGTGGTTCCTATTTTATTGGAATAAATTCATAAAAGATCCCAGTATAGCCGGCAACAGATTTCTAGCATTAAAATGTCACTTGATTTATCTTAGATTAGGAGGATACACGTTCGTCTTTTTAATACTCATACTAAATGTAGCAGTCACAAATTAAATTAAAGTGAGAATATATATTATTTTAACTATAATGAAATGATAAATTTTATATGCAAGAGATATGTTTTGCATTCATTTGTTTAGTGCAAATACTAAGTATGAGTATATCTTTTCAGTTATTATTACAAAGTTGGTGAATGCATAACTACAAAACGATATATTTGAAAGGGGAAGAGTTGGATAAGTATTAATTACTCCTCAAGTTTAACTTGTTTTTGAGACTTAAAGCAAATACTTGGGAGTTTTAGGTCCGACATCACCTATATGTGGTTAGTCCAAAACCTATCAGTTTACATCATTCAAATATGAATTTCTCCAAATTATAATATTGTTTAACAAAGATCCAGGTAAATACAAACTCAGTACTAACACAAACTCCAGTAGGCAGCACTACAACTTGTTCATAACACAACAGGAATACTGGTTTACTCCAAATATAAGTAAGAAAATATGCACAAAACATAACTATGAAAACTCAAATACATAAGTTCTCAAGCCTTTTTTGGTATTACTTTCAAAGAGTGGCGTTTTCTCGCTGTAACCCCCAAACTTTCATCCATATTGATAGATTTAGGAGAGACACCATCAGGAAGTTCCCAGTCGAATTCGTGTAGCAAAGATCCCAAAGCAAAATGCATCATCCTATGACCTAAAGGCAAACCAACGCACATTCTTCGCCCAGCACCAAACGGCATAAGCTCATAATTCTGCCCTTTCACATCTATTTTCGAGCCAAGAAACCTCTCGGGCTTAAAACTCATAGGGTCGTCCCAACATTCAGGATCTCTTCCAATCGCCCAGACGTTTACTAAAACTTGAGTACCTTTTGGTATGTCATATCCCATGAACTTAGTATCTTGAATTGTACTTCTTGGGATCAAGAAAGGGAGAGGAGGATGTAAACGTAGTGATTCCTTTAATATAGCTTGCATATAAGGAAGATTGTCAATGTCACTTTCTTCAAACTTCTTGTTTGGTCCTACTACTTTTGATAACTCTTCTTTCACTTTGGCCATTGCTTCGGGGTGACGGAGGAGCTCCGTTAGCGCCCATTCTACGCTGCTGCTAGTCGTCTCTGAACCGGCTAAAAACATTTCCTGATGTTTCATATATGCAGAGGAAACTTAATTTCATAGTATAAAAGTAACATGTAGGACACTAAACTGCAGTACAAATACTAGGCAGTGCAGAAGTACAGTTTAAAAGTACATTTTACTGATCTATTTTATAACTTCTCAAGTTACCATTAAGTACACATGTTATAGGGCAGCCCCATGCACACGTGCACGACATCCTGCATTCACGTAGGGTCCGGAAAAGGGTCACACCTCTAGATGTAGATAGTTTACCTTAATACAATCAATTAATGGCTGCTTTCACTGCTTGATATGGGGACAACTATCTCGTTACTCCAAGGCTCCCTTTCCAAGTACACATGTTATAGTGAAGGACATATAAAGCAGAAAAAACTAATCATTTAGATCAAACTAGGCTCCAAATTAAACAAGTTATAGTGAAGGACATATAAACTAATATTGAAGAAAATATAGTAGAGGTTTATGCTCCAAATACTACTGATTGAAATAAAAATTAATGTTGTAAAAGAGAAGTCTAAAGATTTCAAAAAACTTACCATTACTAATATTTTGATCTCATGTTCAGATAATTTAGCTGGTTCATCTTTTCCAGTGCCCTCAAATTCAAGCAAAACATCCAAGAAATCTTTATCCCTTTTCTCCCCGCCTTTGATTCGCTCTTCCTCTCGTTCCTTAAGAAATGCAGATCCAAATTCCATGGCCTTTCCCATATCTCGCGTCATCTTCTTTCTCAAACTTTGTAAATCAAATCTTTTAAGACTTGGAAATATATCAGAAACATTAGGAATACCTGACCATTCCATAATTCCTTTCATGGCATTGAAGAAATCCGAGGCCTCCTCTGAGTCTGGATCCGCCAAGTCTTTTGAAAAAATCAAATTCCCTAACATATTAAACGATGCTAGAAATACAAAACGCGTTACCTCAATCCCACTTCCTTTTTTCACGACATTTGCTTCTTTCTCAATCCATTTAACCATATCATTTACACATTTGCGTCTAACGGACACTGTTTCATTTATCTTTTTGTTTACAAACATTTCAACAGTACATATCCGCCTTTGAAAGCGCCAAAACGAACCATATTGGCCTAAAGCCATTGACCCTTGATAGTAATTATGTGCCTGATTCACATCAACAGGACATCTATCTGCAAAGGAAATATCATGGTTTTTGAATAAGTCTGCAGCAGCTTGAGCTGTTTGAACTACCATAGAATTAATAGAAGGACCAATTTTTAACCACAAAACAGGACCATATTTCTGTTTTAGAACTGCAACTTTTTTGTATGGCAAAGTTCCTAGTTCAAACATATTACCAAAAATTGGTAATCCTGGTGGTCCTGGAGGTAACCTATAGGAAGAAGAAATAGCCTTTTTCTTGGGAAATATTAGTAGAAGAACTGGTAAGAAAATGATTGTAGAAAAAAATAGATAGCTCCATTCCCATTCCATCTCTCTCCTTAGTTTTTTTGTGACTTACTAGTTTGCTATGAATTGTGTAATGGTAGCTTTTATTATATTTCTTGCTATCACCTCAGGACCCCATTTGGCATTGTTTAATGGCGCACGCATAAACTATTTTTTATATTAATTATTTTTTGGAACTTCGCATTTTAATAGTCTTAATCCTGTGAAGCTGACTCATCAAATAACCAAGTACAGGGTAATTAGGACAAAAATAGTTTTAAGTGTACAGCGATTCAAATGATAGAGGCATATGCCGATGGCTATGTCAATTAGATATGACCTTTGATTTTAAAGTTCAGTTCTTGTCACTGGTTGGTCATAAATTTTGGCTGTTGTAAAAAACAAGAAAATTTATTCATGGAATATGATCAGTTTTTGAAAAAATTTAAGTTTTTAAAAACTAGTTTAGGACAATTTTTGGGTGAAATTTTTTTTTCAATCACAAAATTTTAACTTTTATTCAAATAAAATATATGTCCAAAAGATAACTTTAACTTTCAAAATTTATTTTTCAACACAACTAAAAAAAAAAAAATTCAACCAAATTTTTGTCCGTCAATTTAGTAAGATATGTTAGTTTAGCATTTCAAATCTATGCCTAAATAATGTAAAATCAATGTTAAACTATGTCCCTCGAAACTTAGTTATGTTTTACACGATGCAATTGACATTGTCCACTTCCTACTAATGTCTCACATGTTGACAAACCCACCTTTTCTTTTTCCTGAAAAAATAAGTGCAAATTGATAGGTTGTTGTTTTTCTTATTGTGGCACTTGACTTTTGCGATAAGATATAAGATTAAATTATTGCGATTAAAAGTCATAAAACAAGTTGATGACTTTCAAGAAAAATGGAAATGTAAGTTGGTCGGCGACGTCAATCAATACCTCCTCATGTGAATACACTTACTTAAAATATTTAATTACGTACAAGATATGAATTCTTTTAATTAGATTAGATTCGTGTGTTCTTGGTAAATCGCAATCATTTCTTTTTAAATTATGCAGTTGCTTTTAAATAAATGTTGGCATATTAACTCATGTTGCATATGTGTGGTTCTCTGGGACTCAACCAACAAATATATAGGGCATTATTGGTGGGTGTGCTGATGAATTGTTTGTGGGCCATATTTTATATATAGCGCGGTGATCGCGCTATAGATATATATTTGATGTATAGCGCATGCATAACGGGCATTATACCCATATGAAATATTGGTGGGTCAGTTAAGTACAGATGAATTATTGATGGGATCACATTTATTTATAGTGCGGTGAATACCTTAACGGACAAAACTGCCGTTAAGATATAGCTCGTTAAATAAACGCGTTATATATAAAATAATACTCAAAAATTTAAAATTTATTTATATCGCTTGAGTCCAAATGAACCACACTTTGATTCCGACTCTTCTTCTAGATATATATGAAAGCTGACCGCTTCATTTCGTCATTGATGGCCTAAACTTTTTCTAAAAATGGCAAAAGAGTAGAACTTCTTAAAAGTTGTCGGCAAGTAAAGGCGGCTTACTAAAGCCTCACTTAAGGCCTCACAAAATTAGAGGTCCCAAAAGCTATACTTCTTATATGTAATTTAAATATTTATTATATTTATTATATGGACTTTTCTTATAATTAGTTGAGAAAATTCTAACAAAAGTGAAAGGCAATTAAATATGCACTTCTTTCTAGTTCTTCTCCCTCCAACTTAAATCAATTTTATTTATAACTCTAGCTCTATAAGATATTTTTTTTCTCAGTACGATTCAAGCTATTTAGATCGTTAAAAACTATAGTTGATTCGTTTATATCTTTGTAAATATAAATTCCCACATGGTTGTTACTTCGGAGGCAATGATATATTGTAAGTTATGTTGAGGGTCATATGAAAAAAGAATCAAAATTAAACTTAATAAAATCTTATCAAGTTAGTAATGTTTCAACAAAGATTAAATGGGTTCGGTACATCGTCAAATATTAAATTACATCTCAAAAAGTAAAGAGAACAAACTTTAAACAAAAATATGTAAAATTATTAAACAAGTTTAAGACCTCTTATTATGGCTTATCTTTAGGCCTCCAATACCATTAAGCCGCCTTGTGACAGCAAATTCATATCATCACTGAATTCATATTATCAAATAGTATGATTTGGATTCTTCGAAATTATCGTTGAATTATTATCGAATACTCTAAAATAGTGTATTTTTTTAGAATTCGATATAAATATAAATAATATTTTTAGTGAATCCAAGCAATATAAGATATCACAAATCATATAATACTTGGTGCAGCGTGTAAGTCACAAAATTGTTGCTACGTGTATTTAGTTGTATAAATTTTTAAGGGGGAATGACACAGTTACCCACAAAAATAAAATTATTTACCATTGCCTACCCATTTATTTTTTTACCCATCAAATTAATTACAT
Source organism: Nicotiana tabacum (assembly GCF_000715075.1). NCBI lineage: Eukaryota > Viridiplantae > Streptophyta > Magnoliopsida > Solanales > Solanaceae > Nicotiana > Nicotiana tabacum. The sequence goes on from NC_134103.1 coordinate 92,478,301, forward strand.
TTTCTACCCATAGTAGTTTTTGCGGGAAATTTTCTCTTTTTTCTCCTATTCTTTTTTTTTCTATGCTTCTTTTCTTTTTTCCTTTTTTTCTTTCTTTTCTCCTTTTCTTTTTTCTCGTTTTCTTCTTATTTTTTTCTTTTTTCCTTTTCTAATTTCATTTAACTTATTTTTTTATATTCTTTTTCGCTTCATAATCTAATTTCATTTACTGTTTTCACTATTTTTATTATTCTTTTTTTTATACAATAAGAAAAAATAATTGATATAGTAAATATTTGTTCACCTTTTTTTAAATATAACTAGTATAATATACCTTTTGTCTTTTTTCTCATTTTTAAAATTCAATTATTAAACTGAAATAATATCAGTTGTCACTTGATCTAATTCACTGAAAATCACACTGACTGTTGTTGAGCACCATAAATTACATAATCATATTCAAAGAATCAATACGTGATTGTCATGCAAACCTTGATCTCCTTCCCTATAAATATCAGTACACACTCTACCATTAACAGTAACACAACTAGTTATGGAGCAAGAAAACATAATCTACGGCCACCAAATCTCCATATATATTAGTTAGAATAGAAATGATAATAAAATATTAGAAAATACAATAAAAGTATAAGTAGCAAAAAAGATTTCTAGTACCATATGATACAATATGGTATACATGTATACCAACAGAGTATATGATTGCTCTAGAATATTGCTACAACTATCTACGACTAGACTAGTGTACCAAAACATTAAAGGATGCAATAAAAGTATGGAAAAATTACATGTTCGCATTGCAAGCTAAATATTCGCAAAGCAACTTGCTCATTCTGTATACTAACAGGGTATATAGTTGTATGGGGTCGTTCCAACAATTGCCTATAACTATATAAACTATTACATAATACACATAATATATGTCTATCGGCACAAAAAAATTCCAACACTGCAAATCATGTTCATATAAATAATATCAGAATAGTAATCACTTAAAAATGCAGCTAAAATAAACAAAAAATATTAAAACTACCATATGATACCAATATGGCATATAACTATACCAACATGGTATACAGCTTTACTGGTTAATTTCCGGCAACTGTATGACTATACTACTATTACATAACACACATGCATAAAGAGAAAAATAAAAAAATAGTATACCACGTATTAATATAATAAAGTATTTCAAGATATTGTACTATATTACTATTATTAAAAGAAAATCAAATAGTGTACCAATTAAATGTAGCTAATACAACCAAAAAATAATTCAACTAGCATATGATTCCAATATAGTATTATACTAACATGGTATATAGTTGTAAGGGATCGTTCCAACAACTGCATATAACTATAAAAACTATTACATTATACACAAAATCTATGTCCATAGGTACAAGAAAATCCAACACAGCAAACATGATCATATAAATCAGTTCAGAATAGAATTCACTTAAAAATGCAGTTAAAACAACCAAAAAATATTCTAACTACCATATGATACCAATATGACATATAATTATACCAATAGGGTATACATTTCTACTAATTAATTCCAGAAAACTATATATGACTATACTGCTATTACATAATACACATGCATAGACAGAAAAATCAAAAAAATAGTGTACCACATATTAATATAAGAATGTATTTCATGATATTGTATTATAATACTATTATATAAAATAAACGCATAAAGAAAAAATCAAAATGATTACATAATACACATGCATAAAATAAAATTAAACAAATTTAAGATATTGTACTATTCTACTATTACTAAAGAAAAATCAAATAGTGTACCAATTAAATGTAGCTAATACAACCAAAAAATGCTCCAACTAACTTATGATACCAGTATAGTATATAGCTATACCAACAGGGTATACAATTGTACGCAAAGAGTTTAAATTTATTTTTTAAATTCAATTATTAAATTAAAATAATATCAGTTGTCACATAATCTAATTAACTTAATGAGAGCTTATGCAATGAATAATAACTCCATGGAATTGCATTAATGTTAATAAATATTATTATTTATTTATTAAAAATGTGGACAACAATTGAACAAAAATTCAGGACAATCCTTTTGAAATTGTGGTATGCACGGTAACTGGGAGTTTCTCCGATCAACTTATTCCTCTTGTCCATTTTTCTCACTGCGAATATCCTATTTTATTTTTATTTTTATTTTTCAAATAATTATTAATATATATTTCTACAGTCAAAGTACATACCATAGACAGAAAGATAGTTAAAAGTAATGTGATTCAAGTCATAAAATAAAATAAAATAAAAAGGGGAATAGATTTGCATTTTTCACATGCCCCTCGCGTGGGATAAAGCAAATTAAAGGAAAAATAGAAAATTGGATAGTACAGTAATAAGTTTGTGTTGTATAGGTAGGAATTATAATTAATTTTCAAGTGGGCAACACCGGGTAATTATTTTGACCTTGATAGGCATTATGCATTATTTCCTCAATTTTTAAATATTTTGCAAATAGTAAATTATCTGATAGACGTGCTAATTATTTTAATTAAATTATTTTAAATTGATAGAAAAGTAGACATACATTCTATCTTAAATATTTTATTCTATCACCAATACATAACGTAAGAGTTTTTCACTAGTCGTAAAAAGAATATAAATATAAATTAAAAGTCGGTCCTATAATAAAAATATATAAAATTTAAAAAAATAGTCTGGTGCCCAAAATATTCCGCATGGAAATGATTGTACCTCATGAGGTGTGATGTAAACAGTTTACCTTTATATAACCATTAATAGATGCGTGGGATATAATCAATGTTACATATTTAGACACGTGGGATATGTTGCTTTAACATTGTGATTCTTCCATCAATAAATAATGGAAAATAATATACCTATACACTTTTCTGCATATACTGGGGAAGCATACTTCCAATTGAAAAATACAATTTCAATAAATATCAAGTTCTGAAGCAAAATTCTACAAAGTCTTAATTGGGAATAATTGCTAAAATGCAAGGATTGAAGCTCTTGATTTGTTAGTCTATAAAGTTAGAGTGAAGGAGAAGAGCAGAGCATTTAGAAATGATAATTGTTTCATTCATTCCTTCAGTAGCTAACACTTGTACATATATACTAACCACTAACAATACTAATTAGTTTAACTAACTAACACAACTCATTAACATCAGTCATTAACTTCCTAACAGTCGTAACTAACTTTCCTAACTAACCAATACATGTGAGCAGCAGCAGATGCTTCACTTGAACATGCCCCCTCAAGCTGGAGAGTGCAAGAAATTGAGCACACCAAGTTTGCCAAGTAGATTCATGTGTTGTGCAGTTCCTAGCCCTTTTGTTAGTAAGTCTGCTTGTTGATCCTTTGTATTCGCATGAACTGCCTTGACTACTCCCTCCTTAATCTTGTTTCGAATGAAGTGGCAATCAATCTCGATATGGTTTGTTCTCTCATGTAGGATGAGATTCTCTTCAATATGAATGGTTGATGTACTGTCACTGAAAGTTATCACCGGTGAATTAACCTGAACTCCCAACTCCTTAAACAGTCCCAACAACCATGTTAGTTCTGTTACTGCTACAACCGTATTATGTACTCAACCTCATGTGAACTTCTGGACACAGCTTGCAGATTTTTTGATTTCCATGACATCAAGCTATCTCCTAACTTCACAACATACCCAGTAATTGTTCTCCTAATGTTAGGACATGCAGCCCAATCTGAATCACAACAACATGTAAAGTTTCTCTGTATTTCCAAAACTCATCAAAATTTCTTGCCCTGGTGCACTCTTCAAGTATCTTACAACTCTCACTACAGACTCCCAATGAGACTTCTTAGGCCTTTGCATAAACTGACTTAATGTTTGCACTGCATAATTGATATCAGGTCTAGTAATAGCGACATATAAGAGCTTGCCAATCAATCTCTAATAAGTGCTGATGTCTTCTAGTAATTCATCACCTTTCCATTTGCTTGATCATATTCAGCAGTAGTTAGTCTGACATTTGCTTCCAGGGGTGTAAAGGCAAGCTTAGCTCCACTCAATCTTAATTCTGAGATTAATTCTAGTATGTACTTTCTTTGATTTAGTAAAATCCCAGCCTTAGATCTCAGGACTTCAATGCCTAGGAAATATTTAATTTCTCCTAAATCATTGACTCTAAATTGTTGGTCCAGGATAGTCTTTGCATGTTCAACTAACTCTGCACTATTTCCTGTGATCAGAAGATCATCTCTTTGAATGTATCCTTTTGTGACTAACCTGGTCTTAAATCTCTCAATTTCTCCATTGGACTTGTACTTAATTTATACACCCACTGTGAGCCCATTGTGTTCTTTCCTTTTGGTAAGTCAACTCTGCTCCATGTTTTATTATCTTCCAAAGCTTTGACCTCCTGTTTCATTGCCTCCACCCACCTGCTATCATGTACTACTTCCTTGAAAGTTTGTGGCTCTACCAGTTGAGAGAATTTTATCAAATAACACTGATATCAAGGAGTGGTCTTGTCATAAGCCAAATAATTTGAGAGTGGATAGCTACAAGAATTGGACTTCTTACTCGTGACATAATCTTTCATCCAAATGGGCTCCTTGGACTGTCTGAATGGACTTTCTACCACATTGTGGTTCTTCATTTGTATTATCATTTTCTTCCATAATAACCTGTGCATTTGCAATTTGTTGTGGGCTTCCTTGATCTTCTCAACTTCCTTGGGTTGCAGTTGGAGCTTCAGCTTGTGTTTCTTCATTCATTTCTGCATCTTGCAATTCATGAATTTGCAGATCAGTTTGAACAACTTCTTCATGATGAATTGAATCTTCCCTCTTAGCTGAAGCTTCTTCACAGTTTAGATTCTCAGCAGTGTTTCTGATCTCCATAGTGTCAATGTGAAGGGGGTAACACATCTGTGAGTTTAGGTCCTGATGATTATCCTCATTTTGTGACCAAGCAATATTGTTTCCATATGCAAAAGGAAACAATAACTCTCTGAATATCATATACCTGCATGTGAAGAATTGCTTAGTATTTAGGTCTAGGAGTATATACCCCTTTTGTGTCTCAGAATACCCCATGAAAACAAACATCCTTGCCCTTTCTGCAAATTTGTCTCAATGCATCAATGATGCCTTCTTGTGATACATCAGCTCAAAAGGTGTTTTACCCCTAGAACACTAGAAGGTATTTTGTTGATCAAGTATAGTGCACATTTCACACACATGTCCCAATACTTAATAGGTATAGATCCTTGGAACTTCAATGCTCTAGAAGTGTCCAAAATATGCCTATATTTTCGTTCAACTATACCATTTTGTTAAGGAGTATATATACAGATGCTTTGATGAATTATTCCAAGACTATTCAGCAGTTCTGCACACTGAGTATTAAAGAAATCATTCCATTATATGATCTAATTAACTTAACTAAAGCTCCAAATTGGTTCTGAATCATATTTAAGAATTGTCTCATCATAATTATAACTTCAGATTTTAGTTGCAGGAAATATATCCATGTGTACCTAGAATGATCATCCACAATTATAAGAAAATAATGTTTTCTATCAAAATTAGGAATTTTATATGGTAACATAAATCCTTGTGTACAAGGTGAAACAAAGCATCAGTTCTAGAGTCATTAAGAGGAAACTTTAACCTTGTCTGTTTTGCCAATGGACATGCAAAACAATTATTTTGTGCTAAGCTACTAGTGTTAATATCCAGTCCTCTCATGTCCTTCATGACAGATAGTGAAGGGTGTCCTAGCCTCTTATACCACAAACTGTTATTTCCTTCAACCATTCTGCTTACTGCATTTATTGCCTTTATTCTGCTAGACAATCTATCACCTTTGAGCACATATAATCCTCCATTCTCTTTATCAATCCCCTTCACATTTCCATTCCAAAGATCTTGAAACACACATAAGTCAGGAAAGAAGTTGATATTGCAAGATAGTTCCTTGGTTATCTTGGAAACTGATAACAGGTTGAATCTAAAGTTAGGTACATAAATCACAATTTTGATCATTTCTTTACCAAACAGTCCTGCATTACCAATGTGTGTGATATCAGCCTTATCCCCTGTAGGTAAATGCACCTAATCTCGGATGAACCTATGTGTGCCCTTTGTATTTTCAAGCAACTCTAGACTAGAAGCAATGTGATGAGTTTCCCCTGAGTCAACAATCTAATCCTTTTCTTTCTGATCAAATTTAGACAATAGACTAATAATTTTACCTGTTGCATTTGCTTGATGCTCTTCAGAATCTTTGCTGAGTAAACTGAGTATCTGACTATATTTCTCATAAGTGAAGTAGTGTCCTTTGTCACTAGGCCTCACATGTTGTCCATCCTCAGCTACTTAAGAAGTAAAGCCTACATCTTCATGATTCACAATAGCAAGTGCTTCTCTTTTTCAGCCATCTGGTTTACCTCGACTGTAACTTTGAGTTCCAGCATCAGTTTTTTTCATTTGGTAAAAATCAAATAGATAGCCAATGAGCTTGTAGCAGTTTTCCTTGGTGTGATTTCTCATGTGGCAGTGCTCGCATTGTAGAAACTGCTTCCTTCCTCGAAAGCCTCTACCTCTTCCTGCTTGCATAGTTGGAGCATCCGCCTTATCAGTCACAATGTTAGTACCAATTATCTTTTGACTTTCATCTTGCACAATCATGGCATATGCTAGGTTGAGGTTTGGTGCAGTGGTCTTCATCAAGATTTGTCTGTGTGCTTAATCATATGAATCATTCAACCCACTTAAAAACTGCATAACTCGTTGTTGGTGCATCATTTCTACATTCTCTTTTGATTTTGTACATCCACAATTAGAGAATGGAACTAATACATCATACTCATGCCAGAGCTCCTTCTATTTCGTGAATTAAACACAGAATGAACTAGTTCCAAGTGATAATGTTGCAATTTCACAATGCAACTGAAAAATCCTCACCTGATTGACCTTGTCAAATCTCTATCGCAGATCTTCCCAAACAAGATGAGTATCTGGTGCATAGACGATACCACCTAGAAGCTTTGCATACACATGGTTCACGATCTATGACAAAACTACTGTGCTCCAAGTCTCTCATTATTCCTGCAAATCAGTTGTTTTATACAGTTCCTTCTTGCATGCGCCAATAACGAACTCTTGTTTCCTTTTCCCCAAAAGTGCGATCATCATTGACCTATTCCATAGCCCGTAATTTTCTGATCCAGTGAGTTTCATCGGCCTAATACTGAGCTTGGAGTGTCTGACGGACCTAGGTATAAAGGATGTGTGTGGTCAATCGTTGTCTCTCACATTTTCAGAACAATCGAACAATAATTGATGAAAATGAACAAAAAAACTTTTGTGAATTTTATCTCGACGAAGATGCGATGCATAGAATCAATTATTCCCCATATGATAGCATGCCAAAATACAAGGATTGAAGCTCTTGGTTTGTTCGTCAATGGAGTTAGAATGAAGAAGAAGAGCAGAGCATTTGGAAATGATAATTGTTTCATTCATTCCTTCAGTAGCTAACATTTGTACATATATACTAACCACTAAGGGGTCGTTTGGTTGGGAAACAAGTTTGTTACAACCTATGTTTTCGTGCGTACGAGTACGTCGTAAGTCAATTGATGTAAGCTTAGAAATAAAATCATATTTAAAAAGTTTATAAAGTAAGTTAATCATGTTATCTCGGAGGTTACAAATATTTAAGATCATGAACAACAAGTACAAATATGGTTGGAAGGTTCAGAAGCTAAAGGAATTGAAAAAAATAATGTTTCGTCGAAAATCGACAAATTGGGAATGTTATAGCATGTACTTTTGAAGTGAGACCAGGGTGTTTAACATGATAAGGACGATATGTTATGAGTTATGTTAGTCGTATGATATTCGTGTGTTATTTTTTGAAGTCAAGCGAGTGGTGAAACAAAAGTCGATGAAAGTCATCATAAGTTACGTTCATAAGCTTTACTTAAACTTTGGGTCAAATGTAACTGCCATTTTCTCCCAATATACGTAGGGTTATGGGGTGTTTCACTCATCAAATTAAAGATCTATGAGTCTATTTCTAACTCATTAAACCGTTTGTCAATACGATATAGGAGCAGAGAGATATGGGCGTTTTTGCGAGACTGCGCAGACTGTTGCCTACTTGCTTAAACGAGAATCCAAAACTGGGCATGTTCGGGTCGTTCAAATAGGCTTTTTAAATGCATATCCCCTTCATATATTAGTCTGATAATAGGGCAAAATAACCAGACTTAATCTCTGCAAAAATCCTTCCAAATATTTCCCACAAACCCTAATTGATTTTCTCTCCCTTTAAAGTTCTAATTGGAGGTAAAGCCTAGAGTTTGAAGAACCAAGATAGGAGCCGAGTTATCCAACAAATAAGGTAAGTTTACTGCTCCCTTTTATCCATTTTTTCTGTTGTATATGCATAGTAAGTCGTTCTATATTTGTAAGAACTCACGGGACGGTGATCAGAAGTCGTGAGTTCGAGTTATTCACTTGTAGCGGACTGTTTTGTAAACTGTTTTGTGGTGCTGTTGGGTTGCGTATTTTACTACTCTTTTGTGAAGTTTTGGAGGAGGAAGAGTTCATAGAAACACCATATAAATACAGGATGTTGGGTTGGTCGTTCGTCGTAACATTTTCGGGTTGTTGACACTACTACGGTGGTCGTTTTGTGTATGAAGAGATTGAGATGTGTTAGGCTATTTTGTAGTATTGTGTGGTGTACATAAGGTTAGAAAATAATATATATATATATATATATATATATATATATATATATATATATATATATATATATATATATATATATATATATATATATATATATTGTTATTGTTATTATTGCATTCTTGTGTTGTTGGTGTTATCTTGAATTTGGAGGAAGTAAGGATTATAGGGGAGATGCTGTCCGTTTTAATACAAAATAAGCTTGTCGTTCGTTGTGCGTTAGTTGTACCTTTCATAACTTAATGATAGTATTATTATCGTTGTTGTAGATTAAGGTGAGAAGAGGCGAGTTCAAGTTGGTGATTAAAAAGATTGTGATAAGGTATGTTAAGGTTAAACTTTTCTTCATTTTGGCATGAACACGTAACTACATGATTTTGATAACGAGTCATAAATAGAAGTTCGTATTCCTGAATTTATTCACATTATCCTAGTCTCAGAAATTACAGTATTCTCCCTTATCGGGACTTCATATTCAGATTAGTATTGTCTTTTTTCACCACCATCGAGCTATAATCGGTGGGCAGGCCCCTATTGGGCAACCTCTGATCAGATAGTAAGTTATATACCAAGCCTACTGTGGATGAGCGCCTATGAGCGAGCCCAGAATGGCCAAGATACAAAGCCTAGTATGGCTGAGCGCCTATGAGCGAGCCTACTACGGCAGGGCAGTCACACATACCGAGCCTTATAGGGTCGGGCAGCTATTTTACATACTATATGGAGAGGGTTGAGTCAGTATCAGCAGGTAAGCATATCTTCAGATTATTTTTCACTCCCAGTTACATTTAGTTATTATTTCATCAGTTCAGTTTTAGCTTTCAGTTATTCTGTTGCCTTACATACTCAGTACATTATTTGTATTGACGTTCATTTGCTGGGGACACTGCATTTCATGCTTGCAGGTCCTGATAGACAGCTGGATAAACCTTCCCAGTAGACAAAGCCAAATATCAGCTTGGTTGGTAAGCTCCACTTCCCCGGAGTTACCAGGTCTAGACCTTGGTGTCCGTTTTATATATACAGGTTTGATGGGTAGGTCGAGACCCTGTCCCGACCATGATACAGTTCAACTATCTCTAGAGGCTTATAGACAAGTCATGTATAGTTTGTATATCAGTAGATGTTCATGGAGGCCTCGTCAGCCTGCACATTTATATATATATATATATATATATATATATATATATATATATATATATATATATATATATATATATATATTTAAATATATATGAGTTTTTGGGCATGTTTACCCCTCAGATGAGAGAGACGATATTTTCAGATGATTCAAAATATGGCCTCATCGGCCTAGGTTGAGGGTTACCCCTCTGGATTTTACAGTTACAGAGTGGTACGCTCGGGTCGAGTATGGTACCGGGTGTCGGACATGCCTCTTCAGGTTTGGGACATGACAAACTTGGTATCATAGCAGTTCTATCCTAGGGAGTCTATAAGTCGTGTCTAGTAGAGTCTTGTTTATGGGTGTGTTGTGCACCACACTTATAAGGAGGAGGCTACAAGGTATTTAGGAGTCTGTTACCCTTCATTCAAATCCAAATCGTGCTATAGAGCTGAGTCATAAGAGTTCGACCCAAAGCTTATGTTTGCTAATGATATAGCGATGCTTCCAATTAGAAAGATTATAGCTAGCTAGAGGTCTAATACAACAGCAGGTAAGGGTATTAGTAGAGAGAGAATTCTTGACTACGTGGCCCTATTTGAGACCCTATTAGATCGTGCATACTATATGTGCGAATTTCCCATTTACCCTAAGACGGGAATATCTAACATACCCCGTGAATAACACGCCATGAGAGTATCAGAAGGTAAAAGTATAAGTTTCAACAGGTAACAGAAGCAAGATGAAGAAGGGTACGAGATACCTAGTTAATGAAGATTATCCGAATTTCCACGTGTCACGACCCCAAATTCTCTCCGTAGGATGTCGTGATGGAACCTAGTCTCTAAAACTAGGTAAGCCTAATAATGCGGAATAATAATAAATATCTGAAATAAATAAACTACAATTCAAACAATTTCAACTCCCAAAACCTGAAAGAAATAAATCACAAGCTTCTAAGAATTTATTCTCAATGTCTCTATATATCAAGGTCTAAATAAAATATAAGGAAGCAACATAAAATGATAGAAGGGGACTCCGGAGTCTGCGGACGCTGGCAGATATACCTCGAAGTCTCCGTAAGCAGGTAACTCACTGACGTCTAGGCTGGTAAGATATACCTGGATCTGCACAAAAAGATGTGCAGAAGCGTAGTATGAGTACACCACAGCGGTACCTAGTATGTACCAAGCCTAACCTCGGTAGAGTAGTGACGAGATCAGGTGAGGCCCTACTGGAATATAATAATAGCATGGTAAAATGTTTAACAATATAGTAAAATAAAATGACATTGAAAATGAATCAAATAGTATGTCACATTTAATGACACCAAATAATTGAAAATAATATCTCGTGGAATCAAAACAGAATTTCCTTCAACTTTATGAAAATCACAACAATTAATCGAAGGCAACTATGGCCATAAATCAATATCAACAAGAGCACTACAGAGGTACCGCCTCGTAGTCCCAAATTATAAATAATTTCACAATATCTCATTTTCTTATATCACCGCGGGAGCCTTCACGATTTATTTAAAGAAATATATTTTTTTCAAAATAGCATCCCGCGTTTTAGCCACCCTTATCACACCGCATGACTTCTAGTTGTCACCCCTACTAGCCACGCGTATCAAGCCACCCTTATCTCACCGCATGCGTTTCAATACCCAGACTTTATACCACCGCATGCGTATTAATATCATAATATATCACAATTTGTATCTCAAGTGCCCAATATTTCAATTTCCACAATAAATCAACAACAATATTTTTTAATAATCAACAGCGGTACCTAGTATGTGCCAAGCCTAACCTCGGTATAGTAGTGACGAGATCAGGTGAGGCCCTACTGGAATATAATAATAGCATGGTAAAATGTTTAACAATATAGTAAAATAAAATGACATTGAAAATGAATCAAATAGTATGTCACATTTAATGACACCAAATAATTGAAAATAATATCTCGTGGAATCAAAACAGAATTTCCTTCAACTTTATGAAAATCACAACAATTAATCGAAGGCAACTATGGCCATAAATCAATATCAACAAGAGCACTACAGAGGTACCGCCTCGTAGTCCCAAATTATAAATAATTTCACAATATCTCATTTTCTTATATCACCGCGGGAGCCTTCACGATTTATTTAAAGAAATATATTTTTTTCAAAATAGCATCCCGCGTTTCAGCCACCCTTATCACACCGCATGACTTCTAGTAGTCACCCCTACTAGCCACGCGTATCAAGCCACCCTTATCTCACCGCATGCGTTTCAATACCCAGACTTTATACCACCGCATGCGTATTAATATCATAATATATCATAATTTGTACCTCAAGTGCCCAATATTTCAATTTCCACAATAAATCAACAACAATATTTTTTAATAATAAAGAGCTCACGGCTCATGCCAGAATAATCCAACAATAATATTTTTTTTTCACAATAAAGAGCTCACGGCTCCATCACAATGAGTACCAAAAGAATCTTATGAAAATATTCAAGAATAAATAATTCAGGAAAATAATATTTCAAATTTTTAATACGTTGCTTCAATATCAAATTTAAAAATGTCAAATACTTCGTATTAATAATATTTAATTTAAAGAAAATCAACCTTCAAATAATGCACAGTATAAAAGAAATCAAGTTTCAATTAAACAGGTAAAACAATTAGCAGGAAAAGCTCAAACAAATTTAAAAAGGTCAAACAAATTTAAAATATATATATCTCAGATCAATGATGAAGAATATAACAAGATAAAATAATTTAATAAATGCGCAACAATGATCTACACAATTTAAAAATATAATCTTTCACATTTAGCCCGTGTATAAACACTCGTCACCTCGTGTACACGACTTTCAACATATTTCAATAATCACATTAATATCAATTCTAGGAGAAATTTCCCCCACACAAGGTTAGACAAGTCACTTACCTCGGTTTGCTCCAATTTAACCAAGTATTATCTTTTTCCTCGATTTTTCGACTCCGATTCGACTTGTATCTAGTCATAATTAATTCGATACAGTAAACAAAAATTATAGAAATCAATTTCATAAGAAAATATTATATTTTTCAATGAAATCCGAAATTAGCTCAAAAATTGCTCGTGGGCCCACATCTAGAAATCCGACGAAACTTACAAAATCCGACAACCCATTCAATTATGAGTCCAACCATACCAGTTTCACTCAAATCCGACTCCGGATCGACACCGAAATCTCAAAAATTCGTTTCTGTGAGATTTCTAAAATTTTCCAAATTTCAATCTCAAAACACTAATTAAATAGTGAAAATAATGATATATACGTGTATATTGACCAAATCCAAGTTAGAATTACTTACCCAAATATTTTTCCTTGAAAATATATCAAAATCGCATCTCCTCAAGCTCCAATTCGTCAAAAAGGCAAATGGGATGAAGTCCCCTGTTTTTATAACTTACAGATTTGTCAGGGAAATCCGACTCCGGATCGACCCCGAAATCTCAAAAATTCGTTTCTATGAGATTTCTAAAATTTTCCAAATTTCAATCTCAAAACACTAATTAAATGGTGAAAACAATGATATATTCGTGTATATTGACCAAATCCAAGTTAGAATCACTTACCCAAATATTTTTCCTTGAAAATATATCAAAATCGCCTCTCCTCAAGCTCCAATTCGTCAAAAAGGCAAATGGGACGAAGTCCCCTGTTTTTATAACTTACAGATTTGTCAGGGAGCTCGATTTGTCAAGGGGCTCGATTTTGTCAGGGAGCTCGATTTTGGCAGGCAGCCCGATTTTGACAGGCAGCCCGATTTTGACAGCATTTCCAACAGAAATATTGCAGCAGCTAAGTCCCACTTTTGATCTGTTAACCATCCGAAACTCACCCGAGGCCCTCGGAACCTCAACCCAATACACCAACAAGTCCTAAAACATCATACGAACTTATTTGAAACCTCAAATCACATCAAACAATGCTAAAATCATGAATCACACATAGATTCAAGCCTAATGAACTTTGAAACTTTCAATTTCTACAAACAACATCGGAACCTATCAAATCAAGTCCGATTGACCTCAAATTTTGTACGCAAGTCATAAATGACATAAAGGAGTTATAAAAATTTTCAGAATCGGATTTCGACCCCGATATCAAAAAGTCAACCTCTAGGTCAAACTTCCCAAAAATTCAACTTTCGGCATTTCAAGCCTAATTCCACTACGGACTTTCAAATAAAATTCCGATCACGCTCCTAAGTCCAAAATCACCATACAGAGCTGTTGGAATCATCAAAATTCTATTCCGGGGTCATTTTCACATAATTCTACATCCAGTCATTATTTGAACTTAAACTTTAAAATTTTCATCAAAATTCCATATCTCGGGCTAGGGATCTCGGAATTTGATTCCGGGCATACGCCTAAGTCCCAATTCACGATACGGACCTACCAAAACTGTCAAAATATTGATCCGAGTCTGTTTGCTCAAAATGTTGACCAAAGTCAACTTAGTTGTGTTTTAAACATATAATTCACATTTTAATCCATTTTTCACCTGAAAACTTTCCGGAAAATTTTACGGACTGCGCACGCAAGTCGAGGAATGATAAATAGTACTTTTCGAGGTCTTAGAACACATAATTAATTATTAAATTTAAAGATAACATTTTAGGTAATCACATTCTCCACCTCTAAAATAAATGTTCGTCCTCGAATGGAGTTAGAAAAAGGACCCGAGCTGGTGTATAAGTGTGGATAACGGTTGCGTATATCATGCTCGATTTCCCAAGTCGCCTCCTCGACCGAATGACCCCTCCACTGAACCTTCACGGAAGTAATGTTTTTTGACCTCAGCTTTCGAATCTGCCTATCTAAAATAGCCGATGGTTCCTCAACATAAGATAGATCCTTGTCCAACTGAACCGAACTGAAGTCTAACACATGAGACGGATCCCCGTGATATTTTCGAAGCATAGAAACATGAAATACCGGATGAACTGCAGAGAGACTAGGTGGTAGCGCAAGTCTATAAGCCACCTCTCCAACTCTTTCAAGAATCTCAAAAGGCCCAATATACCTAGGGCTCAACTTGCCCTTATTCCCTAACCTCATCACACCCTTCATAGGCAAAACCCGGAGCAATACCCGCTCACCAACCATGAATGCAACATCGCGAACCTTCCAATCCGCATAGCTCTTCTGTCTAGATTGGGCTGTACGAAGTCGATCCTGAATCATCTTAACCTTTTCCAGGGCATCCTGAACCAAGTCTGTACCCAATAGTCTAGCCTCGCCCCGTTCGAACCTACCCACTAGAGACCGGCACCGCCTACCTACAAGGCCTCATACGGAGCCATCTGAATGCTTGACTGGTAACTATTGTTGTAAGCAAACTCCGCAAGTAGTAAGAACTAATCCCAAGCACCCCCAAAATCTATCACACACGCACGAAGCATATCCTCTAGTATCTGAATAGTGCGTTCGAACTACCCGTCCGTCTGAGGGTGAAATGTTGTACTCAACTCTACCCGAGTACCCAACTCACATTGTACTGCCCTCCAAAATTGTGAGGTAAACTGTGTACCTCGGTCAGAGATGATAGATACCGGTACACCATGAAGTCTGACAATCTCGCGAATATATACCTAAGCCAGTTGCTCTAAAGAGTAAGTACTAATCACAGGAATGAAATGAGTTGATTTAGTCAGCCTATCCACAATCATCCAAACTGCATCAAACTTCCGCTGAGTCCGTGGGAGCCCAACAAAGAAATCCATAGTGATCCGCTCCCATTTCCATTATGGAATCTCTAACTTCTGAAGTAATCCACACGGTCGATGATGCTCATATTTCACCTATTGACAATTTAGACACCGAGATACATACCCCACTATGTTTTTCTTCATCCGCCTCCACCAATAGTATTGTCTCAAGTCCTGATACATCTTTGCAGCACCCGGATGAATGGAGTACCGTGAACTGTGAGCCTCCTAGAGAATCAACTCACGCAAGCCATCCACATTAGGCACACATAGCCTGCCCCGCATCCATAATACATCGTCATCTCCAATACTGACTTCCTTGGCATCACCGTGTTGAACTGTATCCTTAAGGACAAGTAGATGGGGGTCATCATACTAGCATTCCCTGATACGATCATAAAGAGAAGACTGAGAAACCACGTAAGCCAAAGCTCAACTCGGCTCGGAAACATCCAATCTAACAAACTGGTTGGCCAAGTCCTGAACATCCAAGGCCAAAGGCCTCTCTGCTACCGGTAAATATGTTAAGCTGCCCAAACTCTTTGCCTTATGACTCAAGGCATCGGCCACCACATTGGCCTTCCCAGGATGATAGAGAATGGTGATATCATAATCATTAAGCAACTCAAACCACCTCCGCTGCCACAAATTAAGATCCTTCTGTTTAAACAGATGTTGTAGACTCCGGTGTAGATCTCATAATGGACACCGTACAAATAATGCCGCCAAATTTTTAAGGCATGAACAATAGTTGCTAACTCCAAGTCATGTACGGGATAATTCTTCTCACGCACCTTTAACTGTCTGGATGCGTAGGCAATCACCCTACCGTCTTGCATCAACACTGCACCGAGACCAATACGCAACGCGTCACAATACACAGTATAAGATTATGTACCTGTAGGTAATACCAATACTGGGGTTGTAGTCAAAGTTGTCTTGAGCTTTTGGAATATCTACTCACATTCCTCGGTCCACCTGAACGGAGCACCATTCTGGGTCAATTTGGTCATAGATGCAGCAATAGAAGAAAAACCCTCTACAAATCGGCGATAATACCTAGCCAAACCAAGGAAATTCCGAATTTCCATAATTGAGGACGGTCTGGACCAACTCTGCACTACTTCAATCTTCTTTGGATCTACCTTGATCCCCTCGCACGAAACTATATGACCCAAAAATCCCACTGAATCAAGCCAGAATTCACACTTTGAAAATTTTGCATATAACTTCCTTTCTCTCAAAATCTGAAGCACAGTCCTCAGGTGTTGTTCATGATCTTCCCGACTTCGGAAATACACCAGAATGTTGTCAATAAACACAATGATGAAGGAATCAAGATAGGGCTAAAATACACTATTCATTAAGTGCATAAATGTTGCTGGGGCATTGGTCAGCCCAAAAGACATTACAAGGAACTCGTAATGACCGTACCGAGTCCTGAAAGCAGTCTTCGAAATATCTGGCTCCCGAATCTTCAACTGATGATAGCCTGAACGCAAGTCAATTTTAGAGAATACCCTGGCACCCTGAAGCTGATCAAATAAGTCATCAATACGTGGCAATGGATACATGTTCTTCACTGTAACCTTGTTCAACTGGCAATAATTAATACACATCCGCATAAAACCATCCTTCTTCTTTACAAATAAGATAGGAGCACCCCACGACGATACACTAGGCCGAATGAAACCCTTATCAAGCAATTCCTGTAACTGTTCTTTTAATTCTTTCAACTCTACTGGGGCCATACGGTATGGTGGAATAGAAATGGGCTGAGTACCTGGTAATAAATCAATACCAAAATCAATATCCTTGTCGGGTGGCATACCCAGAAGATCTGCTGGAAATACATCAGGAAAATCCCTTACTACAGGAACTGACTCTATAGTAGGAGTATCAATACTAACATCTCTCACATAGGCCAGATATGCATCACACCCCTTCTCAACCATTCGTTGAGCTTTAAGAAATGAAACAACCCTGCTAGGAACATGATCTGAGGTACCTCTCCACTCTAGCTGTAGTAGACTTGGCATAGCCAATGTCACCATCTTGGCGTAACAATATAGAATGGCGTGATAGGGCGACAACCAGTCCATGCACAAAATAATATCGAAATCCACCATATTGAGCAATAATAAATCAGCTCTGGTCTCAAAACCACTGATAACAATTAAGCACGACTGATACACACGGTCCACAATAATGTATTCACCCACGGGTGTAGATACATAAACATAAGAACTCAAGTAATCATGGGATACGCCCAAATACGGGGCAAAATAAGATGACACATAAGAATAAGTGGAGCCTGGATCAAATAAAACAGATGCATCTCTATGACAGACCGGAATAATACCTGTGATAACAGAATCGGATGCAATGGCATCTGTCCTAGAATGAAGGGCATAATATCTGGCTTGGCCTCCCCCTCTAGGGCGACCTCTACCGGCCCGACCTCCACCTCTAGCTGACTGTGCATGTGGAGTGGCAACTGGTGCAGTAATCATGGCCTGAGAAGCCTGAGGACCCTATGTAATAGGTGGGGCCTGAGAAATTTGTGGAGGTGCACCCCTCCTAAATCTGGGGTAATCTCTCATAATATGACTAAGCCCTCGGAGGACGTGGCTGTTGGGACTGGCTCGGGCCTAATCGACTAGATTGTCTGTTGAAAGCACCCCGTACAGGAGGTAAAGAAGACACTGGTGGTGCATAATATGGAACCTGAGGTCTGGGAGTAGTAGGAATACCACTGGAAGCTGGAAGTGTTGAATGAATAGGACGGCTCACATAACCTCTACCATGACGGGCTGCAACTGGGGCACGAGAATTATTATATGTTCCAGAATCTCGGGGTCTCTTAGCTTACCTCTCTTCCCTCTCCCGAGTCTGCATACCTTCCAATCTTCTAGCAATTTACACCACCTGTTAGTATGTGATGTCCATCTCTAGCTCTCGGGCCATACTGTATCTGATACTAGGGTGAAGACCCTCAATAAATCTGCGAACCTGCTCTCGAACAGTAGCAACTAAGGCTGGTGCATGCCTAGACAAATCACTGAATTGGACCGCATACTCTGACACGGTCATAGAACCCTGGCGCAACTTCTCAAACTCTGCGTGACATGCATCCTTAAGACTCTGAGGAACATACTCCCTTAAGAACATATCCAAAAATTGAGTCCAAGTGAGTGAAGATGCCTCGGCGGGACTATCCAACTTATATGCCTGCCACCATTGGTAGGCTGCTCCTCTAAACTGGAATGCCGTGAAAGAAACCCCACTGGAATCCACAATACCCATAGTACGAAGGATACAGTGACATTCCTCTAGAAAACCCTGAGCATCCTCTGAAGCTAAACCGCTGAAAGTGGGAGGGTGGTACTTTTTATACCTCTCGAGCCTGAGCTGCTCCCCCTCTCAAACTGTTGTCCTAATATCAGGCCGAACTAGGACAACTGGTTGCACTAGTATAACATCTGGGGCATAGTCAACTTGGGCACGTGGCTCTAGAGTACGGGCGGCGGGAGTCTACGCTCCTCCCCCAGCCTGAGATGTGGTAGGAGCAAGTGGAATTAATCCTGCCTGAGCTAAAGTGCCAAACATGGTCAAAAACTGGGCAAGAGTCTCCTGAAGTGCAGGAGTAGTAACAAGCGTCTCAGGTGCCTGCTCTCCAACTGGAGCTACTGGTGGCTCTGGTGCAACAGTTCGTGCAGGTGCTCTGGCTGCACCACGTGGTCTTCCTCGGTCTCTGCCCCGACCCCGGCCTCTTACGGCTCCAACAGGGGGCGCGGGTGTCTGATCATCAGATCTAGTTGTGCGTGTCCTTACCATCTGTGAGAGAATAGAAAGACAATTGTTTAGAACTTTGAAATCAACAAAGGCACACGATAAGGAATCAAAGAAGTGAATATTTCCTAACAGTTCCATAGCATCTCGAAGATAAGTACAGACGTCTCAGTACCGATCCGCAAGACTACTAAACCTGCTTGTGACTCATAACACCTATGAACCTAGTGCTCTGATACCAACTTGTCACGACCCCAAATTCCCTCTGTAGGATGTCGTGATGGCACCTAGTCTCTAAAACTAGGTAAGCCTAACAATGCGGAATAATAATAAATATCTGAAATAAATAAACTACAATTCAAACAATTTTAACTCCCAAAACCCGGTAGAAATAAATCACAGGCTTCTAAGAATATATTCTCAATGTCTTTATATATCAAGGTCTAAATAAAATATAAGGAAGCAACATAAAATGATAGAAGGGGACTCCGGAGTCTGCGAACGCTGGCAGATATACCTCGAAGTCTCCGTGCGCAGGTAACTCACTGACGTCTAGGCTGGTAAGATGTACCTGGATCTGCACAAAAAGATGTGCAGAAGCGTAGTATGAGTACACCACAGCGGTACCCAGTAAGTGCCAAGCCTAACCTCGGTAGAGTAGTGACGAGGTCAGGTGAGGCCCTACTGGAATATAATAATGGCATGGTAAAATATTTATCAATGTAGTAAAATAAAATGACATTGGAAATGAATCAAATAGTATGTCACATTTAGTGACACCAAATAATTGCAAATAATATCTCGTGGAATCAAAACAGAATTTCCATCAACTTTATGAAAATCACAACAATTAATCGAAGGCAACTATGGTCATAAATCAATATCAACAAGAGCACTACCGAGGTACCACCTCGTAGTCCCAAATTATAAATAATTTCACAATATCTCATTTACTTATATCACCGCGGGAGCCTTCACGATTTATTTAAAGAAAATATTTTTTCCGAAATAGCATCCCGCATTTTAGCCACCCTTATCACACTGCATGACTTCTAGTAGTCACCCCTACTAGCCACGCGTATCAATCCACCTTTATCTCACCGCATGTGTTTCAATACACAGACCTTATACCACCGCATGCGTATTAATATCATAATATATCACAATTTGCACCTCAAGTGCCAAATATTTCAATTTTTCACAATAAATCAACAACAATATTTTTCAATAATAAAGAGCTCATGGCTCATGCCAGAATAATAAAACAATAATATTTTTTTTCACAATAAAGAGCTCACGGCTCCATCACAATGAGTACCAAAAAAATCTTACAAAAATATTCAAGAATAAATAATTCAGAAAAATAATATTTCAAATTTTTAATACGTTGCTTCAATATCAAATTTAAAAATGTCAAATACTTCGTATTAATAATATTTAATTTAAAGAAAATCAACCTTCAAATAATGCACAGTGTAAAAGAAACCAAGTTTCAATTAAACAGGTAAAACAATTAGCAGAAAAAGGTCAAACAAATTTAAAATATATATCTCAGATCAATGATGAAGAATATAACAAGATAAAATAATTTAATAAATGCGCAACAATGATCTACACAATTTAAAAATATAATCTTTCACATTTAGCCCGTGTACACACTCGTCACCTCGTGTACACAACTTTCAATACATTTCAATAATCACATTAATATCAATTCTAGGGAAAAATTCCCCCACACAAGGTTAGACAAGTCACTTACCTCGACTTGCTCCAATTTAACTAAGTATTATGCTTTTTCTCGCTTTTCCGACTCCGATCGACTCGTATCTAGTCATAATTAATTCGATACAGTCAACAAAAATTATAGAAATCAATTTCATAAGAAAATATTACATTTTTCAATGAAATCCGAAATTAGCTCAAATAGTGCCAGTGGGGATCACATCTCGAAATCCGGCGAAACTTACAAAATCCGATAACCCATTCAATTACGAGTCCAACCACACCAGTTTCACTCAAATCCGACTCCGGATCGACACTGAAATCTAAAAAATTCGTTTCTATGAGATTTCTAAAATTTCCTAAATTTCAATCTCAAAACACTAATTAAATGGTGAAAACAATGATATATTCGTGTATATTGACTAAATCCAAGTTAGAATCACTTACCCAAATATTTTTCAGAGAGCTCGATTTTGTCAGAGAGCTCGATTTTGTCAGGGAGTTCGATTTTGTTAGGGAGCTCGATTTTGTCAGGGAGCTCGATTTGTCAGGGAGCTCGATTTTGACAGGCAACCCGATTTTTACAGGCAGCCCGATTTTGACAGCATTTCCAACAGAAAAATTGCAGCAGCTAAGTCCCACTTTTGATCCGTTAACCATCCGAAACTCACCCGAGGCCCTCGGGACCTCAACCCAATACACCAACAAGTTCTAAAACATCATACGAACTTATTTGAAACCTCAAATCACATCAAACAACGCTAAAATCACGAATCACACATAGATTCAAGCCTAATGAACTTTGAAACTTTTAATTTCTACAAACAACACCGGAACCTATCAAATCAAGTCCGATTGACCTCAAATTTTGTGCGCAAGTTATAAATGACATAACGGAGCTATGAAAACTTTTAGAATCGGATTTCGACTCCGATATCAAAAAGTCAACCCCTCGGTCAAACTTCCCAAAAATTCAACTTTCGGCATTTCAAGCCTAATTCCACTACGGACTTCCAAAAAAAATTCCGATCACACTCCTAAGTCCAAAATTACCATACGAAACTGTTGGAATAATCAAAATTCTATTCCGGGGTCATTTGCACATAATTCGACATTTGATCACTATTTGAACTTAAACTTTAAATGTTTCATCAAAATTCCATATCTCGGGCTAGGGACCTCGGAATTTGATTTCGAGCATATGCCCAAGTCCCAATTCATGATACGGACCTACCGAACTGTCAAAATACTGATCCGAGTCCATTTGCTCAAAATATTGACCAAAGTCAACTCAATTGTGTTTTAAACATCTAATTCACATTTTAATCCATTTTTCACCCGAAAACTTTCCGAAAAATTTTACTGACTGCGCACGCAAGTCGATGAATGATAAATAGTACTTTTTAAGGTCTTAGAATACATAATTAATTATTAAATTTAAAGATAACATTTTGGGTAATCACACCACGTCAGACAGAGAAATAAAAGTATTCTAAGTTACCTTCAACAGAAATGGAGGTATGTGCAATTGGCCACACTCATCTCAGTTATGCCCTATGAGAGCTAACATATATAGTTTAAGAGAAGGATAGGATATCAAGATCCATCTTGGTTTAGAGTTACCCGAAATGGTGGATTGAGCCAGGGGAGCTAAAAGTGAAACAATATTTTGTTGAAGTTTTCAGAATAATGCGATAAATAGAAGTATTAGCAGGAGAATAAGAAGAGAGTAAATGAAGTATTATGAGTAAGATGTGATAAATGGGTGATAACGGTAAATCAAAATATGATATGATGACAGAGTTTATAGTCAAATGAAGGAAAAAACAAGAGGTGACAGGTCTTGAGACAATAAAAGAGTATAGGCCAAAAGTCATATCCTCATTTCAAGAAATGAGTTGGTGCGTCCAACGTGATTACCAAAACAAAAAATTTAGACCCCCGGAGTAATAGAAATCAGTATGGGCTAGTAAACAAGATAAACTGAATATCAATTAGGGATCGAATGAGGTGATGATAGTCGATATCAAGAGAATTTCAAAGATCGCATTCCAGCAATAATATAATCGACAACAGAAGAATAACCTTTAAAGGTCACTCAGGAAGACGCTTCCCTAAAGCAAGCACTGTGAGCAAAGTTAAGCTTAAGGGACTAAGTGTTCCAGTTACACTAGGTATCTGATACCGTCGTGTGTAAGATATTCAATTATCCTTGGTACATAAGGGTTACTGCAAGGCGAGTAAGAGTCAATAAGGACGTGAAAAGACGTCGAAGATGAAGAGGTAAAATATTTATAAGTAAGTCTTCATAGCATTAAATGTTAATACTCCCCTAAGGGGGGGGGGAGATGGTGTAATATGGTATTAAGTCGGAGTTAAGTGATTCAGGTAACTATGGAATAGTAAAGGAAGAATGCAGTAAATGGCAAAAGGAATGATATTGCATTTATTCAGATCCTACAGACATGATAGGACTCCAGAACATTATGCAAGCACGACGTCGATGAGAGGCAGTAAGGGCTCCCATACCAGATGTTATTGATAAATAAGTGCGAATGAATACTTGATACATTAGGAGCCAGTGCAAAAGTTAAGTTAAGACAGAAGACATAACCCAAGAGAGGCTACCTAGAATGTAAATATGAGCATGGACTGACGAGTAGTTAGTAGTTCATTCAGGAATTGAGGAAGAGCCTAGTCATGGCTAGACAAGAAGTCTCAAATAAATCAGTAGATCATGCAAGATAAACAAAGTGAAACCCAGCATAGGAAATTCGGTCTCGTAGATACGACATCGTAATCCTTGAGAAATATTCTAATAGGAGTTGGGGTAGTAAAAGGTACCATATAAGTGTTATGGAAATAAAAGAGAGAGTTCTACTAAGGAGATAATAAAAATTTGAGTGCAGAAGTAACCTTACGAGCATAAGGGCGCAGAGATAAGTAACTAAGGATAATTATTGGCGAGTCAGTATATCAAAATTTTCGTCGGGTATACGATGTAAAAATCTCCCAGCTTTACAAGAGTCAGAGAGTCTTCCCTAAGTGTTACAACGAAAGACTAGCTGAGGAAATAAGAAACAAGGCTTCAACATAAGCATAGTAACCAATGAAGAAATGATCTTGTAACAACAGTCTCACTACAATATTGTATGCACTCCATAAGAAAGTGGCACCTATTGTGGCTAATGAACAGGAAGTAAAAAATCAAAAGTAATATTTGAGATCATATGAGTTGCACGAAATTTCAATAGGTGTGGCACTAAGATAAACCAAGTATTCATGCAACAAGTGGCAGAATGACCAGGATAAGTAATTGCTCACTTTTAAAGAAAACTGAGAAGGCACGAAAGGAATTATTCAATCAATGACCCAGAGTTAGTTACGTTATGACCGCACTTAACATTTTAGAGTATTATCCATGCAGCATATATGTTGACATTCCTACAGCTATAGGAGACTCTGGTATAAAGTTAAAAGAAAGAATTGAGTCCACCTCACAGACAAAGGCTTGAATTGTTAAAAGATTATATTATGGATGTTCCATGGCATCCACCAAAGGCGAAAGCAATAATACCCTGAGCAGCAGATCGGAAGATAGCTTAAGCCTACTTAAAGGCTGGGAGAGAAGAGGAAACTAACGAGTTATATCAGGTAAGTGAAATAGGGGTCTGATTATTAGACCAATATAATTATAGAAATCATGATTCTGAACATTGCAAAATCACTCTTAATATTAGAGGTATAAGAAAGATAGTACAACGGCCATATTCTATAACGTCTCTATAATAAAGCCAGAAAAAAAAAGTACTAGCCTCATAAGGAGTAAGTATGAAGCTCCCGCCGGATTGTGTATGCACTAGAGGTGCAAGTTTATAGTAGAGCTTCAAGTTGTGGAAGTGAATTCTACCTATGTGGAAAGGAGGTTATGAAAGAGATAGAAGATACAATACGAGATTAAAAGCTAAGTAAGGTAAAGGTTAAGAACGTACGAAATGCTCAAATGTAGAAGATTATGAATAGTCCATACATCAGATAGAGGGCTAGAAGCGCCATGATTCAGTATCCACAAATGATAGTGGTGTTGTCGGGGACATATCTTTAATCCTATAGTTTCCAAGTACCGAGAGGTCTAGTTAAGAGAGTAAAGAAGAGTTAGAGACGATTTGATGTCTCGCTTGAAGTTCCAGAATAATATAAGGAAATGTATGGTGCTAGAAAGTTAAAGGAAGGTTGTGAGTACTATAAATAGATATGTGTAGGTCGCAAGCTAAAGTATGGTAGAGCAACAAGGTTATTGAGAAGGTGACGACAATAGGTGAGGCCTCAGAATTAAGCCCATCAAAACAAGAGAGCTGATGGTTTCCGTAAGTTATAAAAAAAACTCAGTATAGCCTGAATGAACTCAGAGGAGTCTAAGACTATGAGCAATTTGAAGAGATGAAATATTGCTTTGGTAGTAGAATAATGGTGTAATTTTGATATATAAGAGGATGGCGTTAAGGCCATTGATTGGTTAATGATTCAAAGAGAAGAGATCTCATGAATTGCATGAGATTAGAATACCCCTCATAAGATGAATCACGTTGGGATGTGATGAAATACGGTTATTGAAGTATAGTATCGTCCCTATGTGGATCAAGCAAATAACTTCAGGTGTTTCATGATGAGATGTGATCCCTAAGGACAATGTATTACGTAAAAGGTTTCAAGTTATCAATGGTAGATTATAGATCAACATTAAGGTAAATCAACCATAGGCAGATAAAAGTTCCAAAGTATGAGATGATATCAGGTCGTCATTTTTAAGATGAACAGTAATGAGGAAGAACTAAAGGACTTAGATTTATACATATAGGATAAGCAGCGAGAGGTAACTTGGAGTTGGGTAGCAAACCTCGACAATAATAAACTGAAGTAAGTGTGATAGTGTAGTATAACCTACCTAGATGTAGTAAAGCCATAAGGATATATTTACAAGGCTATGAAACAAGATATCGCAACAGTCGTAAGTTTGACAAAGTACCGAGCGAAGAACTTCACTACACCTATATACACCGGGAGGAACAACTTGTCATAGTTCTGTATATGTTCCCAAAGTGAGGCCTAGAAATGGGCTAAAAGTTGGAGGAAAAGGAACTGAAGAGTCGCATAGGCGTATATACAAGGACAAATTTGTACAGGCTGCATGACAGAAGGTCACAATAATTACGAGATTGGAAGGATTCCGACCACAAGCCGTGGTATGAGAAAGAGGCCTAAAGGGGGGAATGCACTGGCCTATGAATTTATTCATAGAACAATTGCCTAGATGGAAAGGCCAGCAATAAAGTGTTTATGAGAGCTATAGGTTATGAGACTGATAAGTGCACCAGTCAACATTCGAGGACGAATGTTCTAAAGGGGGAATGATGTTACAGCCCATATTTTCGTACGTACGAGTACGTCGTAAGTCAATTGATGTAAGATCATAAATGAAATCATATTTGAAAAGTTTATAAATTAAGTTAATTATGTTACCTCTGAGGTTACAAATATTGAAGATCATTAACAACAAGTACAAAGATGGTTGGAAGGTTCAGAAGCTAAAGGAATTGAAAAAAATAATATTTCGTCGAAAATTGACAAATTGGGAATGTTATAGCATGTACTTTTGGAGTGAGACCAGGGTGTTTAACATGATAAGGAGGATATGTTATGAGTTATGTTAGTTGTATGATATTCATGTGTTATGTTTTGAAGTCAAGCGAGTGGTGGAACAAAAGTCGATGAAAGTCATCACAAGTTACGTTCATAAGTTTTGCTGAAACTTTGGGTCAAATGTAACTGCCATTTTCTCCCAATATACATAGATTTATGGGGTTTTCCACCCATAAAATTAAAGATCTATGAGTCTATTTTCCAACGCATTAAACCTTTTGTCAATACGATATCGTAATAGAGAGATATGGGCATTTTTGCGAGACTGCGCAGACTGTCACCTACTTGCTTAAACGAGAATCCAAAACTGGGCATGTTCGGGTCGTCCAAAAATGGGCCTGTTAGGGTCGTTCAAAGAGGATTTTTTAAAGGCCTATCTTTATATATTAGGCTGATAATAGGGCAAAATAACCAGAATTAATTTCTACAAAAATCCTCCCAAAAATTTCCCACAAACCCCAATTGATTTTCTCTCCCTTTCAAGTTCTCATTGAAGGTAAAGCCTAGAGTTTGAAGAAGCAAGATAGGAGCCAAGTTATCCAACAAATAAGATAAGTTTACTGCTCTCTTTTATCTATTTTTTTCTGCTGTAGATGCATAGTAAGTCGTTCTATATTTGTAAGAACTCACGGGACAGTGATCGGAAGCCGTGAGTTCGAGTTATTTACTTGTAGGCTGTAGCGGACTCTTTTGTGGATTGTTTTGTGGACTGTTTTGTGGTGTTGTTGGGCTGCGTTATTTACTACTATTTTGTGGAGTTTTGGAGGAGGAAAGGTGTGGAGAAAAATCACATAAATTCAGGATGTTGGGCTGGTCATTCGTCGTAACATTTTCGGGTTGTTGACACTACTACGGTGGTCGTTTTGTGTATGAAGAGATTGGGGTGTGTTGAGCTGTTTTGTAGTATTGTGTGGTGTACATAAGGTTGGAAAATAATGTATATATGTTGTTATTGTTATTTTTGGTGTTGTTGTTGATAAACTCATCTTAAATTTAATCTGGGGATTAATTATCCCTTATCTCTCTTACCAAACGATCCTTAACAATACTAATTAAGTTAATTAACTTACACATCTCATTAATAGTTGTCATTAACTTCCTAACAGATG
Organism: Nicotiana tabacum; assembly: GCF_000715075.1. NCBI lineage: Eukaryota > Viridiplantae > Streptophyta > Magnoliopsida > Solanales > Solanaceae > Nicotiana > Nicotiana tabacum. Next base: position 92,506,277 of record NC_134103.1, read on the forward strand.
TAACTAACTTTCCTAACTAATTAATACACGTGAGCAACACATGTTTCACTTGAACAATAACCAATTAAAAATTTATCATTTATATTTATATCTATACATATATTATATTACAATTCTGGTCTAGAGACCCATGACGTGACACTTCTTTCCTATCAAAATAGGGCTGGCAAGTAGGCCGGTCCCGGGCCTAAACGGGTCAAGTGGGCTGGTCCAAACGGTCCCGGGCCTAAACGGGCTTTTTCTAAGGACCGGTCCGAGACCGAGACCGGGACCGTTTGGTCCCAGGCAAACGGTCCCGGGCCGCGGGCTAAACGGGCTAAGTGGGCCCAATATTTTTTAAAAAAAAAATGAAAAAATAAATAGACATTAGAGACAAAAGGATGTTAAAATAAATATCTAAGATGTATAGATATTCGAATATATATAGTATATAAGATGTATATATAGTATATCGATATAAGATGTATATATATATATATATATATATATAAGCTATATTCGATAAGCTATATATACATCTTATATACTATATATAAGTTATATTCGATAAGCTATATATACATCTTATATACTATATATAAGATGTATATATAGTATAGTATATATATTAAATGTATATATAGTATATATATATATATATATATATATATATATAATATCGAATATATATAGTATATAAGATGTATATATAGTATATCGATATAAGATGTATATATATATAAGCTATATTCGATAAGCTATATATACATCTTATATACTATATATAAGATGTATATATAGTATAATATATATATTAAATGTATATATAATATGTTCGTCACTCTTGAATTTTTTCTTATTTTTACCAAAAAGTTTTTTTAAGGAAGTCATCTTAATTAATAAAGTAATAGAAAATAGATAAACACAAACAAAATTATAATATTAAAACTTAAGAGTTGGAACGAGTTTACCGAATTGACGAACAACTTGTTGGAAATTAATTATCGTTGAAAACTTCAATTCACCAACTTAACAATTGTTTCACAAATTGTAACAATAAAGTAAGCAATAGTAGCAATTATAGAAGAAAATTAGAGAGAGATTGTGATAGATTGATAATTTTGTAAGAAAAAATGAAAGAATGATGGGGTATTTATAGTTGAAAATAGGGAAAAAGTATAATTATAAAAAGTTTGGGATTAAAACAAAGTTGGGGGGGTTAAATGGATATTTTATAAATAGCCAACGCTATTTTTGACAGCCCAACGACTATATTTTTAAATTAAAAAAAAATATTTTAAAAAAAAAAGCCGTTGGGACCGTTTGGCCCGCTAAGGAACCGGGCCGGTCCCGGACCCTGACGGGCTAAACGGTCCTGGGCCCTGACGGGTCCAAATCATAGGACCGACCCAGGCCTGCTAAAACCGGGCCAAACGGTCCTGGACCGGCCCACTTGACACCCTTATATCAAAATACCCATTTATCTATTTTGCGTTTAAGGCTTTAAGCCAACACAATCGAAGGCTTTGTGCAAATATGTATAAGTATTTTGGTGATTCCTACGAGTCGGAAGCCTTACTTCAGGAAAAGACGATCAAATGATTTTGTAGTCCTTTATAATATTATTTTTAGTATTATGTTTTTTATTTTAAAAAAATTGTTTGTATATATAAGAGATCTGAAACAGAATATATATGAAAAAAATTATCTATTTAAATTATAAGGTCATATGAGATCTCTTCTAAAAAAAGTCCTACTACTCCATATCCAAATTGCGGATTAATGATGGACATATCTTTATTTTAATTCTTTTTAAATTTTATTCCATTATTTTATATTATATTAGTGCACGCTGAAAATTCAGCAAAATCTCTCCTGTATGAAATAATAACCACATTTTTAACAGCATCAAAACGACCCATCACAACCACCAGAACATACAACAAGCTAGCAAATCGCCAAAATAGACCAACCCATTCTTCCACACTCCAATTAAAAGCACAATTGTTAACATTTCAGCAACACAATTAAGTAGTTAAACTAACATTTTAAAGTTAGCTAGCAATATAAATTCTAACTTTAATTAAGCTATTAGCTTAATCAAATGTAAGCTAATAGTACAACGAAAAAAGGACGACTATAAGTTGTATTCCATTATTATGGTCAAAAATGGTAATTTTGAAATATTATAAAATATTATATTATTTAAAAATAATAAATTTAGCACTTGATGCAAAGAACTCAACATAGGCGAGAACAAGTGTAATATTACAAACTACGAGGAAAAATAGTGTTACGAAACTAAGAGTCTGTTTGGCCAAGCTTCTACGAGATCAAAAGAATTCTTTTCCCAAAAAATTATTTATTTAAAAATATAAGGCGTTTGGCCAAAAAAGAGAAGTGATATTAAGCACCAGCAGAAGCAGTTTTTATGCTTTTGGGAAGAAGCTACAAATTCAAGCTTCTTCCAAGAATCAGAAGCAAAAAATTAATTTTTTCAAGAAAAAAATATCCTTACTATTAAATTATATTTCTTCAATCATCCCTTATTAATTTAACCTTTGCTTTTTTTCTTTCTACCATCCCTTTCTTCTTCTTCTTCTTCTTCTTCTTCTTTTTAAAATATTTACCGTATTTTTATTTTTCTTCTCTTATTCCTATTTGGAATAATCTCTCTACTATAAATAGATATCTTCTTTTCTCTTCCGATGTTTCTTCTTTTCTTCATCTCCGTTACTCTTTGAAATAATAAGGCTAATCACTAGATCCAAGCACTTTCTTCATAAGGTATGATTTTTTTTCTCTTATAGTATACCAATATTATACGATCTCCACTTTGTAGTTTTATTTATATATTTTCTTGACGTTCATGCATATAATATAGTTGACATAATGCAGAGTCTGAAACCTAATTGTGGTTTTTTTGGACTCAAGCGACCATAATAGGTAAAAAAAAAACTGGGCACTATTTTATATATAGCGCGGTTATTCACCGAACTATACCATAATGACACGTTTGTCCGTTAAGGTATAGTGCAGTGAATAACCGCGCTATATATAAAAGTTGGGCCCACCAATAATTTATCTGCTCAAAATTGACATACCAATAATTTATAGGGGTATAAAGCGCATATTTAAGGCGCTATACATCAAATAATTGTACCCTCCCCCCCTCCCGGACTGATTTTTTCCTTATTTAAGGAGTTTAAGGATTTTATAAAAATTCATTCAGGATCGTTCAAGTCTTCGAAATATTTGTTTGTTAAGTTATTTTACATTTTGCCATAATGTCCGAATAGCGAAAAATTAGGGTTTCATTATATTGGAGGGGGGTGAGGTTGTGGTGGAGAATAACTAACTACGCTATAGTTGTTCTTCACAATGTCATGTTAAGTTGCCACTTACAATGGAGCACGATACATTGGTATCGTTGTTATGTAAAAAAAATGAGTGTGAGCAAACGTTCGGTGAATATTAAAGTAACCGAAAAATATCAGTATTATGTTACTCCGCAAGGGGTTGCTTGTTATGTTGAGTTTAACATCGAATACGATGAAACTCTGAAAGATTTTTTGAGGACTTCGGATGAACACCTGGAACTTCCTGTGATAAAAATGTTGGAAATGTATGTCAAGGCTGAAGACATTTGCAATAATGAGGTTCCGCAAAGTAGGGATATCACTCAATCACCGGGTGGTTATTTTGGAGCAGTTTTAGCCGAAGAGATTCCGGGTGAAAGAGTTTGTCCTGATCTAAACTTATCTCCACGGGCGAATGAGGAGCGAGGAAATAATTTCTCCCCTAGTTTACATAATCCACAAGCCAAGTGGTAAACTTCAATTGTCCTTTGTGTTACGATGTTTATTTTTATGTATTGAATTTGTATTAACACTCATATATTCTACAGAGGGTACCGACCAGATATGAATTTTACAAGTTATGAACCAACGACCAGTTGGAATATGCCTAGTTTTGGTGTGTTGGATCATGGTGGTCCATCTGGGAGTCATCATCAACAGGATAATGTGCATCATGGGATATCAACACAATATGATTTGGATGAATTTGAGAGACTCGTTATTTTATTGGTTGTGCAATGAAAACGAGCAACTTGAAGGTCATGTCTCTTACGCTCCGCAGTATTTTATTACGACGATGTTACACCTTGTAGTATTGTACGTTGAATTTGTCGTAAGACAATTGACATCAATTCAAGGACAAGGTTATTTGGAGATTATAAGTATTATGCTATTTCAAATAAGTGATGAGTAAATTCGTGAAGGAGACAGGGTAAGCAAATCGAAAAAAATGAGTTTCGTCGAAGTTTGGGAATTTGGGATAAAATACGGTCCAAGCTATACTACCCCATGTTCATGGACTAGTGCCATACAATGTACCACATGACCATGATAGTGAGGTGTATAAGGTGTGCTAAAAATGAGCAATATTTTAAGTATTTTGAGATAATTCTTAATTATATAGGTAATTGATTAAATATTAGATTAGTAGAGAATTAATAAGTTGATTAAGGAGTTGGTGGATGGTTAATTAAAGTCTTTGGATAAAGACTAAGGGATCTAACGTGGCAGCAATACCTTGTCCAAATTATGACTCTTATATTATGAGTGAAAAGGTGGCACATTCAAGTAGTATGTGGCTTAGTCATACCATTAAAAGCCTAAAACCTCTCTAATTCAAAAGAAAGGTCTTACAGCAAAGTGTTAGGCAACGGATATTCATGTAAGGATTCAAGAATTCAAGCAAGAAAATTCCTTAAGCATATTAGCAACGTGACTCTAAATAAGCCCGGTATAATCTTTCTCAAGAATATCATACGGATATTCTCTACTCCGATCTTGCCGTCACGAATTTTGTCACAATTGTCGTGTGTTAGAAGGATTGTCCAGAGAATAGGCTCAGGTAAATTAAGGCTATCCCTTCTTTCCGTTTGGCATGATCCATACGATACAAATAAAACGAGCAAATGCACAACTTCCATAAATGACTATATTCATAAAAATACTAGGGGTATCTATATTCTCGATTTTCTATGTGTCTTATTATTCTATCATATGTTCATGGGTCTTAGAAAATACGTAAGTTGATAAAGTTTATTTCATGATATTAATCAGCGGCATAATGGTCTTATGATGTTTCGAGAGATTTTATTAACGAAATCCTTATGCATTTCATGCATTTATACATGTACATTGACTCATGACCAGATGGCGTTATATACATGTATATTATATGTATATGGGATATGCGAAAAGGTTACGGTGTTATATACGTACCACCACCTGATCAGCTGGTATACGTTGATGATTTGCCCACAGTGGCCGAGATGATATGATGGGATGCCCTTAGAGGCTTGATGATGTTATGAACGCATATACCTATGCATGGTATGACATTTATACGCATATGCATGACATTATAAATATGAAATGATTCACAAAGCTATTCAGACATACATGTTGAGTCTTTTACTCCATGTTTCTCTCGTGTTTATTATTTACTAATTTTTATTCCTTACATATTCGGTACGTTATTTGTACTGACGTTCCTTTTACCCGGGGACGCTGCGTTTCATACCCGCAGGTCCCGATAGACAGGTCGAGAGTCCTCCAAGTAGGCTATCAGCTCAGCAGGAGGTGTTGGGGCACTCCATTTGCTCCCGAGTTTCTTGTTTGGTCAGTATGATTTAGATGTGTATTGTTTGGTATGGCGGGGTTCTGTCCCGACCTTTATAATAATTATGTATTCTTAGAGGCTTGTAGACAGATGTCATGTACATAAGAGATTGTATGGCCTTGTCGGCCTATGTTAAGTGTACGAGTAGTTATTTTAGTCTTATATGCCCGTATGTCTTATGTATAAGTTAGTATTACATGTTGTATTCTACTTATCTCACGGTAGCTTCTCCGGCTCAATTATCTATGATAGTATGATACGAAAAGATATGTTATGTTGGTACTCAGTTGAGTAAGGTACCGGGTGTCCGTCGCGGCCCATCGATTTGGGGTCGTGACAATGTCCTTACTCAATTGCCCGAAGATGACATATTTAATCGGGATCTGGCAGATGCGTAGAGTCAAGGAAGAGAATAGTGATTATGACAACAATGTTGATGAGTCTGGAGATGACACACCCTTCCCTAATGAGGGTGATGATGATGATGAGAACAAGAATGTTGAACCTGATTTGACGAGGGAGCATACTCCACCTCCCGTTAGACCAAGAGTGTACGAGTCCCATGTGTCGTTTCATCCAAGGGAAATTCCCTACCTTGATCATTTTCCAAGTATGCCGAATGTGGATGCCCTCACAAGGGATCTTGACAAAATTCAGACAACAATGTGGGATGAATCTAGAGAAATTATATTGTCAAAGGGCATGATTTTTGCTGATAAAGCACGCCTAATCAGGGCGGTGCGAATGTATAGCATAAATGAGTATCGTGAGATCTTGGTTCATGATTCATCTCCAGAAGTATACAAGGTTATTTGTCGTAGATGGTTTCAAGGTTGTAATTGGATGTTGCGTGTGAGGAAGCTGAAAACAAATATGTGGGTTGTGGGTAAATATATTGGCACCCACAATTGTGAAATCACACATGCAGTGGGAATCATTTTAACTTGAATGTTGACTTGATTTCTCTTGTCTTGATTCCACACATTGAAGCGTCCACAAGGTAAAAGATCAAAGAGTGTATAACATCTGTCCACTGGGTATATGGATGTACCATTACCAAAAGAAAGGCATTTCTCGGGCGCAAACGTGCGTTTGAAATTGTTTATGGTAACTAGGATAAGTCCTTTGCCTCTCTACCCAGGTACATGGCCGCCTTGCAACACTTTAACCCCGGGACTGTTGTTGAATGGAAGCTTGATCGGAGTCCGGGAATACCAGAACACGTCTGGGCATTTAAACTAGCCATTGATGGTTTTGTACATTGTCGGTCAGTAATATTCATAGACGGCACTCATGTCTATGGAAAGTATGATATTAAGTTGTTGATCGTCGTTGCAGTAGATGCTAATGGAAGTATATTTCCCCTAGCATTTGCTATTTGTACCAATGAAAGCCAAGAGACGTGGACATTATTTTTGTACCACTTGAAGGAGCACGTTGTTAGACAACGTTCAGGTATTTGTCTAATATCTGATCGGTATGGCGGTATTTTAAGTTATGTACAGAATTTGCGTGCATGGCAGGAAATGTATGCCTACCACCGTTATTGTGTGAGGCACCTGAAGGTCAACTTCTAGAGGGCTTATCCGAACAAAGACTTGTATGATTTAATGTGGATGGCTGCAACAGATCACCAAGAGTGTACATTCAAGAGGCGGATGGAATTGATCAGGCAGGAAGACCAATGAGCCTATAGTTGGTTGATGCGACATAAGCTTGACAAGTGGACTTTGCATGCGGATGGTGGCAGAAGATGGGGAATTCTAACTACAAATGTGCCAGAGTCTTTCAACAGGTTATTAAAGTCTACACGTGGATTGCCTGTCATTGCCATGGTGCGGATGTCATTCAAGCAGATGGCGGAGAGATTTGTTGAAAGATCTAGAGGTGCATCGTCATTGATGGAAAAGGGTGTTGAATTTATGCCAGTACTAATGAAAAGATTTGAGAGATACAGGAAGCGAGCACAGTGACATTCATTTTTACAGTGTTGTAACAAGCGAAATATTTTTGAAGTTCGCACTACTTTTTATCATAATCGGGGGAATAATACACACACCGTCAATGAAGCCAAAAGGTTATGCTCGTGTGGGAAATGGTCCATCTATCACATGTCGTGCTCACATGCCACGAAGTGCTTTCAACATACAGGTTTCTCGGTAACGAGGTACGTTGATAAAGAATATAGTGTTGCTGCATACTTAAACACATATAGTGGACAGTTGCAGCCACTGGGTGCTGAGCATTATTAGCCGCCGGAACCATTTAAAATTATGTGTAACAAGGATTATGTGCGTCAATGACAAGTGCAAAAATGTGACATATGTTCCTAAATAGGACACGACCGTCGTAAATGTCCTTCAGCTGGTTTGGATAGCAGTGGTAATTCATCTCCCGGTGGAAGTTCATCCAATGTGCCCAATTATCAAGGATACACGTAGTGTCTTGTTGCAGTAATTTGTTGTAATAAATGTATGTAAATGTTCAGCTTGTAAAATGTATGAAATAAAATTATGTTTCCATTGAGGTTAAATATAATTGATATTTAGCATTAATACTTCAGTACAACAATTTAACATACACCCCAAGAAAAAAAATTGTCATTCGCCATTATCGTCGTTGTCTAGCATTATTTCATTGTCACTATCTTCATATTCTTCATCAATATTGTGTACACACCCTTCAAGACCGAGGGCATCGTAATATAGGCCCCAGTTGACACATATTTCTCGTATTTCATCGATATCATCAATAAGACCATTTTCTTGATTTTTACAATAATATGGGACTCCTATGTCCAACGTCTGTGGTAGAAACTTAGGTAGTCCCTCCCACTCGACAACTGTTGGATAATTATTGTCTTTATGTAATTTTTTATTTTCTAATAAATCCTAGTATTGATCCTCCGTTCCTCCCAAGTAGTTAAGATCATCCATTGCATGATGAACAACTAGTGCCTTTTCCATCTGTAGAATCTCCTTCATCAAAGGCCGAATCACTTCTGGTTCATCTTTGTGTGTGTTTGTTTAGAAGGTTGCAGACAGTGCTTGTGACACAACAAGCCCATGCCAGCGACATAGTACTTCATAATCACATCGTTTTGAGTAAAAGAGAACCCATTGTAGTTTTTTGCCCCAAATTCACATACCTTCAGGCTTTGTAGAATACGCTTCGCCCTCAATAATGTGCCTTGCAACTTTGAGATCAGTGTGTATATTGAAAGGCTTATTTTTCAAGGGACGCAGAACACCATACCACTTATCATCAACCAAATAAGTATAGCAACCTACCATATTTTTTTCAAGGTAGGGATCGATAGTGTTAAGACGTGTTCTATGGGGATCTGTTGAACCACCTTCACCTTTTTGCCTCTTCTTGAACCACCTATTAAATGTTAGTGGCATTTTTGAAATGGATGTTGTAATGTTTCTTTAAATGGTCTTTGAATACATATCTCTTGGTTCAATTTAAGAATATGTCTTATGCCCTAAAGAATTATAGCGCGCCACCAATATGCGTTATGTGTATTGTCTTGTCGACCTGAAAAAGTTATCGTTCTGGAAAAGCTATCTTGTACCCTGAAGAATCATTATCACGCGAAACATAGCGCGCCACCAATATGCGTTATGTGTATTGTCTTGTCGACCTGAAAATGTTGTCATTCTGGAAAAGTTATTTTGTACCCTAAAGAATCATTATCACGTGAAACATAGCACGCCACCAATATGAGTTATGTGTATACTGGTGCATTGGTTAGGACAAAAGACATAACAAGAAACTCGTAATGGTTGTATCAGGTCCGAAAGGCTATCTTCGGAATGCCTTTGTCCTTGACTCTTAGTTAATGATACCCAGATCTGAGGTCAATCTTTGAAAAATACCTTGTTCCTTGCAATTGGTCAAACAAGTCATCAATCCTCTTAAGTGGGTACTTGTTCTTAATGGTTACCTTGTTAGCTGTCGGTAATCAATATACATCCTTAGCAAACCGTCATTTTTACAAACAAATAACACCGGAGCACCCCATGGGAAGAGCTAGGTCGAATGAAGCCCTTATCTAGAAGATCCTTCAGCTGAACTTTCAGTTCCTTTAACTCGGTAGGAGCCATCATATACGGAGGAATATATATCGATTGCATATCGGGAAGCATGTTGATTGCAAACTAGATTTCTCTTTCGGGAGGGATACCAGGGAGCTCATCAGGAAATACATCGAAAAATTAAATAATAATCGGGACCGACCGAAGGCCTGCAGGCTTTGCTTTCGCGTCCAGCACTCGCACTAGATGATAAATACATCCTTTCAAAATCATCGTTCAGGCATTATGGTAAGAAATAAACTTCCCTTTAGGTGCTGCAACATCACCCTTCCATTCAATAACGGACTATCCTAGAAAGTTAAAGCGAATAACTTTTTTCCAACAATCCACATTAGCATAACAAGAAGCCAACCAATCCTTTCCCATAATAACAATAAATTCTACCATTTCTAATTCGTTCAAATCAGCTAAGATATGACGATCATAAATCATCACATCGCAACATCGATATACCCGCCTAACTATCACTAACACACCTACGAGCTTAGAAATCCTTGGACGACGATAAATCAGACAATAAAAAAAAATATAACAAAAGAGACACAAACATTTAACGCGGTTCGGTCAATTGACCTATGTCCACAGGCGTAGATGAGCAATCCACTATATAAAAAAAGAGTACAAAATATCAAGAGAACAACTTCATAAAGCAGCACACACAAGTGGCAGTCTAGCACTTGTCCCAAAATTCTCCCCCTAAACAAGACTTTTGAACCCTTTATGGCTATATTGTGGATGCTACTAAATGAGAAGAGGATCCTCAATTTAGAGAAATCCAAAACTTTTTCCTCCAAGAAAAGGACTAGCCAAATATGAAAGAATTTTTTTTTTTCGTAAAAGTAAAATCAATTATGGTAAATATGTTGTTCGTCCTTCCAGAGATAGAAAAATAAAATATGGTAAGAAAATCATAACAAACACCTAACAATTTGATCATCCTGTTGGGAATAAACCCCCATAAAAATAATATTTACGGTAATAAAAGCGAAATAATAACGTAGCACTGAGATACGGTAATTAACAAGAATAAAAGAAAGACAACGATACCAAGATTTTTACGTGAAAAACCCTTTTAAATAAGGGAAAAACCACGGCCCCGAGATGAGCAACTGATATCACTCTGGCAAGGAATTTTACACTTTGCAGGTCCGAGTAAAATACTCCAAAGACTACTACAACACTCAAAAGAAATAACCCTCTTTTGATATTCTCACCTCACTACAATATCGTTCACTCTCTATTTTTCTCACAGACTATTTTTTTATACCCTGTCTGTGAAACCTCACTCTTTCTTTCTAACTCTCAGATATATTTTTTTTATGAGATTGGTGTATAAAATGAGAGTTGAAACTCTCCTTATATAGAGGGATGGCTGCCCCAATTAACCAATCGGAAGATTGGATCTCACTTTACAACTTGCATTATGTAATTTGCAGTGCAAGTTGGTTGCCAACTCTAAAACTTGCTCTTGTCATCATTAGATTCCCTTTCTTTTCTTTTTTTTCTATTAATGGGTGTGGACACTATCAATCTCCCCTTCCAGACTCATTCACCTAAAGGAGGTAACACAGGACTTCTAGCTTGAGTGCATGCCGACAAGTTCTTTGCACAATTCGAACTTGTCTCTTGATACCACCTTGGTCAGCATATCTGCGGGATTCTCACTTATAGAAATCTTCAAGGCTTTTAGAGATTCATTCTCTACCATTTCTCGAATCCAGTGATATCTCACATCGATGTGTTTGGTCCTTGCATGGTACATGGAGTTCTTGCTAAGGTCTATTGCACGTTGACTGTCACAATAGACGACATACTCCTTCTGATGCAATCCAAGCTCTTGAAGGAACCGTTTCAACCATATCATCTCCTTGCCATCTTCAGTAGCGGCAATATACTCCGCTTCAGTTATAAAGAGTGCGACACACGTCTGCAACCTTGACTGCCATGATATAGCTCCCCCTAAAAATGTAAACAAATATCCAGTAGTGGATTTTCCGTTATCAATGTCACCTGCTATATCAGCATCTGTATAGCCCTTCAAGATTGGATCAGATCCTCCAAAGCACAAACAATCTCCTGTAGTACCTCTCAGTTCCTGAGTATCCACTTGACTATTTCCCAGTGTTCTTTTCCAGGATTTTTAAGAAATCTGCTGACAACACCAACTGCGTGAGCAATATCAGATCTAATACCATTGAATACATCAAACTTCCGACAGTAGAGGAATAAGGAACTTTGGTCATGCTTTTCTTTTCCTCTATTGTTGTAGGATACATCTTCTTGTTTAACTTCATATGACTAGCAAGAGTTGTGTTGACTGGCTTAGCATTCTTCATGTTGAAGCGTTCCAGTACACGTTCAATGTACTTCTCCTGAGACAGCCATAATTTTCTGCTTGTTCTCTCTCGAACTATCTTCACACCCATAATTTGTTGTGCTGGGCCCAAGTCCTTCGTATTAAATAACTTGGACAAATCTCCCTTCAACTTTGTGATCAACCCCTTATTTTTTCCTACAATTAACATATCATCCACATACAACAACAAAATAATAAAGTTGTTGTTAAGAAATATTTTGAAGTATACACATGGATCAGAATTTGTCTTTGTGTAAGTTTGACTTTTCATGAATGAGTCAAACTTCTTGTACCACTGCCTTGGTGTTTACTTCAACCCATAAAGACTCTCTCTTATTCAATTTGCACACCATGTGTTTCCTTTCAGCTACTTCAAATCCTTCTGGCTACTCCATATAGATCTCCTCTTCCAAATCTCCGTGAAGAAATGCAGTTTTCACGTCCAACTGCTCCACTTCAAGATCTAGGCTAGCTGCTAAGCTCAAGATTATTCGAATATAAGTCATTTTGACAACATATGAGAAAATTTAGTCAAAATCAATACCTTTCTTCTGCTCGAAGTATTTTACCACCAATCGAGCTTTGTATCTGACCAGCTTGCCATTTCCATCTTTCTTGAGTTTAAAGACCCATTTGAATTTGAGTGGTCTTTTACCCTTTCATCTCTTATTGCATGGCTTTCATCCACCGGTTCTTTTCTGAATGGGACAACATCTCCTTAAGACTTTCTGGCTCCCCTTCATCACTGATGAAGACATAGTCTGTGGAAGGGTACCTACATGACTCTACCCTTGGCCTCTCTGATCTCCTCAGAGGTTGAGGTTGTTCTTCTTCCTGAGTGGGGTGCTCCACTTGCTCGACACCATTATCAAGTTGCTCCTCCTGCTCAATAACCTCATCAGGTTGCTCCCCCTGCTCGGCAACCTTATCGGTCGTACTTTCATTCTTTGTCTTTTCTAATTCATCATCTACATCTCCAACTTCACTTTCTTGGAAGATTACATCTCTGCTTCTAATGACCTTCTTCTTTATAGGATCCCACACTCTGTACCCGAACTCTTCATCTCCATATCCGATGAATATATACGGAACAGATTTATCATCCAGCTTTGTTCTCTGCTCCTTTAGTACATGTGCAAAAGCTCTGCAACTGAACACCTTTAGATGTGAGTAGGACACTTCCTTGTTAGTCCAAACTCTCTCTGGGATGTCAAACTCCAATGGAACTGATGGACTCCTATTGATTAGGTAACAGGTTGTCTGAACTGCTTCACCCCAGAATGACTTAGGCAGTTTAGCCATTCTGAGCATGCTTCTCACTTTCTCAACAATGGTGTGGTTCATCCTCTCGACTACTCCATTATGTTGTGGGGTTCCAGGAACTGTCTTTTCATGTCTGATCCCATGACTTGAACAGTAATCTTTAAATTCCCTTGAAGTGTACTCACCTCCATTGTCACTTCGGAGGCGCTTTAGCTTTTTGCATGTCTCCCTTTCTACCAGAGCATGAAACTTCTGGAAAATTTGAAACACGTGATCTTTGGTTTTCAAAATATAAACCCATAATTTTCGTGAAGCATCATCAATAAAAGTAACAAAATATTTGTTACCGCACATCGATTCAATTTTAATTGGACCACAAATATCAAAATATACCAAATCAAGTATATTCAATTTTCTTTCAGACGATGCCTGAAATGAGACTCTATGCTGCTTACCAAATAAACAGTATTCACAAGATTTTACCGTTGTACCTTTGGCATAATAAATGACTGATTTTTTGGCAAGAATCTGCAATCCCTTCTCGCTCATATGACCCATTCTTTTGTGCCACAAATCTGCAGAAATCTCATCTTGTGCCACGTTTAATTCACCTTGGCATATTTTTGCATTGTCCTGCACAACGTGCCACGAGAAACTCCCTTTGCAATTACCAATGATCCCTTGGTGAATCTCCACTTTTGATTTGTAAAATAGTTCTCGTATCCATCTCGGTCTAAAGCAATTTCCGAGATCAAGTTCATCCATAAATCAGGTACATACCGCACGCCCTTTAGAACCAATGTACATCCAATATTTGTCTTGATACAAATGTCACCAATCCCTGCAATCTTTAAGTAACTTGTGTTACCCATTCTCACAGTGTCGAAATCACCTGCTACATATCTGCAGAAAAGATCTCTTACCTGTGTGGTATGGTAAGATATTGTTGTATCAATCACCTATTATGATTCTGGACCTGACAAGTGCATGCATTCATCTTCCTCATTTATAAAGAGGACAATATTATCATTATTTTGCACCATGACGGTTATGTTGTCGTCATTCTTTTGGCCACTACTTTCACCATTGACCTTCCTTGGATTTGGGCAATCTCTTTTGAAGTGACCTGGTCGACCACAATTATAGAAATTTTTGGCTCTTAATTTGGATCGGTTCTTAGACTTCTCACGAACTCTGGATCTACCATAGTTGCTCGAACTCCTTTGATAACTCCTGCCTCTATCTTCTATGATGAAAGCCTGTCTTTGATTTTCAGGCTTCTTTCTCATCTTCTCATTGAGTAGAAGAGCCGATGTGACGTCTTTCAACTCAATGGTAGTCTTACCGTGCAGGATGGTTGTTGCCAAATTATCGTACGAAGACGGCAACGAGTTCAATAACAAGATGGCTTTATCTTCTTCCTCGATTTTCACTCTGAGGTTGGCGAGCTATGTGATTTGTCCGTTAAACACATTTAAATGTGACAAAAAATTCGTACATTCATCCATGTATAGGGCGTATAGCTGCTTCTTCAGGTACAATATATTTGTCATCATTTTGGACATGTATAGGCTTTCCAACCCTGTCTAAATGCCACGTGCGGTGTCTTCATCAATGATGTTATTTACCACATCATCTCATAAGTGCAACCTGATTGCACTAGCAGCCCTTTCATCCAAGTCAGCCCAATCCTCAGCTTTCATGGTATCAGACTTTTTGGCATCAGCATCTAGTACCTTGTGTAATCCTTGTTGAATGAGCAGATCCCTCATCTTTCTTTGCCATGTTGAGAAACCGTTATCTCCGTTGAATTTTGCTATCTCGTACTTTACTTCTGACATTTTATTTTCACCGAGTATAGTACTACCGATGGTGAATAGTACTTCTGTGAAGGAGCAGAACATGTGCTCTGATACCAGTTGTTGGGAATAAACTCCCACAAAAATAATATTCATGTTAATTAAAGCAGAATAATAACGTAACACCGATATACGGTAATTAATAAGAATAAAAGAGTGATAACGACACCAAAAATTTTACGTGAAAAAAACTTTTGAATAAGGAAAAAATCACGGCCCCGAGATGAGCAACTGATATCACTATAGCAAGGAATTTTACACTTTGTAGGTCCGAGTAAAATACTCCAAAGACTACTACAACACTCAAAAGAAATAACCCTCTTTTGATATTTTCATCTCATTACAATATCGCTCACTCTCTATTTTTCTCACAGACTATTTTCTTATACCCTGTCTGTGAAATCTCACTCTTTCTTTCTAACTCTCAGATATATTTTTCCTCTAAGATTGGTGTATAAAATGAGAGTTGAAGCTCTCCTTATATAGAGGGGATAGTTGCCCCAATTAACCAATCGGAAGATTGGATCTCACTTTATAACTTGCGCTATGCAATTTGAAGTGCAAATTGGTTGCCAATTCTAAAACTTGTTCTTGCCATCATTCGATTTCCTTTTTCTTTTCTATTAATGGGTGTGGACCCCGTCACATCCTATTTAAATTAAACTTACTGAAGATCAGTATTTGAAATAGTGATAAATTGTTTCTAATTACCAAAAAAATAGTGATGAATTATAAAATTTGTCTGATGATGAACTTGATTTTCGCTCACAAAACTTCAAATTTATTTTCAATCATATAAAATTTTTGTTTAAATACAGCTCAACATCCAAATACGATCTTTATTTTCAACTTCTATCAATATTGTCCAAACGCCTAGAATTATCATCTTTCTTACTTGGCCTGTCTTGGTGTCTCTCTTCCGTTTCAAAAAGGAGAAAATGACATAAAAACAAGACTAGTCTTAGACATCATGTTAATTAGAATTTAGAAGGAATTTGATGTTGTATATAGGAGTGTGCAAATAAAACCGACAAATCGCACCAACCCGAAAATTCGAGTTAAACGGAGAAAAAAAATCCGGCTATGATTTGGTTTGGTATTGGGAAAAAAAACCCGACCATAATTGGTTTGGTTTGGTTTTAACTAAAAAAATCAAACCGAAACCAAACCAACCCGACATTATAAGTATAGAAATTTTAAATATATTTAATACATAAAAATATTTATTGTAGGATAGTTTATAAATATTTTTTAAGCTTTTTCATAGTTTTATCTTTTAATGTATTATTTCAATCTTGGACTTATAATTTTTGGATGCTCCAATAAGTTTTATAGTCCATAACTGTTAGTAACTCAAATAAATCCTAAACCAAAATCAAATCAATATTAATGCTAATAAAAGACATTCAATTCAATTGTACTATGAATGAAAATAGTGTTGGATATCTATTTTTTAGTTTTTCCGTGGTTTAGATAAAATGCATCTTATTTTTCTTTTAGTATTTAGTCATGTAAATAATAGTACTTATTAGTCGTACTTATTCTTAATAATTTTAAATTATGTTTGTTTTCGTTATGGCATATTAATAATATTTATTTTATGCAATTTTATTATCTTATTGTTGAATATTTTAGTATAATGCCATGACTCATCTCATATTTATGCATGTTATTTTATTAAAAAATACCTTATATATTTCTGTCTTACTAGGATTAAAGAAATATTTGGATATGAAGAAAAAATCCGAAAAACCCGAGAAAAATCGAGATTAAAAAAACCGACTTTTATTGGTTTGGTTTGGTCTTTAGATTTAATAACACGATATAATTAATTTGATTTGGTTTGGTTTGGTTTGGTAATTGAAAAATCCGAACCAACTCGACATATGTACCCCTAGTTGTATATATTGATCTTCCTGCAGTGTACAATGTACCTTCCTAAGATGGTCTTCTTGCATCTCAAAATTAAAGTGATAGCATCTTTCATTTTCTTTTTTGTGATTCTAAATACAAGTTATAATGGAAAGAGAAAAGCTCAGATATCAGAAAAGAAACCTGGAAAGCGAGTGAATATGGTTCTTCTCCTTAGGCATAGAAAAGTTCGAATTGCTTGATTTTGATCATCAACCCTTTTTTTTTCTACAATAGCAAAAATAATGGCAATTTACAGGACGAAAAGTTGATCAGTTTATTTTGTTGACTTCCATACTAACACAAAGTTGTTTAACAGTCATCACGGTCTCATAAGGACTCTAAAGAGTTGTTTAGTATACTTAATATTATTAGATAATAGGATACAAACAACACGCAGATAAATATTGCCCTTATTTTTTTTTCAAGTTTTATCTTGAACCAGTATTCTAGCTTTTGGTGCGCACGAATCAAGTTTTTAGAATTAATTCAAGAAGCTTAACCTACTCCATGTACTCTTTACAAGCTTGTTATGTATTCTGCTTGAACTGAGAATGTTTCCAATATCGTACATTCAGTAGTCATCACCACCAAATAAAGAGATATGAAGAGGTGGAAGGAGAGCCTTGGAGCAACGATAAAGTTGTCTTTGTGTGATCTATAGGTCACAGGTTCGAGCCGTGAAAGCAGCTACTAATGCTTTCATTAGGGTAGCAGTGTACATCACAATTCACACACATGGAGTGCGACCCTTCTCAGGATACTGTGTGAACGCAGGATGACTTGTGCACCGGACTAGCTGTTAAAACAATTATAAAGAGGTAGTTCTATCAGTTGTTAAATCAAGATTAATACATAAACTAGTACGTAATACACAAAAAACTTAGTTCTAAAATCAATCAATTTGAGCTGGTGGAGAGATCTTCCACAACTTTTGAACTTTCTACTAGTCTACAGGCTTGTCTGAACATCTTAGTGAGTGATTGACATTAAACGAAAAATAACATGAAGATTACGAGGAAAAAAGGGAAAAAAAATGACACGCCCAGTGGGACTCGAACCCACAATCGCTTGATTAGAAGTCAAGCGCCTTATCCATTAGGCCATGGGCGCTTCTTGTTGTTAGTGCTCTTCAGTAATAACATATTTAGCTTTTTGGGCTATGTGGATACTAATATAATACGCAAAATTACATCCGTAACTAGTGGGAGTATTTGATATCCGTGATGTTCTCTACCAAAATTATTAGACTTGATTTCTAGTATGGTCATTGAACTAATAGAAATTGTCTATGAAAGTCACTTTACTTTGTTTTATAACTGAAAAGTTATTATACTTTGCACATTGTAATTTAAAAGTCACTCAACACTTTTAGGGCTTTATTAAATATTATTTTTCATATTTCTTTTCAGCCCAACCATTTAAATCATGACTCGACCGTTCCATGACCCGTCCCATTTTCTCTTATTTCTGTTATAAAAAACGTAAATATTACTTTGTTGTAGTGTATTATATTGGTTCTCATTATAGTTATACTGAATGTATACATTGGTTTAAGCAAAGTATTAAATAGAGAATAAGAAATTTATCTTAACAAACTAGAGGAGTTAAATTTGAAAGTGAAACAAGAAAATTAACAGCGTTGAAGTGGAAGAAAATAAAAAGGAGGAAGGGAAAATGAGAAAAGTATTTATGCTTGAAATTTTGACTGAGAAATATTAATATAAGAGTAAATTAAAAGACAATAGCCTTGATATTTTAGAACAAGAACGCGCATTGCTTATAGTAAAGATAATGTTACTAGACGATCATTTCTAGTCGAACTGATTTAATACTTTGCTTAAACCAGTATGTTGAAAACCAAGATAATTAACATTAAAGTAATATTTATGTTTTTTTTAACAAAAATAAGAGAAAGTGGGTCGGGTGAAAGAGCGGGTTGAGTCACGGTTTAAATGGGTATTTTTTTTATTGTTTAAATGATTGAGTTAAAAAAAATATAAAAAATAATATTTGATATGACCTAAATAAGTTGAGTGACTTTTGAGTTACAATGTGCAAAGTATGATGACTTTTCGGTTACAAAACAAAGTAAATTGGCTTTCATAAACAATTTCCATTAGTTCAATGACCTTCTGAGAAATTGATTCAAATTATTACAATTCAGTACTTGACATTCAAAAGTAATTCCAAGAATGTATGCCCATACTTCAGACAAGACATGGCGCAACTTCGGATTTTCGAGGACATGGTCCTGGATAGGGAGGTGTGGAGGTCGAGCATTAGGGTTGTAGGTTAGGGGGTAGTTGAGCATTTTTCCAGCTAGTCTGATAGAGTTTGGTCTAGGTCTGCTAGCGGTTGTTGTTCATCACACGATTTTTATTTCCATAATTTATTTTTCAGTTTTATTATTGACATACTTATTGCCCTTCCAATTATTTGTTGTCTCTTACGGTGCTGATTCTATTTGTCTGGTTTCTGTTGTTGTTACAGATATTTTCTCTTTGAGCCAAGGGTCTCCCGGAAACAGCCTCTCTACCCCCGGGTAGGGGTAAGGTCTGCATATACTCTACCCTCCCCAGACCTCACTAGTGGGATTACTATTGGGTTGATGTTATTGTATGCCCATACTGTATCATTTACAAATACGGGAGGAACTATCAAAAATTTAATCTGATAAAAAAAAATCCTAGCTTCTTCCTTGGAGAGGAGATCAAAACTTAACCAAGGCTTTATAATTGAGCCTAAACTGGCTTTGTAATGTTTGTTTCACGTGTACGAAATTAGATTGATGATTGCTATCGAAAAGTATAAGAATCAACCATTTAAATTGAGAATTGAATGAAAATGCGACAAAATTATAGTGAAAGCGCGAGAAATTAATTTATTTATGAAGTAATAAAATTATTTGACAACTTAATCGAGTTGAGTCAGCTCGGCCCGAGTTTTGGCGACCCAAGCTCGATTAGCAAACGAGTTGGGTTAAGCTCGATTTTCCCAGCAGATTTGTTACCCATATGTGCAGTTTCTAAATTTAAAATTACCAGAAAAGAGATACTATTCAATTAAAATGGATAAAATACACCCTTTCATCCCGGATATACACAATTTTATTAAATTTGAAGGCTCAGAAGATTGCTCATACATAACAGGACATTAAAACACAGGCATAGAATTATCTTAAAGAAAAACGCAAAAGCAGCACAACTAGCTAATTGGAGCTATAAGCTGATTTCTTCTTATCTGCACATTGGTGGACATAGGCAACATGTACAAAGTTACCTAGTGGTTGTATTGGTAAATGGTGGTAAATACCTTGGCTAATAGTCAATGAGCGTCCAACAAGAAAAGAATTAGCATAAATCGAAAGATTTTTACCCAAAACTCCGCTATGATACCTCCCAAAGCAAAGTACGCACAAATAGAGAAAGTCTGCCTAAGTCGTGCGGCAGCCCCATGTAACGCCTAATTTAGTGTAGCACCTTAGGTTCCGCCTTCTCCTTGTCGAGTTTCGATTCTAATCTCTCTCTCTCTATCTAATTCATTACCCTCTACTACCGATCTTCTCCCAGAGCTCATTCGTGCTGTTTTTTTTTATTTTTGAAAGAAGGGGCAGAAAAACACCGCCGCTGGTAACAATTCTAAATGAAAGAGAAACAAAAAAGTCCTCTCAACCTTAGACTAAAAGACTCACCACTAGAAAACGGCTAGAAACAACATACTTTAAAGGTTTTATTATTGATATTTAAATGGGCATTCAAGGTCTTTCTTCTGTTGAGTAAGTTCTGAACACAACAAAAATTAGTTACAGACATCTCCAAAACACACTGCTTTAGAAAAGCACTTGGAAGGGATACTGAGCACAGACTCCTACGAATGAACTATAGGGAGCCATTAGACTAATTTCATTTTTTCCAGTATAGCCAGTTCTATCAACAAGAATCGCCCGGTTTATGACTGTACCATATAACACATCAGAGTTACCAAAACATTTGTAGAAATGTGTGATGGCTATAACACTCCATCACATCCCAAAAAGATGTGGACAAAAATAGCAGCAGCTGACAACTGCAGTCTAACACCTTAATCTTCAAGTTCGATAATCTTAACCACTGAAGCATCTCCAACTTTCTGGCAAATGACAACACGGTCGTGAGATTTTATAACTCCTGATGCTTTTCCATGATCAAGAGCAACTTTCAGCACTGACTCATTACTTGCATTCGTAGACTCAGCCTATGAAAGAAAAAATCACTTGATTAAACACAAGCAAAAACGAAGTATATGAACATCCAATCAGCCATTCAAACTGACAATTCTCAAGTTTGAAATAGGCATGGAATATATTGACCTCATTAACTAATTATAAGTAGCACGATAAAATGGAAGAGGGGAAACCGCATAAGTATCCGTAGTAGACAGCAAAAACCCATACAGCAGCAGGCAACCAAACAAGTAGTCTAACTAAGAGGAAGACCTAAATGTAATCAAACATATCAATAACAGAACAAGGTAAGACAAACAACAAACATGAAACACCAAAATGATGAGAAAACATACGGGATGTCGAGGATCAGCCAGCATTGGGAAAAGACCTCGGACAATAAGAGATTGCCTTGCCTGAACATGAAGAAATTAAACAAAAGTTACACCAGATTAAGTAAATAAAAAAATTGAGGAAAAAGCAGATGAAGAAAGTAAAAGAACAAGGAGACAGTAGTAGATCACTACATTGGCAGTGAAACAGGAAAAATGTGATCAACAAATAGTGCAGAGGCTTCAATAGTTAATCGTTGCAATTTCAAAAAATCCCGCATATTGTCACATCAGGAAGAAGGAAAAAAAAAGGTGTGTGAGTGCGTGTGTCTGTTTGGGGTTGGGGTTTTGGGGGGGGGGGGGGGGAGGGGGGCACCAACTTCAGTATTATTATTAGAAGTATTTTATGGTGTATTCCAACATCTGATGGCATAATATCAGTTTAAATGAATAGATCAGTCGAACTACTTAATCAAACGATAAGTCAAAATAGGAAACAGAAATAAGTTTCACTAGTAACAATACTCAGTCTCTACTAATGCATTTAACAGACCATCGGCTGATGAACTAGAATTGATAATTAAAAAAACTTTGAGCTCTAGGTCGTACCTCAAATGCACCACTAAAACTCCACTTCAGTTGATTTGTCTTGAGTCGAGGAATTACAACAGACAATACTGGCATTGTTGGCCTATATTTAGCTATTAATCTGTTTGCATGAGCATAAATTACAACTCTTATAAAGAAAGAGCATCAATATCACAAGAAATATAGTAATAATGACAAACTCTACCTTGCTGCCCTTCCAGATGAAGTGAAACAAATAATTACTGATGCTTTCACTTTAATGGCGGCTCTTACCTAGAGAATAAAGGGATATAGAGTTATTGTGGCAAACGCATACCCAATTCAATTTCCAGAAATCTTTCTTTTCTCGTTTTAAGAAAGGCAGTTGCATTTTAAACTTTAAAAAAAAAGTACCGCTGATGAGGCAATGGATTCCAGGTGCGTCATGGGCTCTCCAACAAATTTGACTGTTTTCTTAAAGTACAAGTCTTGGTTGAAAACCTTCTCCGCCTGCACAGAAATTAATTGCTGATTAGTGCTGCTCGCCGCCAGTAGCTCAAGTAGGTCAAAATGGACAAAATGCTGACTAAAACTAGGAGCCATCGCAGGTAATGTCTATCGAAACTATAATGCCATAAATCTTTGCAACTGAAGATCAAACAAAGAAATGTTTCTTCAGAGCTCAAAGCAATAGAGTACCAAAGTGTTGATGACTGAGCAAGTACTATTGACAGGAAGACGGCTAATAAAAGTAGAAATAATGTCAAATGTTCTGAATGCAGGGAATAAGAATACTACAACAACAACAAACCCAGTTTGATCCCATAAATGGGGTCTGGCTAATAAAAGTAGAAATAATGTCAAATGTTCTGAATACAGGGAATAAGAATGTAATCAGGAATTTAAGATGAGTTACTGCTAAAAGGAAAATTTTTTGTGCAAACATGAGCCACACCACATAGACTGCAAAATGTCATCTTTGATAAAATACATGTTCTTCATTAATGAAAATTAGTGTCTATAAAGGAAGGGGAACTCTGGTAAATGAGAGATGAAAGAAGAGATTAAGAAAAGCATACAACAAAACTAAATATTTTTCTAAAAAAAAGAGCTCAAAAGTTGAAAAGTCGTCACACAAGTATACATTTATGGTTATGTAGTAACTGAGATTTGGAAGGCCCAACTAGAGGAGTCAAAAAGATGGATATGTCGATTCTGTTTCTATTTTAGGCTTCATCACACAGTTCTTTAAAAGATAGCTAGGAGACAATTTCCTAAACTCACAAATATCAGGAAAAAAATTACCTCGAAGCAAATTCTGCCAACAGTGGAAATAGTCTCGACAGGGTATAATCCACGCAGAGTCTCAGCACCAAGAAGAATAGCATCAGTTCCTGAAAGTGTTAAACATTAAAACCTCCAAGAAAAACAAGTTGTCTCAATTAAATATTAAAATGGTACATCAACGTATTCACGACTAATTAGATGTTATATAAAAGGGTAAAAGAACCTCAATCCTTCACATATTAAAAAGTGAGCAGAAAAAGTACCATCCAAGACAGCATTAGCAACATCTGTTGCTTCAGCACGAGTAGGCCTAAGATTGTCGGTCATACTATCGACAACACGTGTTACTACAGCTGGCTTGCCAGCCATGTTACACTTGTGAACAGCAGCCTTCTGGAACAAGAACACCTGCAAACCAACCGATATTAGCCTAGTGACTAGAAATTCTACCTGGAATATTACTCACAAGTTTCACAATGGAGTTAGTATATGTTAGTAAGAGAAACCGTGTCAGAGATGGAGCTTAAAAATAAGAGTGGATTGCAACGTGAAAAGTTTATCGTTTCCATGGGACTTGTAGCCAAGTACCTTCACCTCATATACTCCTAAGTTAAGGTGTAGAGAACACTGTTTGAATTCATAATTAATACCTTTTGGAATTCAAATAGAACCTCTCTAGCAATTCCCTAGTGCCAAATCTTTATCAAAAAACATATGTAAACATTAGTGTTGCAGAAGATAGTTTACCTTTTCAGGTGGAAGATCTATACCGAGGTTTCCACGAGAAAGGATGATGCCATCGGCCTCTTTGAGAATCTCATCAAAATGAGTCAAACCCTACATAGATTACACAAAGGAAGAAAGTAAAATATCAAACCCTTGTAGAATTCATTATATTCGTCATAAACAGAAACCTCATGGAAGTTGGTAAAAACAGAAAACAACCTCACTAAAAATACAAGTTTATCAACTAACCTCAACATTTTCGATTTTAGCAAAGATCTGAGTTTGACTTAGATCACCCAGCTTAGACAAGAACTCACGAGCCTGGATTTTAGCACAAGGAATGAAATCAATTTCATATTCTAATGGTCCACAATGAGTAGACAAATGCAAGCTGTCAATGACAGTAAAAGAATCTAAAAAGACATAGAGAAGATGAAAAGTAATGAAAATACATACCTCACGGACATCCTCAGCATGCCTTGTGTATGATAGTGAAATAAAGTCAATTTTGTTTTTCACACCCCATGTGCTTATAACCTGAATAATATTAACATAACCAAAAGTTCGAACTGAATAAAGAAGGATTCCTATAAAAATAACCACAATAGGACAGAAAACAAAGAGCAAAAAGTAGCTCTATCGAGGCAAACTCTGTATGATCAATGATATATGCTTGCTAACAAACTACAAGTAGTAAGATCATACACAATGTAAATGTTAATACAAGTAGTAAAAAAGTGGGACCTACTTATCAAATTCATATATGTCAATTACAACGTCCCAATAGTCCTATATCCAATAGACAGAAACATTTGAACCCACGCGTACTCAAGAATAAGCAGTTATAACTATGCTAAAAACCAAGTTCTCACAGAAAATTATCTTTAATAGTGTAACTTGAACTTCATTATCTGCAGAAGTGATATAGACATGGTTTTTTTTTATCAATGTCATGAATTTTGAATAACTTACCTCTTTGTCTCTATCAGTGAGGGTAGGCAGATCAATATGTACTTGAGAAGCATGCAGAGTGAACATTGACCCAGCTAAAGTGGCAGAGTTCTTTACCATGCAAATGACATCATCACCATTCACTTCATCTACCTGTGCAGCCACATAGAAATATCTAGTCAAAAAATGAACTTAGACCGCTTTTCTTAATCCAGAGTAGTAGATCGTACAATTACAAACACAATTGTTTAACAATATCGTGTTGTTAAACAACATACCTCGAGCCAAACGGATGTTGTTTCACTTCCTGTGAAGAGGTACTGACCAACAAAAATGGTGTCTCCCTTCTTTACAGCCTGTAAGCAAAATTAACAGCATATCTTAGTACGATGGGTCTAAATAAATACAAATAATTATCACGATGTCTATCATCTTGTTCTCTCCACTAAGTTTTACATTGCATTAACAAATAACTGCTCCCCTTTTGGTTCCTCTAAAAACATCAGGGTTTTACTATGAAAGTTCTATAGGAGTCTGAAAGTGGAAAATCAAAGACAACAGATGTGGGCTGGACCTTGGCTAATCCGCCAAAGTTAATTGGCAAAAGTTCAGAAGATGCTTCTTGGCCTTGATGAGGAGTCAGAGTAACAATTGCATCTGCCTTAAGTGAAATAGCTGTCTCTTTTTTGTTGACAACCTGCAACTCAGCACCCACAGTATCTAGCATAACCTGAACAGAACAAAACAACATCTCTTTTACTACCTTCGTCGATTATCGGACAATGCTCAACGTATCTGATTACACTGCCATCAATGTAAGGATTGCACACATAAATAGAAGTTAAGAAAGCACAAACCTACAACTAAATCTTTCTTACACATTAACTGCACAACCCCAAAACAATTATTTCTCCAGTCCAGTCCAATAAGTCCAATCGAGATGTCAATAAAGACCAAGACAACAACAGAATTTACAAATAACCTAACAGGAGGTAGATCCAGGAACTTAAGACCCATAGCGCACAAGGGTGTAATTAAGTAGTGGGATGAAAACCATGTGAGAACATAGTTCAAATCCAAGGGGAAAAAAGGGCAGTCCGGTGCAAAACGCAGGGTCCGGGGAAGGGCCGCACGGGTGTGATGTGGACAGTCTTACCAAGGGTTAGTGGCTGCTTCCACGGCTCGAACCCGTGACCTATAGGTCACACGAAGACAACTTTACCATTGCTCAAAGGCTCCCCTCATTAAATCTGCCTATTAGTCCACATATGTGGTACTCCTAAGTGCAGACTTAGCTTTAAAAAATCATTGTTTAAAATACTTGTGAACCTGCCATACTTCCCACAGAGAACCAGAGTCTAGAAACCTAATAAATCAACAACAACAACAACAACAAACCCAGTGTAGTCCATAAGTAGACCAAAAAAAAGACAAAAATATATTGTTATACATACAGCACAAAGCTTCTTAGTGGCTTTAATAGCAGCCTTCAAGTTCTCCAAAGTCTCCTGGTGATACTCTGAATCGCCCCATGAAAAATCAAATCTTGCCACTGCCAGAACATTAAAACAATCAAAGATACACCATTATACATCTTTCATCAATACAAATCCAAAAAGGGAAAAACCCAATAAATAAAAAGGCTTGAATTTCAATATTACCAGACATTCCAGCTTTAAGACAAGCAGAAATAGCTTCAACGGATCGAGATTTAGGACCCAAAGTCCCAACAATTTTAGTCATTGCTGGGAAAAAATTCTGCAAGATTAAAAAATAAACAAACCCCATCAATTAAAAAACAATCTTTAAACAAAAAACACATAAAATCACATGTAAACATAGATCTGACACAATAAATATGTTAAAAAGATGATTTTTTTAAAGAGACTTACAGCTTTAGATGGCTCTAAGATTGAGGCCATCCTGATGGGTTCTTCAAGTAGTAAGTGATTTGAATGCATGTTTGCTGAATTAATCAAAGACTTTGATGAAGAAAAATGAAAACTTTAATATACTGAGTTGTGAGGATTCAACGTTGAAAGGAGAAAAGAGAGAGAGAGAGAGAGGGGAAGAGGTCTTTTTCTGTTTGGGGTTTTGATTCTTTTTGTAGGGACTTTGTGGAAAGCTGGGGGCTGCTATTGGAATTGGAGTAACTAGAGTTTAGTGCATTCGTTTTCTTTTCCCCCAAGAATTAGAATTTTCTTGCAACTAGGGTAATCAAATTTTTAGGTTTTTCTTTAGTTTTTAGTTTAGTAAAAGGGGGTGCTATTTAGTCTTTGGTATATTCTGTGGATCTGATTCCAACCTATGTCTATACCTATAAAAACTATAATGCACACTTGTATAAAAATATCTAAATTCACTCCTCAACTATTAAGGATGTTTGAAAATTGCCCTCCCTATATTTAGCTTTGAGCCTGGTCAATGTTTTGAAATGATGAATTTAAGGTGTCGAAATACTTTTGGAAAAAGATTTAAATTTACGGGTGTGTTTGGTACCAACAAAAATATTTTTCTCGAAAAATAATAAAGTCATTCCTGAAAAATGAATGGTTTTATTACTTGTTTTTACATGTTTGGTTAGTGAATTTTAGGATCCGTTTGGCCATAAATTTTGCCAAAATAAATTTGAGTTTTATTTGACAAACACATGTTTGGTCATAGATTTTGCTTACATTTTGGCAATATCCCAAATTCCAAATCCCAAATCCGTTTGGCCATAAATTTTGCCAAAATAAATTTGGGTTTTATTTGACAAACACATGTTTGGTCATAGATTTTGCTTACATTTTGGCAATATCCCAAATTCCAAATCCCAAATCCCAAAATCAGCTCAATAGCTGTTTTTGGGCCAAAATATCACTATTATATTTTTTAAAAATTGCCCCAAATTTTTGTATTTTATAAAAGAGCTCACTATTTATTATTTTGTAACAATGTCGCTTCGTCTTCTCGGTCACCTAATAGTGTATCATGTAGTTCATTAGATAAATATTAATTTTGTATCAAATTTATTTATGTTTAGGATTATGGTTTGCGATAATATAATGAATGTTATTCATAATGGTATTGTTGCGTATTCGTGATAGGTTTTAGAACTTGTGGGTATAAGTCATGTTTCATGTTTTTCCAAAATAAACTTGAAAAATATGTTTTGAAAACTGATGTCCAAACACATTTTCATCTTTAAACTAAACTTGACCAAAATCAGATTTTTCAGAACAAATTTGGAATCTATGGCCAAACGCTAGCTTAGTATTTTGTATCCAAAAATTATATTTTGGAAACATAAACATAAAAAATAGAAATATAGAAGAAGCCAAAAAATAGTCCTAACTCACTGAATTCACAGTATTTCCTTAAGGAAGTTAATTCACTCATGTATCTAAGGTTTAGGATTATTTTCTCCCAGGATAGAACGGATAATCACACTAGTATAGCGGTACTTCAAATACTAGTGTACAGCAAATACAAATGGCAGCAGTGAATCACGCTTACTTTGTTTTCGTAAGAAAATAATGTAGAAAGGAAGAAGAGATTTCAAAATTTTCATAAGGAAAATCTGAGAGAATGGCATGGTATTTATAGACAACAGGTTGGGTTCAAAAGAGTTTGATAGAATTAATCTGCTTTCCTTGGCGAGCGTTTCATCAAGCTTTCACTTTTTTGATCGACAAAGAGGGACCAGCCTCGTCGTGGTAATTAGAGGACAGTCAGACTAACTCCAAAAAAAACTATCATTCGAGAAAGCGCCCCCCTTTCTGCCTTTCTTGCTTGATTCGTCTTTCATCTCAGTGTCTTATCCAGAGGACTGACTCTAACTAGGGGGTGCCCTCGTAAAGACTGAAATCTCGTTACGCCATTGCAGGCCTTCGGAGTCGGTGATCTGTTCGGCCTAGGCCTCGTTCCTAAAAAGTGCGTTAGCGCGAGGTTCCTGCTATGGTGAAGTGAAAGATCTTTCACTCCGGGATTAGAACGACTTATGGTGTAACGGAGGAGAGAAGGTGAACCAGCTGGATCGAAGTAGTACATTATACATCTGCCTGCCAGCAACAAATCAAACTTCGTGAAGTATCGTGCTCCACTCAATTGATCGAAAAGGAAGATGTGCAACTCTTTTACGTGGCCTTTCACGTAAAATGACTATTTACGCAAAATAAAATATGAGGAAAAGTTAAATTACCATTACAGAAATTGTTGATTTGTATTAAAATATTAGTATTACAGATTTGACCAAATAAATTTGGTCAAAAAAAAAATCATTCACTTGACCAAATTTGAATCTGAATCTGAAGCTGAACTAAGCGACAACGACGATGCTAGGCTTGACTTTTCCTCAAAATTTTTAAGAGTTAGAAGAAATGTAATTATATATATACCTAACAAATGAGCTTTCCTCCTCCAATATGGGACAATGCTCCTTTGTAAATGAGAGAAATTTAAAAAAAACCATCATTTTTTATTCACACTTTTTTTGAACTAATAGCCTCAACAATGAGTAGAAAACTTTTTTCAGAAAGTATTTTCTAGTATTTGATTGTGAGTAGAAAATATTTATTTAAAAAATATATAATTTAGCCAAACACTATGGGACAGATGTGAAGGTACGAGGGGATTGGGTGGTGCGGGTGGGGGTGGGATGGTTTAGGGTTTTGGGATGGGGTAGGATGGGGACAGGGTAGGAGGGTGGGGTGGGGAGGGAAAGATAGAAAAAGTTTTGAAAAATATTTTCTCTCCTCTTGATAGGGAAAATATTTTCCTTCAATTAGAGGAAGGTGAGTTTATGAGGAAAATATTTTTCAAAATATTTAAACCAAACGTGAAAAATTGGAAAACATTTTCTTGTTATCAAACACACCCTACCTCTCTAATTTTGAATGTGTTTTAAAATTGCCTTCGTTATACTTCCTATAAATAACTAAGAAGTAAAGTTAATTAGCAGAGTATCGTCTTTGATATATTCAATAGCCGCATGAAATCAACTCTTTTTAGTAACAAGAATTCGCATATAACATATGGATATCGAAAGGGTAAAGTGATGTTGCCTTAATAATAAAAAACCAATACTTAATTGACATTAGCGTTTGTTTTTTTTAAATCGTTGGTTAATTGACATATTTGAGAAATAACTTGAAAAAATACATATTGTTTAGAGTTAGAATAAAAATTGATTTTTAATATAAAGTTGGAGGAAGAAAATACTATTCATCTAATATATCTTTATAATGAGTATTTATTAAGATATATATGTGAAGTGATAGAGGGGATTAAACATGAAAAACACCGGTTACAAAGAAGATAGGTATCATGTGATATGCGACCACATTTGCAAATATCTGCATTATAAACACAAATTTTATCTAACTTTACTAAATTGATTATTTTTACAGCTTCAAACGATCGAATTCAAGTATTTTGTTATGTAACAACAAAAAAAATTTAATATTTCGATGAGTGCAACAATTTTTTCACGTCAATTGCTTTAAATAATTCTTTTTGATTTCTTATATATAATTTTTAATAAATTTAATTTATTGTTTCTTCATATCTAATTGACTAAAAATCTACGTGCAACGCACGTACATAGAAACTAGTATTATATTAAAAGCACGAATACCCTTAGTGAAATGTCGTTCGCCCTTTTTACCCTTTTAAAATAGAGTTCACACGAGACAAAATAGTCTTATAATTATTTTTTTAATATTTAAAAATAATTATTTTAATTTTTCCTAATATTTAGAAATAATTATTTAATTGTTTCCCTAATTCTTAGGATTTAATTTTTAATTCGTTCCAATTCTAGAATTCATACGCTTTCAACTCCATTTAGATTTAGGAATATTAAATAAGCACTTTCAATTACAAAACTAGGATAGTTTCGACAACTTTAATTTTATGAGTATTTGTTTCTTTCTTTTTCTTCTAACTTTCGTAGGCCGCTTGCCTTTTATTTTATTAGAATATATTTGAGGTTAGTAAAAAATCTTTTCAAAGATATAATTTTAAGAGCACAAATTATCTCACTAAATAATATTAAAGCATTTACCATTTTATACGTGAAACAAAATAGTAAAAAAAAATGAGGCTACAATTTGCCGAAAATCATTTATAGATGTTTATGAAAGTAAAAAATAAATACAACAAAATAAGAAATCATAACAAATTAAAAAAAAAATTAGAAAGCAAAATGTTTTTGTAAATTTGATCATAAAACTATTTTTAGAAAATATAAGCAATTAAAATATTTTTTTAATCAAATTGGATTTACTTTTAAAAAATATTTATTTAAATGAGAACTTATTATAAGAACACAAGAAAATTAAAACACTACATACGTGGGAATTGATGAAAAGAATAAATTCTAATTTTGATCTTAATATGAATTTATATTCTAAGTCCTTTCAAGATAGTATGAACATAGCCCTTTCATAATCAAACAATTGCAAGTAATACTACTATAGTCATATACTCTTGTTTTTCATATAAAACAACGTCCGGATGCATCCAGATGAAGAATATGAGATGTACGATTATGTATTTAGACAAAAAAAGAAAAGAAATGTAGATTAATCATACTATAACAGCTGAATTAATTTACTTTCGCAATAATAATTTACCTTTGTAATAATAATTTATTCTTTTCAAATATGTTGAAACAATTCCTATGTAGTAGTATTAATTAAAGCAATCGAACAATTTGCATTTTGATCATGAGAAAAAAAATGTCATTTGTAAGTTAGTCAATCATATTTTTGTCTTTTAGAATGCTATCAAAATACAGGATACATGTACTCTAATACTAGTTTACCAAAAAAGGCATGCTTCCTTTTGGTATATTCAGCGGATTTGATTTCTACATCTTTCTGGTCCATGTTTAATGCTTCTCTGGTGCTGTACTTTGTACGTTGTCTCTAATTAATTTTATGTTTAAGTTTTGTATATTATTAAAATGTTAAAATATAAGTAAAAGTCTCTATAAAATAAACAACCACTTGTAATTACAATATAACATAAGCACATTTTTTCAATATCTGAATTGCTCTGCACATATTGATAAAAAGATTAAAGTTTAAGAATTGACTGTAATTAATTACGTGTGAGACATAAATATCTTTTTTTCCCTTTAATTTCATGTAGTGGGGGTTGTATAAGCCTGAATTATGTCTAACTATATATAATCACAACTAATGAATAGCACGGATAGAATAACAGTCCAAATTGGTTACTGTGTCCCTCCCCATCTCCTACTCCGATTAATATCTATAATTCATTTGATTAAACTACTACATATTATGAGTCATATCCAACGATATATTTCTTAATTAGATTTTTATTTAAATTATCGGAAAACTCTCATTTTAATTGCTCCAGCGCATATGTTGAATAATTCTTTTATGCGTTCATTTATCTTTCAGGAACAATCAAGTGGTTCTCCCAGAGAACGTCAAGAGTTCTTTGCCAAATTTCTATTAAATCAATGGATAAGAAAAGGAAAGAATACAATGATAATTAAACCAACACATTGTGTTGAAGAGTTCTAATAGTACACGTCAAACTTCTCTATATGTATTTTGGCTACTATAACGAATTATTGTACCGAGAGCATATGCTATAACAAAATATGAAATATTGATTCCAAAAAAAAAAGTGACCACTATAATAAAATATTATTATAGAGGGCGGTTATTATGAAAAAAATTGATTGTACCACTAAACTATGTATTTTGGTTATTTTAGGCATTATTTGGTTGAAGCTAAAAAAAAAATAACATGATATGCAAGTGTGTTTGAACATAAATTTCAGTTAGACAAAAGTTAAAGATTTGAGTAAGAACTTTATTTTGCTTGAAATACTTTCTAACAAAGTTTCAGTATGTCATCAATATTTTAAATATTAAATTCATTTATTTTGTAAATACTCATGACCAAACTTGTATCAAACATAAATTTCATTTTTTTTTGCAAATAACGAAATACTAGTATAGCAGTATTATTTATGGTCAAACTTGTGGGGTTTACTTGGGAAGGAATTAATCGAGTACAGAATAAAGTACGAAAGGTAGAGGTTACTGTCGTGTCCTTTGAACAAGTTCTAGAAGTAGCATTCTTTTCAAAAGAAAAAACAGACAACAACACATGTTTGAGGTCATTTCTTCGTTGGCTGGCGCCTCTCTTTTGTCAGACTGTTGACGAAACAAAACAAACCAGTAGTTCAGTACTCGCAAAGGCCAAACCTTTCGTTGACTCTTTTCCTCTCTTTTTTTGCACCTGTAAAATATTGTCAAACTCTACGGGTAGATATTTAGAGGCAGAACTAACAGCCGTTTGGACATAAAATTTGATGAAGATTTTTTCAAAAATTTTCACTTTTTTTCAAAATCAGTGTTTGTTCATAAAATTTCTAATTTTTACTTGAAAATGTATTTTGAAAATCGCAAAAAGCTATTTTTCAAAATTTTCATTCAAATCACTCACAAAACTTCAAAAACAACCAAAACTAAAATATATGTCCTCTAATGACCCAAAATATCATCTTTACATTTAATAAGTAATTTTGTGTTCTAAGACCTCGAAAAGCACTAATTTATCATTCCTCGACTTGCGTTCGCAGTCCGTAAAATTTTTTCGGAAAGTTTTTATGTGAAAATGGATTAAAATGTGAAATAGAGTCTTAAAACTCAATTGAGTTAACTTTGATCAACATTTTTAGCAAACAGACCAGGATCAGTATTTTGACAGTTGCGGTAGCTCTGTATCATGATTTGGGACCTGGGCGTATGCACGAAATTTAATTTGGAGGTCCCTAGCTCAAGTTATGACCATTTAACGGAAACTAATAATTTAAAGGCTAAAGATTTTCAAGTTTGACCACGGGGTTGACTTTTTGATATCAGAGCCAGAATCCGATTCTGGAAATTTAAATAGCTCCGTTATGTTATTTAGGACTTGTGTGCCAAATTTGAAGTCATTTCGGATTCACTTAATATGTTTTGGCACGAGATTTGCAAATGGAAAAGTTTAAAACTCAAAGTTCGAATCGAGGTGTGAATTGTAATTTTGATGTTGTTTGGCGTGAATTGAAACTCCGAGTAAGTCCGTATAATATTTCTGGACTTGTTGGAATATTCGGACGAGGTCCTGAGTGGCTCAGATGAGTTTCGGACGAGCCATAGAGCAATTGGAACCTGTTGCCCAGTGCTGGTTCTGGTGTGTCGCACCTGCGACATTTTGTGCGCATGCGTGTGGCCGCTCCTCCGGAATACCAGTCGATTATACGACATTGGGCAGCCTTTCCGAGCTCCGCTTCTGCGGAGAAATGAGCGCAGGTGCGAAACCGCATCCGCAATAGACAAGTCGCTTCTGCGAGGACGACCGCTTCTGCGGTCACTTGTGCGCTTCTGCGATGTCGCATATGCGACATTTTTGGGCGCAGATGCGGCCAGTAGTCAAGCTGCACTGTTCCGCAAATGCGAGCTTTGTCTCGCAAATGCAAGACCGCAGATGCAAAAATATAGGCCGCAAATACGAAAATGCTAGGCAGAACCATTTTTACTCATTTTTTAGTTTAAGTCTCGGATTTTAGCGATTCTAAAGGGGGTTTTCACGATTTTGAATTGGGTAAGTGTTTTATAATCAAAAGTAATTATATTTCACGAATCCATGTCTATATTCATCATTTATTTCGGATTTAGATAGAAGAAATGGATTTTTTGTAAAACTTTCCAAAAACGAAAAATTTAGATTTGAAGGTCCATTTGACATTGGAATTGGATAATTTTTGTATGGTTGAACTCGTAGCGAAACGGGTATTCGTATTTCGCGAGTTTTTCCGATATTTGAGACGTGGGTCCTACTGTCGAATATTTTAATGAATTTCGGATTTTTATCCGGAAAATTAATAAATTCATATGGAATTAAATCCTATGATTCATATTGAGTATATTGAATTGTTTATGAATAGATTTGAAGCTTTTGGAGACAAATTTAGAAGGAAAAGATGTGGTCGAGTAATTGATTGGTATTTGCAAAGCGAGGTAAGTGTCGTGGTTAACCCTGACTTGAGGGAATTGAACCCTTAAATTATGACTTGCATGTGAACGACGTATAGGCGAGGTGACGAGTGTCTATACGTCGTCAAATTAATTATTTACCTGCTTACTTGAAAAATCATAAATTGTTTTAAATCATGAATTAATTATTATAATAATTATTTCTCTCCTATTCTTTGGCAAATATTAATTCTTCAATTTCTGCATTAATTGTTACATGCTATTTGAATTATGTGCCTTAATTGTCATTTGACATTTAGTATATTAAATATTAAACTGCATATTTTCTCTATGATTTCCATAATAATTTGCTATTTGCCTTTGTTTGTTTCATAATTAAATCATAATTATTGTATACTTGTTCTCTTATAATTTTATATTAATTGTTGCACTTATTGAGAAAATTTCTTCTATAAGAATTGGTAAATGAAAATGTTGGAGGAGCGGGTTGCACGCCGCAACAAAATTGATTATAATGATTTTATAGGAGGATCGGGTTGCACGCCGAAACAGAATTAATTAAAAGCCCATATTGGAGGATCGGGTTGCACGCCGCAACAGACTTGATTAAAATGAATATATTGGAGGAGCGGGTTGCACGCCGCAACAGAATTGAATGTGAATACATTGTGAGAGCGAGCTGCACGTTGCAACAGATTTGATGGAAATGATAATTGGTTATGACTGCTAAGTTGGCTTCAATTATTATAAATGAGTTACCCGATATATTTCTATTATTGTTGTTGTTACTAATATTGCGTACATGTAATGTAAGTGACCCGCCTTAGCCTCGTCACTACTTCGTTGAGGTTAGGCTCAGCACTTACCAGTACATGGGGTCGGTTGTACTGATACTATATTCTGCACTTCTTATGCAGATTTTGGAATTGGTCCCAGTGGCATACCATAGACTTGCTCGGATTTCAGCTACCAGAGGAGGCTTGAGGTATAACTGGATGGCGTCCGCTGTTCTGAAGTCCCCATCTATTTTACTTTAGTTGAGTGTTTATTTTCAGACAGCTTTATTTTATTCAGACCTTTATTTGTATTATTCTGGAAGCTCGTACACTTGTGACACCAATTTTGGGATGGTATTTAGACACCGTTGTTTTTAAGAATTATTCACTATATTTTAGACTTTACTTCCGTATTTGTTTCTTTTATTATTAATAAATTTAAAAATTATTTTAAAATGAATAATATTATTCTAACGTTGGCTTGCCTAGTAAGTGAAATGTTAGGTGCCATCACGATCCGAAGGTGAAAATTTCGTGTCGTGACAGTTGGTATCAGAGCACTAGATTACATAGGTCTCACGAGTCACGAGTAAGCTTAGTAGAGTCTGAAGGATCGGTACGGAGACGTCTGTACTTATCTCTCAGAGGCTATGAAGTTTAGGAACAATATCACTTCTTTCTTATTCTGTCGTGCGAATTTATTCTATCATCGATAATTGAACCATTCTACTCTTATTCTCTCGCAGATGGTGAGAACACGTAATACCTCTACCGATGGATAGGGACCAGAACCCCCGGTGGCAACTATGGCTAGGGGTAGAGGTCGAGGCCGAGGTCGTGCTAGAGGCCGAGGCAGAGGCCAAGGTAGAGCTCAGTCCAGAGCTCGAGCAGCTGCACCTATTGAAAAACCTCAGGTGGACCTTCACGAGGAGGTTCCAGTTCAGAATGTACCAGTTGGACCAGTTCAGGTCCCAGAAGGATTCATAGCCACTCCAGTGCTTCAAGACGCTCTAGTCCGATTGGTGAGTCTTATAGAGGGTGTGGATCAGAATGGTACATTTCCAGTGGCACCAACCGTCTCACAGGCTGGGGGAGGAGCACAAACTCCCACTACTCCCGCTCCGGAGCAGATGGCTCCCCAGAATCAGGCTCCAGCAGCCCCGCTAGTTGGGGTAGTTCCGCCAGTTATTGTGGCATAGATCAGTGATAGGCCCGCCATGTCTTTTGAGGCCTTATTGAGACTAGATAAGTTTACTAATCTTTTTCCAGTTCACTTAAGTGGTACACCTTCTGAGGACCCACATGATTATCTTGAATGTTGCCACGAGGTGCTGCAGAACATGGGTATAGTTGAGACCAATAGGGTTGATTTTGCTGTATTTCAGATGACGGGTTACGCCAAGAGGTGGTAGAGAGATTATACATTGGCCAGACCAGTTGGATCGCCTGCACTTACCTGGGAACAGTTCTCTCAGCCATTCCTGGAGAATTTCCTTCCTATCACACTGAGAGGAGTTCCACAAGCAATTTGAGCGTCTACAATAGGGCAGTATGACTGTTACTCAGTATGAGTCCCGTTTTGTGAATTTGGCATGTCATGCTCTCATTTTACTACTTACTGAGGAAGAGAGAGTGAGGATGTTTATTGAGGGACTCACTCACCCTATCAGGCTTCAGATGGCCAAGGAGACCGGAAGTGAAATTTCTTTTCAGGCGACTGCTAATGTCGCGAGAAGAATCAAGATGGTTCTTGCACAAGAGAGAGGCCAGAGGTCTGACAAGAGGCCTCGTCGGTTCGGTGATTTCAGTGGCGCCTCGTCTGAAGGCAGGGGTAATTTTGATAGGGGTCATCCTCCCAAACCGTTTCATTCAGCACTTCATGCATCTCCCGGTGCTTCAGGGAGTCACGGTCCTATTATGCCTTACTATGGACAGCTAGCATTTAGTGCGCATTTAGCTCCTATCAATGCACCGCCACTCTAGAGTTACTACAGCAGTTATCCGGCCCATTTGGGTCAGCTTCAGCTTCAGCAGCCACGGCATCAGGATGGGTGTTATGTGTGTGGGGACATTGGTCACATCAGGAGGTATTGCCCTAGATTGGCGAGTGACAGATCTCGGCAAGATTCTCGTGCCATCATACCGGCACCGGTTGCTTCACCGCATGCTCAGCCAACTAGAGGTAGGGGTCAGACAGCTAGAGGTGAAGGTCAGGCCATTAGAAGTGGAGGTCAGGCCATTAGAGGTAGAGATCAGACCATTAAAGGTGGAGGCCAGCCAGCTAGAGGCCGTCCTAGGGATGCAGTTCAGAGTGGTGGGGCTCAGCACCGATATTATATTTTTCCAGCTAGGCTTGAGGTCGAGTCATCTGATGCTCTGATCACAGGTATTATTCCAGTTTTCCATAGAGATGCTTTGGTTTTATTTGATCCAGGATCTAATTATTCCTATGTGTCCTTCTATTTTGCTTCATATTTGGTTGTGCCTTGTGATTCTCTGAATGCTTCTGTATGTGTATCTACACCGGTGGAATACTTTGTTGTAGTAGATCATGTCTATCGTTTGTGTGTGGTTACTATTGGTAATCTTGAGACTAGTGTGGATCTTCTACTTCTTGATATGGTAGATTTTGATGTCATCTTGGGTATGGATTGGTTGTCCCCTTATCATGCTATATTGGATTGTCATGCCAAGACAGTGACCCTAGCTATGCCGGGGTTACCTCGGTTAGAGTGGAAAGGAACTCCTGGCCATTCTGCCAGTAGGGTTATTTCTTATATGAAAGCTCAGCGTATGGTAGAGAAAAGGTGTCTAGCCTATTTGGCTTATATTCGTGATCCCAGTGCGGATGTTCCTTCTATGGACTCAATACCAGTTGTTCGTGAATTTCCAAAAG
Organism: Nicotiana tabacum; assembly: GCF_000715075.1. NCBI lineage: Eukaryota > Viridiplantae > Streptophyta > Magnoliopsida > Solanales > Solanaceae > Nicotiana > Nicotiana tabacum. Next base: position 92,545,188 of record NC_134103.1, read on the forward strand.
TATTTCCTGCAGAACTGCCGGGGATGCCACCCGACAGAGATATTGACTTCTGTATTGATTTGGCTCCGGGCACTCACCGTATTTCTATTCCACCATACTGTATGGCCCCGCCGGAGTTGAAAGAATTGAAAGAGCAGTTACAAGACTTGCTTGATCAGAGATTCATTAGACTAGTGTCTCGCCCTGGGGTGCACCAATATTATTTGTAAAGAAGAAAGATGGCTATATGCGGATGTGTATAGACTATCGGCAATTGAACAAGGCCACTATCAAAAACAAATATCCGCTGCAAAGAATTGATGACTTATTTGATCAGCTTCAGGGTGCCAAGGTATTTTCGAAGATTGATTTGAGGTCTGGTTACCATCAGTTGAAGATTATGGCATCTCATATCCCTAAGACAACTTTTCGAACTCGGTATGTGCATTACGAATTCCTAGTGATGTCATTTGGGTTGACAAATGCTCCAGCAACATTTATGGATTTGATGAATCGAGTGTTCAAGCCCTATTTGGATTCTTTTGTGGTTGTATTCATTGATGATATATTAATTTACTCCAGTAGTCGAGAGGAACATGGGCAGTATCTACGGAGTGTGCTTCATACTTTGAATAATAATCAGTTATATGCCAAGTTTTCAAAATGTGAGTTTTGGTTAGACTCAGTTGCCTTTTTGGGGCATGTTGTGTCGGCAGAAGGCATAAAGGTGGATCCTAAGAAGATAGAGGCTGTTTAAAATTGGCCTAGACCTACTTCAGTTACAGAGATCTGGAGTTTCCAAGGTTTGGCAGGTTATTATCGTCGGTTCGTGGAAGGGTTTTCATCTATAGCAAGCACATTGACCAGACTAACCCAGAAGGGTGTCCCATTCAGATGGTCAAACGAGTGTGAGTTGAGCTTTCAGAAGTTCAAGATCGCTTTGACTATGGTGCCGGTGTTGGTATTACCCACAGGTTCAGGATCGTATGCAGTATATTGTGATGCATCTCACACTGGGCTTTGGTGCAGTATTAATGCAAGATGGCAGGATGATTGCATATGCGTCGCGGCAGTTGAAAGTTCACGAGAAGAATTATCTTGTTCATGACTTAGAATTGTTCACGAGAAGAATTATCTTGTTCACGAGAAGATTTGGAGGCATTACCTCTACGGTGTCTCGTATGAGGTATTTACTGATCATCGTAGCCTTCAGTATTTGTTCAATCAAAAGGATCTTAATTTGAGGCAGAGAAGATAGTTGGAGTTGTTGAAAGACTATGATATCACCATTTTGTATCACCTCGGAAAGGCCAATGTGGTAGCCGATGCTTTGAGTAGAAAGGCTGTGAGTATGGGCAGTCTTGCATATATTCCGGTTGGTGAGAGGCCAGTAGCTATAGATGTTCAAACTTTGGCTAATCAGTTCGTGATGTTAGATGTTTCAGAACCCAGTCGGGTTCTAGCTTGCACAGTCGCTCGGTCTTCTTTATATGAGCGCATCAGAGAGAGGAAGTATGATGATCCTCATTTACTTGTCCTTAAGGACACGGTGCGACACGGTGATGCCAAACAGGTTGTTGTGGGAGAAGATAGAGTTGTGCGAATATAGGGTCATATTTGTGTGCCTAATATTGACGGGCTTCATGAATTAATCCTTAAAGAGGCACACAGTTTTAGGTATTCTATTCATCCACGTACCGCCAAAATGTATCAAGATTTGCGGCAACATTATTGGTGGAGGAGAATGAAAAAGGATATAGTTGCATATGTAGCTCGGTGTCTGAATTGTCAGCAAGTTAAGTACGAGCATCAGAGACCTGTTGGTTTACTTCAGAAGTTAGAAATTCCTGAGTGGAAATGGGAGCGTATCACTATGGATTTTGTTGTTGGACTCCCACAGACTCCGAGAAAATTTGACACAGTTTGGGTCATTGTGGACAGGTTATCCAAATCAGCACATTTCATTCCAGTGGCAGTTACCTATTCTTCAGAAAGGTTAGTTGAAATTTACATTCGTGAAATTGTCCGCCTTCACGGTGTGCCCGTGTCTATTATTTCATATCGAGGTACACAATTTACCTCACATTTCTGGAGGGCTGTACATCGTGAGTTAGGCACGCGGGTGGAGTTGAGTACAACATTTCATCCAAAGACAGACGGACAGTCAGAGCGCACTATTCAGATATTGAAAGATATGCTCCGTGCTTGTGTTATAGACTTTGGTGTTTCTTGGGATCATTTCTTGCCACTTGTGGAGTTTGATTATAATAATAGTTACCAGTCGAGCATTCATATGGCTCTATACGAGTCATTATACGGAAGACGATACCGATCGCCAGTTGGTTGATTTGAATCGGTAGAGGCTCAGTTGTTGGGTAGCGATTTGGTACAGGATGCTTTGGATAAGGTCAAGATTATTCGGGATCGACTTCGCACAACTTAGTCTAGGAAAAAGAGTTATGCCGATCGTAAAGTTTGTGATATTGCATTCATGGTTGAAGAAAGAATATTGCTCCGAGTTTCACCTATGAAAGGTGTAATGAGGTTCGGAAAGAAGTGCAAGTTGAGCCCTAGGTATATCGGACCCTTTAAAATTCTTGAAAGGGTGGGTGAAGTAGCCTACAGGATTGCATTACCACCTAGTTTATCAGCGGTTCATTCGGTGTTCCATGTGTTTATGCTCCAGAAATATCATGGTGATCTGTCCCATGTGCTAGATTTCAGCTCAGTCCAATTGGACAAAGATTTGACTTACGAGGGGGAGCCGGTGGCTATTCTAGCCAGGCAGGTCCGACAATTGAGGTCTAAGAGTTATCCTTCAGTTCGAGTGCAACGGAGAGGTCAGCCGGTAGAGGCATCTACCTGGGAGTCCTAATCGGACATACAGAGTAAATATCCACACTTATTCACTAGCTCAGGTACTTTTTCTAACTCTGTTTGAGGATGAACGTTTGTTTTAGAGGTGAAGAATGTGATGACCCAAAATATCATCTTTAAATTTAATAAGTAATTCTATGTTATAAGATCTCTAAAAGCACTAATTATCATCCCTCGACTTGCGTTCACAGTCCATAAAATTTTTCGGAAAGTTTTTATTTGAAAATGGATTAAAATGTGAAATAGAGCCTTAAAACTCAACTAAGTTAACTTTGGTCAACATTTTTAACAAACGAACTCGGATCAGTATTTTGACAGTTTTGGTAGCTCCATATCGTGATTTGGAACTTGGGCGTATGCCCGAAATTTAATTTGGAGGTCCCTAGCTCAAGTTATGACCATTTAACGGAAACTAGTAATTTAAAGGCTAAACATTTTCAAGTTTGATCAAGGGATTGACTTTTTGATATCAGAGCCGGAATCCGGTTCTAAAAATTTGAATAGCTCTGTTATGTCATTTAGGACTTGTGTGACAAATTTGAAGTCATTCCAAATTCACTTAGTATGTTTTGGCACGAGATTTGTAAATGGAAAAGTTTAAAACTCAAAGTTCGAATCGAGGTGTGAATTATAATTTTGATATTGTTTGACGTGAATTGAAATTCCGAGTAAGTCCGTATTATATTTTTGGACTTGTTGAAATATTCAGACGAGGTCCCGAGTGGCTCGGATGAGTTTCGGACGAGCCACGGAGTAATTAGAACGTGCTGCCTAGTGTTGGTTCTGGTGTGTTGCACCTGCGACATTTTGTGCGCAGGTGCGTGGCGGCTCCTGCGGAATACCAGTCGCTTTTGCGACATTGGACAGCCTTGCCGAGCTATGCTTATGCGGAGAAATGAGCGTAGGTGCAAAACCGCATCCGCGATGGACAAGCCGCTTCTGCGAGGACGACCGCTTCTGCGGTCACTTGTGCGCTTTTGCGATGTCGCAGGTGCGACATTTTTGGGCACATATGCGGCCACTGGTCAAGCTATCCTATTCCGCAAATGCAAGACCACAGGTGCAAAAATATAGGCCGCAGATACGAAAATGCTGGGTAGAATGCATAAAATCGGGTCTTAGCCATTTTTACTCATTTTTGAGTTTTAATTCTCGGATTTCGGCGATTCCAAAGGGATTTTTCATGACTTTGAATTGGGTAAGTGTTTTATAACCAGACATGATTATATTTCACGAATACATGTCTATATTCATCATTTATTTTGGATTTAGATGGAAGAAATTAGAATTTTTGTAAAACTTTCCAAAAACGAAAAATTTAGATTTGAAGGTCCATTTGACATCGGAATTGGATAATTTTTTATATGGTTGAACTAGTAGAGTAACGGGTGTTCGGATTTCACGAGGTTTTCTGGGATTTTAGACGTGGGTCCTACTGTCGAATATTTTAATAAATTTCGAATTTTTATCCGAAAAATTAGTAAATTCATATGGAATTAATTCCTATGATTCGTATTGAGTATATTGAATTGTTTATGAATAGATTTGAAGCTTTTAGAGACAAATTTAGAAGAAAAAACTGTGGTCTTGTAATTGATTGAAATTTGCAAAGCGAGGTAAGTGTCATGTTTAACCTTGATTTGAGGGAATAGAACCCTTAAATTATTTATTATGTGACTTGCATGTGAACGACGTATAGGCAAGGTGACGAGTGTCTATACGTCGTCAAATTAATTGTTTGCCTGCTTACTTGAAAAATCATAAATTATTTTTAATCATGAATTAATTATTATAATAATTATTTCTCTCATATCCTTTGACAAATATTAATTCTTGAATTCCTGCATTAATTGTTACATGCTATTTGAATTATGTGCCTTAATTGTTATTTGACATTTAGCATATTAAATATTAAACTGCATATTTTCTCTTTGATTTTCATAATAATTTGCTATTTGCTCGTGTTTGTTTCATAATTAAATCACAATTATTGTATGCTTGTTGTATTATAATTTTATATTAAGTGTTGCATTTATTGGAGAAATTTCTTCTATAATAATTGGTAAATGAAAATGTTGGAGGAGTGGGTTACACGCCGCAACAAAATTGAATATTATGAATATATTGGAGGATCGGCTTGCACGCCGCAACAGAATTAATTAAAAGTCTATATTGGAGGATCAGGTTGCACGCTGCAACAGAATTGAATGTGAATATATTGTGAGAGCGGGTTGCACGCTGCAACAGAATTGAATGTGAATATATTGTGAGAGCGGGTTGCACGCTGCAACAGAATTGATGGAAATGATAATTGGTTATGACTGCTGAGTTGGCTTCAATTATTATAAATGAGTTACCTGATTTATTTCTATTATTGTTGTTGTTACTAATATTGCGTACAGGTAATGTAAGTGACCCGCCTTAGCCTCGTCACTACTTCGTCGAGGTTAGGCTCAGCACTTACCAGTACATGGGGTCGGTTGTACTGATACTACACTCTGCACTTCTTGTGCAGATTTTGGAGTATTGGTCCCAGTGGCTTACCATAGACTTGCTTGGATTTCAGCTACCAGAAGAGACTTGAGGTATAACTGCATGGCGTCCGCAGTTCTGAAGTCCCCGTCTATTTTACTTTAGCTGTGTGTTTATTTTCAGACAACTTTATTTTATTTAGACCTTTATTTGTATTATTCTAGAAGCTCGTGCACTTGTAATACCAATTCTGGGATGGTATTTAGACACCGTTATTTTTAAAGATTATTCACTATATTTTAGACTTTACTTCCGTATTTGTTTCTTTGATTATTAATAAATTTAAAAATTATTTTAAAATAAATAATATTATTCTAACGTTGGTTTGCCTAACAAGTGAAATGTGAGAATTCCGGGTCGTGATATGTCCAAACACAACTCTAAATTTCAAATGCCATTTTCACTTGAATTTTTTTTTCATCATTTTACAATTCTTATGTCCAAACGCCTACTATAAATTTTAGAACGATGACTTTAAATGCTAATAACTTTAATCTAAATTTAATATATATATATATATATATATATATATATATATATATATATATATATATATATATATATATATATATATATATATATTCTGCATAATCCCAACGCAGTGTTTAAGCAAAAGTTAATGAATTCGACCGAACTCGTATTCGGGCTTCTAGCTCTGCTCCCTGCTAGAATTACCAAAAGAAAAAAACAATCACTAGCTAGATACTTAGAGGCAGAACTAAGATTTTAATTTATAGGTTATAAATTTTAGAACGATGACTTTAATTGCTAACAATTGGATTCTAAATTTAATATTTTTATGTATTTACTGAAAATTTCAATACAAACACAATATTTAAGCAAAAGCTAATGGGTTCGATCAAATCCGTATTCGGGCTTCTAGCTCTACCCCTAGCTAGAATTACCAAAAGAAAAAAACAATAACCAGGCTAGCTAGCATACCCCCTTTCTTTTTATTTTTATTTTTATTTTACTCGTCTAATATTATGTATTACAATATTACTGTTAAAGCTCTGCTGCTCCAATCTTGCCATCATTCCAACTTCTCAAATCCACAAACACTTCATGAAATGTCGAAACATTAGAGGTCAAATTTTTTTTAAAAAGTAGTTTCAAATTGTTCAAGTGGTTTGGGAATAATTCTAAAGGTTTTTTGGACAAGGGAAGGGATACTATTAAGTGACTTTTTCGTATATATACAAGATTTTAAATTTATTTACCCGATTTTGTTTAAGTTTTCATATTTACAGAAAGTAACTAAAGTTTTTTTTACAAAATATATACAAATCCGGTCAAAATCTATAATTTATCTACAACATAAATACAGTTTTTTTTGTACAAAATCCGCTCAAAAACTACAATTTACATACAATTTATATACAACTGATATACAATTATGTAAGTTGTAGATATTTTGTATACCGTTTCTACACTCGACAAACAAAATATATACAATTTATTTTTGTCTTCTTTTTCGAGTTTCAATCTGAAATTCCAACCAAAATCACCTCGAATCTTCACCAAATTCTCTTAAAATTTAGATATAAACTCCAAAGGATATTCCCAATCATTTGCAACAATGCCAAATCCAAACAAAAAAACAATTTTGCAAAATCCAAACAAATTGCCATGTACAGTCGAATTTCTAATACCAACAGTTTAAGAGTTTAGGAATCTGTTAGTAATTAGACTTGTAGCTCAACGTATTCAAGTCAACGTTTTCAGTTTCATGTATAAGACGCTTTCTTACTTTAGAGGCGTTATTATTTGTTAAGGTTTCAATTTTAATTTTATTATGCAAAGGGAGAATTATGCACAAGGTTTTGGATTGTCCAAAAAGAAGACCATAGCTAATACAAATGCAGAGGAAACTAGTGCTGATAGTAGCAATGATTAAGCGAAATTGTGGCATAATTACAGTTGAGTAATATCCGCAAATCCATATGAGCCAGATGTGTTTCATGGTATTAATTGTTCTTATAAACTTTAAGCTAAAGATTCTTCTTGTAAATTCTAAGCTTAGCTAACCCAATTGATGGTATTACTTAGTTGGAATTTTACTGGAAGCTGTTTGGTGAAACTTTTATGTTTCAGCAAATAACTATCCTATTTGAATTTGGGGTAGGAAGAAGAGGGAGAGAAAATGAGTAAGATTGGAATTTAACACATTATTTTGTATATAAATGGTAAATTGTATTGTCTAATGTAATTAAGTGATAACCTCTTTAGGAAGGGTAAATAAGTTTATAATGTAATATAGATAGGTAAATGTCCCCTACTATTAATATCACCATGTAACCCTTTAGTCGCTGTTGGATCTTCTTAGACACTATTATTAAGCATTGAGTTTTCAAATTTCTACATATATTCATCTAAAAAGCCCTATAATATTGAATGGGTTACAGAAAATGGTATTTTAAAAATAATACTCCCGCTGTTTCAATTTATGTGAACGTATTTTCTTTTTAGTCAGTGAAAAAAAAAACGACCCATTTCCTTATTCGAAAATAATTTATCTTTATGAAATGATATATAGTCACACAAAATATATGTGCATCATTTTACACCACAAGTTTAAAAGTCTTATCTTTTCTTCAATTTCGTGCCAGCCAAAATAAATTCAGAAACTCAGAGAGTAATATAACATATAAGAACTATGAGTATCAACCATGGGATGTCACCACCAACAAATACTCCACAATTTGCATATCAAAAGGCAAGCCGTACAAGTATACCTAATTGGTTTGTCGTATTATATGTAATACTAGAAAGGTTGTAGTGGGGACTGTCGTATCTTTTTTATTTTGGTCATTTCATATTTTATTTAGGTAACGGCCATTGGAGACTACAAAGGACAGGTATATAAAAATACCCCGTTATTTACACATAACATGCACTGATCAACAGTTGTTTTCAAGCTTTAGAACATTTGTTTGTACTAAATATAAATAGTTTATTACACTAGTTAGGATTTATAGTAACAAGATCCTCCTTTTGATTTGCAGTTTCACTCATTTTCTGATACTAGCGCCACGCGACTCATATATGTATTTTTTTAAAAACAAATTACAGTGCTCCTTTAACCGATACTTATAAAATATGAGTAATAATAATTTGTATGTAAAGGCGTAATAATTGTTGTTATTCTTTGTTTCGTCCATTATTAAGGAACTTCCTCATAACCTACCAAAGTAAAGTAGTGCTATACGAACTTCCACGGACATTTCTGCATCTACGTATTTTGAAAGAAGTAATTTCTGTATGCCTAATCAGACCGTGGAACTTAAATTTAAGAAAAAGCCAATTTCCAACATTACACTGAAGAGTGTTCTTGGGACTCACCTCGACCCAAAACAACCCTAAATTTCTTTAGGATTGCGATTAAGAAAAAAAAACCTTAATAGACATATGAGAATAAGTTTCCACTCGAGCTAAGATCTTCTCATGAACATACTTGCAACTTCTATAACTGTAGACTAATTAGTTTCTAAGTATATTTTCTCAAAAATACTTTTGGGGATAAACTATTTTATTTTGCTTCTCCAAAATTACTTTTGTGTTTATTTAAAAGTACTTTTTTCCTTCTAAAAGCTGGACCAAACACCTTTAGCAAAAAAAAAAAAATTGGCTAAAAAGAAGCATGCCAAACAGGTAATAGATTTGGTTAAAAGTAGCCTTGCCTCCCAAATCTTGAAATTTATTACTTCTGCCGTCACAGATTTATAACAAAAAGAGCAACTTCGTCAACATAAGTTGTTTCATCCAATCAAACTCTCTTCTTATTCATTTTTCTAGGGCTTTTTACCGAAGAGAGTAGCCCTTCCTAAATTTCTCGACGGCTAGGGACAGACCAGGCCAAATATGGAGTTTGGGTATAGTTTTCAAGCAGTAACACTGCACCTAGACATCATCATGCACAGTGCTACAGAAGATACATAGTTAAATATATACAGCTCAGAAGCTCACATGTAACGAATTTCAACAGTGAGCATAAGGATCAGAACCACAGTTGTCGCAACTCATAAAAATCATACTATGAGAACTCTGCTCCAGAGAAAGCACCAAATACGAATATGCATTAAAATAGTACCACTTCAAAATAAATAAAAAATATTGCACCACGTTACTTCTCACTACTCCCAGCCAATGCCAGTTCATCATTGCATAGAGTTCCAGCAGTCATTGTTCATGCCCAGTCATAGAGTACGCCAACAACAACAAACCCAGTATAATCCCACATGTGAGGTCTGGGGAGGGTAGTGTGTACGCAGACCTTACCCATAACTGGAGAGGTAGAGAGGCTTTTTCTGATAGACCCTCGGCTCAAGAAAAGATGGCAAGGAAGAAAAGGGAAGAAGAAGAGGAAAGGGGGAAGAAAGAAAGAAAGAAGAGGGAGACAAAAGACAACAAGGAAAAAGGGGAGAAAAAGTAGCATCAAATAGTAACAACCAGGGAGCAACAATTTCCAATAAAAGGGGAGAAAAAGTAGCATTAAATAGTAACAATCAAGGAGCAACAATTTCCAGTAGCAATTTTCAAAAAACAATGGACGTGGTAGCTAAGTACCAGATATACTAACAAACTAGAAGAAATTATCTTTCAACCAACAACAAGATCATAGAGTACGCCAATTGTAAGAAATTGTTAACGGAACATATTTCGGAATGTTTAATCTACGAATGTCCCCTCTGTTGTGAAGATAATGATTGCGTTAACCTGTTACCAAAACCACCATCAAGATTCTAGGGATAATCCGGTGAGATTTCCCAAAATAAAAATCTGATGATAGTTGAACTGATGGATCCCAATAGAAGCTGGACCATTTTAGGTCAGCAACATTGTGAAACTCAGCCAGGATTCATATACCAGACACCAATTTGTTAGGGACTGAGGCGTAGTTGTTAACTATGTGAAGCTCAGAACGCTGCACCTGGCACAAACATGCGTGATTCAGCTAGAAAAGGAACAAATCAACCCAGAGGTGAAAGAGATTTCTAAGTATTGGTCATAGTAGCCATGAGCTTCTCGTCCAATCTGTAGAAATGGAAATGCGCGTCATTCAGATTATCATGTTCTTCATTTCAAGCCTGGAGCAACCTTCCAGGAGAGAGTTTCTGCTGCTCCTTCCACATAACTTAACTCGAAGGATTGCAGCAATAACATCAACTCCAGCCGATCAAACATCATTGGACTAAATCACTGAATTATGGAACCTGAAAAGGTCAGCCAGATCCTTATACCACACTAGATCATGGTATTCAGTTGTGATAATCTAATGTAAACAACATGATAAGAAAATACTGATAAATGATGCATCTTTTTCAATAATCAGCCTATCCTTGTTTACTTTTCCCCACTAGACATGGAGCTTCTTTTTGTCTTAACTGATAGGTTGGAATTTTGTAGTATACGTATCCCTCCTTATTGATGTGCCGTAGAAATGCGGCACTTTCTATACTAATTTCATAGACTTTAGCTTACCTTTTAAAGTATTTTGAGTCATTTCTTATGTAATTTTGCAGGAAACCGGACTTGAAGAGCCAAGAACATGAAAAAGATGTCAAAAACCATGAAGAAAACAGATTTGCGACAGCATAAGTGATGTGCGAGCCGCATTTCTATCGCAGAAGCAACCAGCCCAGCCCAGTTTTAAGAGTCAGATATGCGATCGCATAACCATTGTGCGGACCGCACAAATGCAAGAGAAATTCCCAGTAATCCAAAGTGACGATTATGCGGACCGCGAAATCAGTTTGCGGACAGCATAACTGATATGCGATAGAAATTTGGAAGTGCTGAAGATAAGATCTGCGGCGTTGCAACGATTTTGTGGACCGCGGATCACTTCCGCAGTCCATTCTGCGATCTTATACTAACCTGAAGGGCTATTTTTTTCACATTTTGTCCGCGACTTTTGGGCCATTATAAATAGAATAACTAGGTTTTTGTGGGACATCTTGTCTGAAAAAGGTCCTACATTGAGAGCATTGAATACACCACTTATTTTGGAGCTTTTTGGATAGATTCCAAGACTTTGTCTTCATTGTAAGCTTTTATGACTTTCTTTAATGCTTTGATCTTGTATCTTAGTATGAGTAGCTAGATTTAAATACTAAGGTTGTGGACCCTAAGTGGGTGTAATGTTAATGAGTGTTTACCATTGAATATATATGTTAATGGGTGTTTGCCATTGAATATATATAATGGTTGGTCGATTTCTATTCATTTCTCATGCTTCATTTATGGTTAATGGTTGCAAACATTAACTAGTGCCAATTTACTTTATCTTTCACTTGAAAAAGTGATTTAGGGTTTGTAAGAATTGAATAGCAAGAACTCAAGGTTTTAAACCTTGTTTAATAGAATTGCTTAGGAATAAGTAGGTTCTACTTGGCATAAATTGATTGCTCTTAATTGAAACTCATTTATATTTGGAAAAATCATAAAGAGGAAATACTACCTAACTATTGGGAAATATTGGATAGTCATTTAGGAACCATTTGTATATCAAATGACCTCCCATTAGAAATATATCATATTAACACCGATAACATTACATTCCATAGAAGGGGACACAACCTTGGTTTCTCAATCCAATTAATCAATTCTCTTAACAATTCACAACTACCAAATTCTTTCCAAACTAATGGAGCAGAATTACGGCTTTAGTCAAGTGACACACTATTCAAAGTAACCTTTTCACACCAACCTACTCCCTGTGGGATTCGACCCCAACCTAGTTGGGTTATTATATTTGACATCCACCGCCTTACACCATTTATATAGGTGTAATTTGAGCGAATCACTTATGCTTGAATTTTTTGCACCCACTAGTATGCAACTTCCACCCATTGTGATTACTCAACTGCAGGGAATGAAGAAAGTTCAAAATGATCGTTTCTGAGGGCAAAAAAGAATTCAAGGTTTTTAAACCCTATGCTGCACGGACTGTCCAAATGTTGCCGCACCAGTGTCGGATCCTTAAAAAATGCACTACTTTTGGAGGATCTGACACACACCCGGTGACATTTTCGGAGAGTCTGAGCAACATAGGTTAAACCACAGTAACAGAGTTGAAGACTTAAAGAATTTTCTTGATCTATGCCTTCATGATGAATGCGGAAGTAAGCTTGGGAAAACCAGAATTACAATAATCCCTTTCTGGATCTATGCCCTCATGGCGAATGTGGAAGCCAAGTCGATATCTACATTACTCCTAGTGCCCGGTTCAAAGAAATTACATCTTCTCAAATTCGAGCGGAGTACAGGAAGAAGACCTTCAGAGTAGTGTAGGTTATGTTAGAGAAGAAAAAATAACAAAACCGTCGAGGTTCACCCTGAAACAAAGTAGTAAAGGAAGAGAAACTTCTCTTTATGAATCACAATAGAGGGATTAAAATGGAAGTTCCATGACCAAGAGAACAGAAAGGAACCGAAATCTCGCTTGAAGAAATAAGATGACAAACTTGAGTTCCGATGATTCGGTGGTTCATCACTTGGGGAGGGTGGTTGATGGATTAGAGGGATGCAGGAGATTCGGGCAATCAGAATAGAGTGATTCCCGACAAGATTGTTCGCCAGAGAAGATGCCACACAACTGCATGTGGTATCAACAACGATTGAATATGGTGAAACTTTATAGTTTACTCCGCAGCCGCAGATGGTGGATTTCTCAAAATAGGGGACATGGTAGGAAATCTTCTTTATGTGCTAGATGAGGCTAGATAATGCTGCCAGTGAAAGAATGATGAGACATAACTTAGTTTTGCCGGAACGATATTTCGTTGATTTTTCTTTTTTCGGGAATAAAAATAAAATTAAGAGAAGGGATTCGAAAAACCCCCAGAGAAGAATATAAAGAGGTGTTTCGGGAATGATTCGGCTTGATTATTCCCTCAAGTTATTGGGCTTTAAATAGTGATGTACCCATGTTCTAAAGTAGGAAGGAAAATAAAGAATGTATAATTACAAGCTAAGAATCATCCTAATTGATCCATACCTAAGTTGCTCCGACATGGCAGTTTAGGTGTCGTATCCGTGTCGACACGACACTAGTATGGGTGTGGGTATGGGATCCGTACCGGATCTGGTCAAATAATTTTGGGTACTTTGACCACGACGGACAGAAAAGTTCGAGACGAGATACAATTTGATTACCGAAATCAGAACTAAAACTAGGGTAAATTTGAAGAAAATAGCATATCTTATCTAGGAAATCAATCTTTTACTTACCTACAACTCGAGAATAAAAAGGAAATTCACACTTTACAAGCTATACATAAGTATTCCACAAAATTTCTCATAAATTAGAGAGATTTTTATTTTTTTTAATTATTTTTAGCCGGATCCCCGCACCCGTATCCGTACTAGGATCCGTATCCCCGAATCTTAAAATTTACATCTTGAAAGATCCGACCTCTAGATCCGCACCAATGTCGGACACCCGCACCCGTGTCCGAGCAACTTAGATCCATACAGGTTCTAACTGATAATGAATCTCCCTAATCGATATTACCGTTTACAATACCTGAAGGGAGTAAGTGAAGTATCAACACCATATTGTGGATGCCAGGATAGCGGAAAGAGTGTGAAAATTTGGTCAATCAGCAAGTTACAAGGATACACTAGAGAAGGAATAGAAAAAAAATAACCCGAAGCATTAGTGAAATCTAGTGGTGGAGGTGGGATCCGAGAGAAATGCATTACTATAAGCTCCTACATTTTCCTTCTAAGAAAGTTCAGGCAAAGAAGCTTATAGCTGAGAAGTAAACAGAGGGAAACCGGATATCCAATAAGGTATTGCACGAATGGTACTAGCATGCAATGAGCTGATGAGGCGTTTCTCATCACATTAAATGAAAATTAACAGAAGAGCACCTGATATACAAGGGAAGGAGGGAAAAGAATTTATGTTCTTCACGTGAATTTTTTGTTCCCTGCTCCAGATATCTAATAAGGTATTGCACGAATGGTACTAGCATGCAATGAGCTGATGAGGCGTTTCTCATCACATTAAATGAAAATTAACAGAAGAGCACCTGATATACAGGGGAAGGAGGGAAAAGAATTTATGTTCTTCACGTGAATTTTTTGTTCCCTGCTCCAGATATCATGACATTGAAGCAGGAACTTTGCCAAGACCTTTTCAACATGACAAATACCCATCATGGATAGGGATGAGCTGAAGAAAGGGGTTCACAGCATCAAACCTCGGCGTCCAGTGCATTCCGAAAAATGTGCAAGTCTAAAAGGCTCCAAACATTTTCAGTGATCCCATGAGACAGAGCATGATAAGCTTGTTTAGCAGCTTCTTGACGTGCTTCCAGAAGTTTTGCATCAGTAAGAAGGTTGCTGAGAGCTTCAACAAGAATGTGGCCAGAAACCTGACAGCGCAAAGAAGTCTGACAAGGATCTCAAAGAGATAAGATAAAAATCAAATACAAAGTAAACCACAATAAACACTTCAATATGATATTGTCTATGACTCTATGTGTTAATCTTCCAACCCCCCCCCCCCCCCCCACAAACCATAGGTTCATCAGCGCCAATTTATATAAAATCTGCAGTTGGATTCTCTTTTTAGTAAATATTTTGCTGTTGCAAATAAAAAGCTACAGTATATATTTACATATCTCACAAAATTCATATGGAGTACTTTACTTCAATGTATTGTACTATGTAATAAATTCAGAATTTCAGCAAAAGACAATAAACCTAGATTCTTGAAGCTTTTGTCAATCAATGGAGGCTATTGACTTAAAGGTTGTTAATTATAAGAAGTCTTGCTAGTTTTAGTTTCTTAATTCATTTTTTATTATTAAATAATTTATTGAATTCTTGCATTCCCATATTCATAGACACAGATTTTTTTTTTATAAGTATAAATAGGATTTCTGCAACCATGCTCTTTCCCACTTCTCATTAATGGTTATATACTGTGTTGACTCTTCCATTTCTCCAACAGGTTGGTCAAGCCACTTTCTTCAATTTAGTGTTTGACAAGAAGCCTACAAATGTTGACCTTGAAATTTGACTACATAGGTCTTGCACCATTTCAACCACCCCCTTCTTAAAATATTCCTGCCATCCTTCCCTTCCAATGCAAACCATGAATACAGTCCTGTAGAACTCTTGAGCAAATCAACTGAGTTATACTTGTAAAAGAAAAAAGGAACACAAATCAACTGAATTATATAGATCACAGTAAGCTTCCAGACCTGTAATACTGACAAAGGATTCAACCGTTGCATCTGTATTGCCATATAAGAGAAATGACCAATATAAGGACCTGACAATTAGGCCAAAATAAAGAACCGATATAAATATACATTATGCACAGGATGAGAATCAAACTTGGAATTCTACTACAAAATTAACCAGGCATTCCAACGATCAAAAGCTCTATTTAAAAGAAGGGAACCAAATTGACCAGTCAAAACAGCACAGCCTGCTGCAGCGGCTTCTGAAATATTATGACCAGCTGAACCAGGTAGAAATGAACCTCCAATCACGGCTATTGGTGTTAGTCTGTAGAACTTTTTCAATTCACCTACAGAGCAGAATGATAAGAAAATCAGTGACTTTGTTTCATTTAAATTTCTGCATTAACAAGCAAAAAAAGTATTTCATCAATTAAACACTGTAGCTAATCCTCTTTTTTATGAAGTTAAGACTGCACCTAATCTTCTAGCTTATGTGGACAAACATATAATATAAGGATAGATATAATGTGGATTGTGGTATGAGGGGATAGATTTTCTCTCTTTATTATTTTGTTTGGGGTTAGATTTTCGACCTGCTCCTCATATGCAAGCTAGCTCTACTCTGTAAACTAAACACAAGGAAAATTTGTGAGACTCGGAAATTGGAACTTTTAGCTATTTGTACCTTGTTGAAGTATGTGGATCCATGTCATATAGAAGTTTAAACAGGTGGCAAGAGACAAGATCATTAATCGGTGAATACAACACACCCAATAGTTATATTAGACGCATTTTTACCCACAACTTGAAAAAAGCTTATTAACAAGTAACAAAATCCAAAACTGATTCTGATTTCTAATGTAGTTATTACCCAGTTTGTTAGAGATCCTACTAAAGAATTCATAGAAAAAGCATGATGGAGACCATTCAACTACTTCACCTACAGAAAACAATAATGTCACTAACTTTTTGAATGGAAATGCGGATGGCTAAAACAAGTAGATCTAAAAAGAAAATCTCTTAGTCAGCTAGCTTAAAGAATATCATAAAGCAAAAAGAAGTCAACCTAATGTATCAACCACATATATGTTTGTTCCTGGCAGGAGCTTATCGTGACGAGACCTTAATGCCACCCTTACTCCCTCTTTCTCTAGTTCCTGCATAAGTTGAAGAAGACTATCATAATCTAGCCTTGATAGAGCAATTAATATACAAGTTCCATATTCTAAGATAAAGGCCGATAACAGTGGCGGAGGCAGGACTTTCGATAAGGGGGTTCAAAAAAGAAAAAAGTTAAATTTAAAAGCGACTATGGCCAGTGGGAATTGAACTAGTGACCTCACAAAGGTTTTGAACCCCCTTTGACCACCGAGCAATGCTTTTGGGCTGTGGTCAGGGGGATTCAAAATATAATATGAGGTACAAAACAAATTTTGCATTCGGCGAAGGGGGTTCGGGTGAACCCCCTTCCGCCCCCCTGAATTCTCCCCTGGTCGATAAAGGTCTCTTTGACATCCAATCATGTGAACATGAGGACATTTTTAATGGCAAGAACGTGGTGCATGGTCATGGTTAATAACTTAATGATGCAGTCAAGTCAAGTTTAAAGTTCAGGAGAGAAATACTAGAGCAATTTGAAGAGGACATAGATGGATCATCAATACAAATAAAAACATTTATAATAGGCTAATGCACAGTAATCATACCAAATCAATTAGTTCTCCATGATGAGGATGCCGAGGAACAATGATGGTAATGATATCCGGATGTATTTGCTTTAGTGCTTTGTGTACATCCAACATGACTGCATATCAATTTTGTCATAATTTCGTTCAGCAGCACAAAGTAACTTACAGTCATATTCAAGGTCGCTAAACCATGAAGTAGACTCAATTCACTTCTTTTCTGCTCCATCCAAAGAGCAGAAATTTACTCTTCTCAGATTGGGAAAAACTCCCTTCCCTTTCCCTTTCCCTTTTCAATAAGACAACCACTTGATAACCGTAAAAGAGAACATCCTCACATGGATCTTTTTAGAGAAGTGATAGAGAAGTAGAACAGAATTCTCTTCCTTTTTTTATAGATAAGTTAGAAGCAGAACAACATTCTTAAGTTAGATTCAAGAAGAAACAGAGAGCAGATCACCTTAAACTTTGTTAGCTGAAGCGGGAAATCAAGGTCAATCTGAACCACTAGGAATTTTTTACTTCAGCCGTAAATGCATGACAACAGACTTGGCACAGAAACAATCAACTGGGTAGGTATCGATACCCATACAAACATCTGAGTTCCTGGCCCCCAATCAAAATAAACCATCTACCAGCAATCATTTTTCTTCCAATCACTAATGCTCCGTGAGTTTTCTCTTTACTCAGTCATAGACTCATGAAGTCATGAGTGATGAGTTTGAGGGCCCAGCCCCCGTGCCTAGTTCCTCTACCTCCACCTTTCACCACTTAACCTATCCAAAACACCTTAGAGAAAATTGAAGGTAAGGGACTAAACCACAACATATTTTGTTCACACACGTGCCTACATGAACTCAATCTCAGACTACTACCATGGTATAACAGCATAGGATAATGGGGCTTTAAGACTCTCTCATCCAACTCCCTTTGCCTCAAGATTCTTTGTGTTCCTTCATCTTGTCTTTAATACAGGGAAATATTATACATCAAGAAATTTACCTTTTTCTTCACCCTTATGAATGGAAGATGCCATCCAAACCTTTCTGTTCATAAGCTGTACCTGCAACTCTTCCAGAGCTCTCTGATCCCCTTCAGCAGTCTCAATGTTTCCTACAGCTAAATCAGGAAAAAAAGGAAGTGAGAAGTAGGGTACAACGCCTGCTCTCTGGTAAGCAGCGGTAGATGTGACAAATATTCTTGAACCTGAAAAAGAAAGAAGCCATACGTGTATTCCTAAGCCACTAAGAAGAAACAAATAATCACAGTAAACTAAAGGATATACAAAAAAAGAGTATTATTATGAAGTGCTAGTAGCTCCAATGTACATGCAAGACAATAAGATCAGGTATTTTTAGTTTTGGCCATACCATACTTTAGGTCGCCACAAAAATTTATGATGAATGGTGGACACTGCAGCAGTTGAAAACGAATTGCCTGTGTAGTGCTCTGCGTAGAAATATAAATGCAGAAGCTTAAAGGTAAGATTATGCCTTTAAAAGATGATCACAAACACGTCAACGAAAAAACACGAGACGTACCAGTGGAAGAATCAGCAAGAATTTAGAGAGCATCAATGATGTCAGAGGAATAATAAACGATTGAGACCAACTGTCATAAGATTTTGCAGACATTCGAGCATTAAGCAATGCAAGTGCAATCTGAGTAGCATAACGGGAGTGTAAAAGTAGAGAAAGACATATTATACCAATATACAAGTGAGTAGAATGTGAAATACAAAAAAGAAAAAAAGAAGAACAAAATTAATTGATGCTAACCCGCTAAACTAGGTGTCTGAACAATAAAATAGGTTAAATGATATAGTCCTCTCATGAAAAAATAAAATAAATTTCCATTACTTCAGTTACCTCATAACAGAAAAATATAAAGATGATAAAACACAAGCCTTAGCCAAGATACTAGAAACTAAAATAGCATATCTCTAAGTTCAGCAGCATTCATAGAATAAGATGTATTTACCCTTTTCTTTGCGGCACCTATAATGAGGTTTGGCCAGAGCTCACTTTCAATTAAAATGACTGCATTTGGGTTCCAATAACAAAGGAAAGCATCAATGGCAGCTGGAGTGTCAATGGGAGAAAACTGGTACATTTGTGTAAAAAAAAAAAAAAAAGAGACATGTCAGAGGCACTCCTTCTACCTTCTAGCCTTGGTAAGAAAGACACATAAATTGTAATTGATAGTCTGCTACTATAAGTGCTTCAGTCTTGTCCATGGAACTAGGCATCTCAAGAGTAAGATTCAGAAGAAACACGTGTACAGAAAAAGAAATGCCAGAACATCATAAGAATGTTGCAAACGAACAGGGTCATTCTTCCAGTGTGGCTCAGAAGAAAGGGGAAGGGTGAAAAAAATCACAGCAATGGAAAAGATCCTAGGGTCCACAAAAAATGATAATTTAATTGTGGAGGGGAAAAAAATAACATGAGGGGAGGAAGAAGAGATTGTGGTTTACACACCATGATAATTGATTCTTTAAAAAAAAATTACGCTTGCAAATGTTCAAAAATTTGGAATAGCAGTGCCTTGTCAGACAACTCAACTTAGTGATGTCAAGAAATCAAGCATAATACAGTCTTAAGGAAACAGCATAACAAATACCTGATAAATGACATTATTTGGAAGCTGGTGCTTTATCACCTCACTGTAAGAAAGCAAAGAATCAGATACTACTTAATATTGTATTTTTCAGCAGAACAGAAAGTAGAAAACATTGTGTGCGCTGACACTGCAATTTTACACAAAGCTGGTTTTTTATTACCTTACAGTAGGAAAGCAAAAAGTAGATTAGACATACTGACTTTTCTCTTCAATGGAAAATGAAAAAAGAGGTGGAAGAATGTCTCTCATTCTGATGATGCAGTTTCTTACAAGTTAAAAGTTAAAACTATAGGAAGTGAGTAAATTCCCTACACTAGTAGTACGTAAAAAGACCTTGAATTTATTTATCATGGAAATATTGAAACACAACGGAACTCGAGAAATTCCTTTTCTCCTTTGAACCCTAGACTCCTTATATTGTCTCTGTAGATCACATCTTCTGTTCAGCAATAACTATAGTGATCAAAGAAGATACAGAATGAATTCACATCTACAAACTCTTCCAGCAATGAATGAAAAACAAGTTAAAACAGGTTATGACTTATGATACACCTCTTAGCTGTTCTATTGTGCAACACCTGACTCCCCGTAATAGCTTCACCTCCTGACTCTTGTCCAAACTTTTATATCAAGTACTTCTACATTTTCAAATATTTTTGGTTTCAGGTGCATGCTTTCATATATTTTCTTTTCAATACAATATATATAAGTCATCATGATAATACATGAGCTTTTTTTATTCTCTAGAATAAAGACCGATAGCATTCAAAACGGTATTGAATCAAAAGCACTCATCTCGTGTAATGTGCACCACAATTAAAATCAACCCCATATATTTAAATGCTTAAAAAGAAACAAATACAAGACCCTAAAGAAGATGTTCATCCCCCACATTGCTTGGTCTTTCTATCCATAAGAGTTTTCTAATCTTGGGTCAGCAAAAAACATAAACTTTTGACATCAATCCAGAGATTTTTAATGTTTATTTTTCTCGATATTTTTTCCTAAGATTCTCGGGACACACATATTCCGTACAGGGCTATTACCGCAGGTATACAACTTGCATAAATCAAAGAATTTAACCTCCCTAAACCTCCCCAAATCACAGGACCATCCTTTTCATATATCTCCATTTTATTTAGGAAAAAAAAAACTAAACGAACATTACATCCCTAAATTATAGAAAATCATTGTCAGGTGAAAAGACTAACAAAACCACTTTTCTATTAGTGCAAGATGTTGCAAGAAATTTGATAGGAAATAACAAAGCAACAAACTTCAATGATCAAAATAAAAATAAAAAATAAAATAACATTTGAACTTGGAATTCAAATTAGAGACTCACAATGCTGATGTGGTGGTAGTCGTCATTAAGACAGTTACATCAGGCCTCCTCTCTATGCAGCATTTAATCACTGGAATTGCACACATTCCTTCACCTAATTCCACATTATAACAAACAATATAACAGTTTTAAATTAGGGAGTAAAAAAGAAAAAGGAAAAGAAGCATCAACAATTACAAATGAACCAAAGAATTGAGCAGAGTAGCTGGAAAAATGAAAAGAGAGAAAAAAAAATCGGCCACCATACTTCACAATAGACACGGATACATATTTTATTAATTACAAGTACATACACAATGGCGGAAAAAATTAGTGCCTATATAAAACGATTTATGTTATATACACTAACAGTGTAATGAATGTTTTACACCATTAGAGTAATTTAATATGTTATAGCAAGTTTCTGATCATTTATTCTAGGTCACAAATCAATGTTGTTAAATGAAGTTAACTGCAATTACTGTTAGTCCCGCCAATATTGCTGTATTTGTAAATAATAATTCTGTAAAATATAAGTTATCGTAATGAAACAGTAATTAATTCGAGCCCATTGAATTCACAGTGTTTCCTTAAGGAATTTAATCCCCTCCTAGTACCCAAGGTTATGGATTATTTCCTCCCAAGATAGAACGAATCACACACTGGTGTAGCGGTACTTCAAACCCCAGTGTTTCAGCAAACACAAAGTTCGGTAGCAAATTACACTTACAGTTGCTTTGTTTGAAGTTAAAATAATGCAGAACAAAGGAGTAGAAACTCAGAAAATCGTATGGAAATGCTGAGAGGAAGGAGTGCAATGTATAGCCAAAGTTGAGCGTTTTCAGTGGTTGGTGTTGTTGTGTCTTTCTTCAACAGCTGCTGCACATATTTATAGCAGTCAGCTTTGAAGATGAACGACCCTCCACCCTCCATGGTGGAGCATGCACTAGCTTGTTTGTGGAGCAAGCACTTGGCCATGGTGGGAACTGGGAAGAGCATTAGGCGGCTGCTATTGCAGCTGGTGGTCAATACACGGATTGGAACATATCCGTTACAAATGCGGATAATCTTACGTTAATATTTACTATTAACAAATAAATTTGGTCCAAAAAATTAATCAATCAATCGATCATTTGACCAAATCCGAAGCCGAAGCCGAAGCCGTAGCCGTAGCCGAAGCCGAAGCCGAGCGAGCGACGGCGGCGCGAGGCTTGCTTTCTTCTTAACTCTTTAAGAGCTACAAGAAGAGCAATTATATATATACCCACCAAAAATCTTTTCCTCTTCCAATATGGGACAATGTCTCATTGTCAAGAGGGGGAACCTTAAAATTTTACTCAAAAAAAATTTCATTTTCCCTCCATTTCCCATTCACCCTCATTTTAAGACTATTTCATCTTAAATAACAAAAACCTCAACAATCCCCCACATGAATGGGGAATGGCTATATCACGGAAGTATGCATGGAAAAACTGTGTGATTTGCAAGCAAGGATTAATCGCATCTGGATAAGTAGGTTCCCTTTGAACTTTCCGTAGTGAACTTATGTCGGATATACTCGGTCAATCGGTAGATTTGATATCTTTGAACCGTCGAACTTTGGTGTATACCTAGACAATCATAAGTCACACAACCGACCCTTAACCGTCTTTGGCTCTCATTGTTGTGTTCGTTTCAGCCATGAACACCGCCTGGTTTCATAAGTGCGTAGAGAACTGGCCTTACAAAGTTCTCCTTGAAGCGGCTAACACTTCACACTTACATAGGTGATTCCTAAACGTGTCATCCTGTAGATACACTATTTGATATACCCTGTATCAAATTTAGAAATCATTAAAAAGCCTTAATGCTTTATCCTTGGTACTGAACATTGTCTCATCACGAGAACGGACTAAAATTTTATTTGACAATGTTGAACCGTCATTAATGACTTTGTTTGATCTCCTTGAACCTAGATCTTGGGATCTCCAGTCTTCTAGGTAGAGTTACCGCCATAATGACTTGTTCTCGGCCATAGCCCCATTCCCCTTGATGATTTCTCAACTACCTCTCTAGTTCGGCCTTTTGTAAGTGGATCCGACACATTATCACTTGACTTTACATAATCAATCGTGATAATTCCTCTAGAGAGTAATTGCCTAACGGTTTTATGTCTTCGTCGTATATGACGAGATTTACCGTTATACATAACGCTCCCAGCCCTTCCAATTGCCGCTTGACTATCACAATGTATGCATATTGGTGCCAACGGTTTGGGCCAAAATGGAATGTCTTCCAAGAAATTCCGGAGCCATTCAGCTTCTTCACCGGCTTTATCTAAGGCTATGAATTCAGCCTTCATTGTAGAGCGGGCAATACATGTTTGTTTGGACGACTTCCAAGATACCGCTCCTCCACCAATAGTGAATACATATCCACTCGTGGACTTAGAATCAGTTGAACCGTGATCCAATTTGCATCACAGTATCCCTCAATCACCGCAGGGAATTTACTGTAGTGCAAGTCAAAGTTCTGGGTATGTTCTAAATATCCCAAAACTCGTTTCATTGCCATCCAATGAGATTGGCCTGGATTGCTCGTTTATCGACTCAGTTTACTTATAGCACAAACTATATCTGGTCGTGTACAATTCATGATATACATTAAGCATCCCAACACACGAGCATAATCCAATTGTGATATGCTTTGGCCTTTATTCTTTGCTAATGCAAGATTCACGTCAATTGGAGTCTTTGCAACTTTAAAGCTCAAGTGCTTGAATTTTTCAAGTACTGTCTTAATATAATGAGATTGTGACAATGCCAGACCTTGAGGAGTCTTATGGATCTTAATTCCCAGAATTAAATCAGCAACTCCCAAGTCTTTCATATCAAACTTGCTATTGAGCATACGCTTAGTAGCATTTATATTGGCAATGTCATTACTCATTATCAGCATATCATCCACATATAGGCAAACAATGACTATGTGATTTGGAACATTTTTAATGTACACACATTTATCACATTCATTTATCTTAAAACCATTTGACAACATTGTTTGGTCAAATTTCGCATGCCATTGTTTGGGTGCTTGTTTTAGTCCGTAAAGAGACTTAACAAGTCTACATACCTTTTTTTCTTTACCTGGAACCACAAACCCTTCAGGTTGTTCCATGTAAATTTCTTCCTCCAACTCTCCATTTAAGAAGGCCGTCTTAACATCCATTTGATGAATTTCAAGACCATACACTGCAGCTAATGCTACTAACATCCGTATGGACGTAATTCTTGTAACTGGAGAGTATGTATCAAAGTAGTCTAGACCTTCTCGTTGTCTATACCCTTTGACTACGAGTCTTGCCTTGAATTTATCAATAGTGCCATCATCTTTGATTTTTCTCTTAAAAATCCATTTAGAACCCAAAGGTTTATTTCCAGGAGGAAGATCAACCAATTCTCATGTATGGTTGTTCAATATGGATTCTATTTCACTATTGACTGCCTCTTTCCAAAACAATGATTCGGAAGAAGTCATAGCTTCTTTAAATGTTTGAGGCTCATTCTCCAATAAGAAAGTCACAAAATCTGGTCCAAATGAAGTAGACGTTCTTTGACGTTTACTATGTCTTGGATCCTCCTGATTACATATACTTTCTTTTGTTTCTTCCCGAGGTCGTTTAGATCCTTCACCAAACGACTCACATTCCTTTTTATACGGATATATATTTTCAAAGAACTCAGCATTATCTGATTCTATAACCGTATTATTATGAATGTCGGGATTTTCTGATTTATGAACCAGAAATCGATATGCTTTACTATTTGTCGCATATCCTATGAAAACACAATCAACGGTTTTCGGTCCTATCTTTACCCTTTTGGGTTTAGGAACTTGCACTTTTGCCAAACACCCCCACACTTTAAAATAATTCAAGTTGGGCTTCCTTCCTTTCCATTTTTCATATGGAATGGATTGTGTTTTGCTATAGGGCACTCGATTTAATATTCGATTAGCCGTAAGAATGGCTTCCCCCCACAAGTTCTGTGGCAAACCAGAACTTATCAACAATGCGTTCATCATCTCCTTTAATGTGCGATTCTTTCTTTCCGCAATCCCATTAGATTGGGGCGTGTAAGGGGCTGTTGTTTGATGAATAATTCCATATTCTAAACATATTTCTTCAAAAGGAGATTCATATTCACCACCCCTATCACTTCTTATCATTTTTACTTTCTTGTTAAGTTGCGTTTCAACTTCATTTTTGTATTGCATGAATGCGTCTATTGCTTCATCTTTACTATTCAGTAAGTAAACATAGCAATATCGAGTATCATCGTCAATAAAAGTTATGAAATACTTCTTTCCACTGCGAGATGGTATTGACTTCATGTCACAAATATCTGTGTGAATTAAGTCTAAAGGATTTGAATTCCTTTCAACTGACTTATAAGGATGTTTAACATACTTAGATTCCACACATGTTTGACATTTTAATTTTTCGCATTCAAACTTAGGCAGTACTTCCAAGTTAATCATTTTCCGCAAGGTTTTATAATTGACATGACCCAAACGTACATGCCATAAATTATTTGACTCAAGTAAGTAAGAAGAAGCTGAAATATTATTATTGTTTTCCACAACCATTACATTTAGATTGAAAAGGCCCTCGGTGAGGTAACCTTTTCCTACAAATATTTCATTCTTACTTATGACAACCTTGTTGGACACAAAAACGCACTTAAAACCGTGCTTAACAAGAAGTCCAGTAGAGACTAAATTCTTTCTCATTTCGGGAACATGAAGGACATTGTTCAAAGTCATGACCTTGCCAGAAGTCATTTTCAGAAATATCTTCCCATATCCTTCAACTTTTGCTGTTGAAGCATTTCCCATATAAACTGTCTCTCTGGGTCCAGCAGGAGCATAAGTAGCAAAAGCTTCTCTAACTGCACAAACATGGCGAGTGGCTCCTGAATCAAACCACCACAATTTAGGATTTCCCACCAAGTTACATTCAGAAAGCATGGCACACAAGTTATCAACATCATCATGCTTTACTACCATGTTTGCTTGAACCTTTTTCTTGTCTTTCTTCGGAGCACGACACTCCGTAGATTTGTGTCCGATTTTCCCACAGTTGTAGTAGTTTCCACTGAACCGCTTCTTGCTTGGGTTGTATTTCGGACCAGAAGCCTTCTTCCTCTTTTTGTTATCTTCAACAATATTTGCTCTCATTATTGTTGAATTTCCACGGCCTCTCCTTTCAGCAGCTTTATTGTCCTCTTCGATTCTCAACCGAACAATGAGATATTCAAGGGACATTTCCTTTTGTTTGTGTTTCAAATAATTTTTGAAGTCCTTCCACAACGGAGGCAACTTCTCAATCATTGCTGCTACTTGGAATGCTTCATTGATGACAAGACCTTCAGCAAGTAGATCATGAATAATCACTTGCAATTCCTGGACTTGGGTAATAACAGACTTGATATCTACCATTTTGTAGTCCAAAAATTTTGCGGCAACGAATTTCTTCATCCCGGCATCTTCAGTTTTATATTTCTTTTCAAGCGCATTCCACAATTCTTTTGACGTCTCCACGCCACTATATACATTATACAGATTATCATTCAGTCCGCTAAGAATATAATTCTTGCATAAAAAATCAGAATGCTTCCACGCTTCAATCACGATAAAGCGTTCATTCTCTGAAGTTTTATCTGGCAGATCAGGAACATCTTCCTTGATGAACTTCTGTAGACATAACGTAGTTAAGTAGAAGAACATCTTCTGCTGCCAGCGCTTGAAATCAATCCCGGAAAATTTTTCGGGTTTTTCTGCCGGTGCCAACGCCGGTGTTCAGCTTGTCGATGCATTGGCAGTCACCGTCGGAACAGCTTGGTTTTCGCTTTCAGTCGTCATTTTTTCTGTAAAAGAATGACACAAACAAACGTTTAATAAACGTTTTCAAACTGGAGTAAAAATCACGTAGATTTTAATCTCCAACAAAACGCCACGAAGGCTTTACTCTCCAAAACGGGAGTACACAAAACCACAAAGGTTTTAGTTTGCAGAATAATAAGAATAACACAAATACAGAAATAAATATTAAATTCCTTAAGATTGTTAGTCCCGCCAATATTGCTGTATTTGTAAATAATAATTCTGTAAAATATAAGTTATCGTAATGAAACAGTAATTAATTCGAGCCCACTGAATTCACAGTGTTTCCGTAAGGTCCTCCTAGGATAGAACGAATCACACACTGGTGTAGCGGTACTTCAAACCCCAGTGTTTCAGCAAACACAAAGTTCGGTAGCAAATCACACTTACAGTTGCTTTGTTTGAAGTTAAAACAATGCAGAACAAAGGAGTAGAAACTCAGAAAATCGTATGGAAATGCTGAGAGGAAGGAGTGCAATGTATAGCCAAAGTTGAGCGTTTTTAGTGGTTGGTGATGTTGTGTCTTTCTTCAACAGCTGCTGCACATATTTATAGCAGTCAGCTTTGAAGATGAATGACCCTCCACCCTCCATGGTGTAGCATGCACTAGTTTGTTTGTGGAGCAGGCACTTGGCCATGGTGGGAACTGGGAAGAGCATTAGGCGGCTGCTATTGCAGCTGGTGGTCAATACACGGATTGGAACATATCCGTTACAAATGCGAATAATCTTACGTTAATATTTACTATTAACAAATAAATTTGGTCCAAAAAATTAATCAATCAATCGATCATTTGACCAAATCCGAATCCGAAGCCGTAGCCGAGCAAGCGACGACGGCGGCGGCACGAGACTTGCTTTCTTCTTAACTCTTTAAGAGCTACAAGAAGAGCAATTATATATATACCCACCAAAAATCTTTTTCTCTTCCAATATGGGACAATGTCTCATTGTCAAGAGGGGAAACCTTAAAATTTTACTCAAAAAATTTTTATTTTCCCTCCATTTTCCCATTCATCCTCATTTTAAGACTATTTCATCTTAAATAACAAAAACCTCAACAATTACTTGAAGCAATCACTTTTCAAATGACCTGATTGTGTAAATACAGTCGATGCATAGAACTTAAACTCTATATAAAAATACAGTCGATGCATAGAACTTAAACTCTATATAAAAACACACACGCGCGAAATGTATGAATCTGTATATGTGTATGCATATGCATCTATACATACACACTAATTCTTCTTATATATAAATTGGAGTTAGAATCAGTGTAGTAAAAATGAAAGGATAAGGAGAATGACCAAGAGAGACAGCGTGGAACCAGAGGAGAGGGCCAGGGGGGCGAGGGAAAGAGGGGAATCCGAGACGCTCGCGCCAGCGGAGAGGATGTTCGAGGCCTCGGAATTTGCGCCACCGCAGGTGAAGGTGAATCAGCGGCGATAGGCCATAAGTTAGGGCTCTGTAAATCTTGTATACCAATTTACCTCTCTCCCTCCTCATTTTCCCCGATAATTCTGAGCAGTGTTATACTGTTGAGCTGTGAACAATGGAGTCCGCGTCCCAAATGGATTGCAAAATGAGCTAAAACTCTAGTAATGGGTTCCTCTTTTCGCTTTTGTCTATTTCACTGTAGGCCACATCTTGTAACGGCTTTATATGCTTTTTTTCCTTTCCTTTATTGTTTTTGTTTTTTCCAAATATTTGCACCATCAATAATTGAGAATTTACCCTATATTTGTGTCACATTTTGACATATACCCTATTTTAAAAAATTATTGATTTGGTAGCCAGCTGACAAAAAATCCGTAATAATATGATAATTACACCCCTGACAAAAGATATAAAACATGCATAACGCATTAATCGCGTGATCTGAAACCTCATTCGTGAAAAAAGATCTCAGCAGCTTTATCAAAAAACCAGATTCATCTTCAAAATCACACTTACATTAAGTTGTTTCACCTAGAAGCTAACATGTTGAAGCTAAAACTTCATGCTAATATAGCATGAAGTTGTTTCACATTTAAGCTAAAACTTCATGTTAATGCATGAAGTTATTTATCATGCAGTCTACAGCTTTGTCATGAGTTTTATCCGAAACTTCAGTCTAAATATGCTGAAGTTATTTAGTTCATTTGCTAAAATTTCAGACTAAACATGCTTAAGTTTTTTAGTTCATTTGCTAAAACTTCAGACTAAACATGTTTAAATTTTTGTTTTGCAATATGTAATTTTTTAATGAATTTTTGCTAATGCATGCTGAAGTTATTTAGTTCATTTGCTAAAAATTCAGACTAAACATGCTTAAATTTTTTAGTTCATTTGCTAAAATTTCAAACTAAACATGCTTAACTTTTTATCTTACAGTATGTAGTTTTCTAATGAGTTTTTGCTAATGGATGCAGAAGTTATTTAGTTCATTTGCTAAAATTTCATACCAAAATATGCTGAAGTTTTGTCATGCAGTCTACAGTTTTGTCATTAGTTTTATCCGAAACTTCAGTCTAAACAAGCTGAAGTTTTTTAGTTCATTTGTTAAAACTTCAGACTAAACATGCTTAAGTTTTTGTCTTGCAGTATGCAATTTTCTTATTAGTTTTTTCTAATGCATGCTAAAATTATTTAGTTCATTTGCTAAAATTTCAGTATTTTACCAAAAATGCTGAAGTTTTGCCCTGCAGTCTATAGTTTTGTCAACAGTCTTTTATTAAAGAAGGGCAAAATCGTCTTTTTAAAATACTTTTAATAAAAAAAATGGGTACGGATGCAAACGAAAAAATAAAACGGGTATAAGTTAAAAAAGGGGCGACCAAATAGTGCGCCCCATGCAATTTTTACGAGTGATTCTGCCTCCAAGAAGAAAGATCCTGTTTGACCTAACTGTCAAAAACTACTTATTTTAAAAAGTAATTTTGTTCAAAAATATTTTTCGAAAAAAGTACTTTTTAGAGATTAGCATTTTATATTTGGCCAATTCGTTTGAGAAGTACTTGTTGCGATATTTGATATGCGAGTTGTGTTTGACCAATCTTTCCAAAAAGTACTTTTGAGTATCAAATTAAGATAAAGGACAATAAAGATTAGCTTACATTAGCATTATTTAAAAAAGAGAAATCTTAAAATATATATTATGAAAAAATTTAATTACTTTTTATTTTTATGTAATTATATTAAATTATAAAACATAAAGTAATATATATTAAGATTTTAATCAATATAAATATAAGTATATAAAAGCAATAATATTAGTAAGAACGCATGTTCTTACAAGTTACCTTCTATAAAAAACATTATCAACTCTTGAGAAAAACAAACCGGGTAGTATTGCATTATGTGAGCCCGAAAACTAATTGTGGTTTGTTTGGACCTTAGCGACCATAATAGGTAAAAAAAAAGAAGAAGAAAAGACTGAGCACTATTTTATATAGAGCGCGGTGAATAACCGCGTAAATTTGAACTTAAAATGGGCGGGAAGGTATAACGCGCATATATATCGCGCTATAGTATAGCGCGGTTATTCACCACACTATACTTATATAAAAAAGTGTGCCTTCTCCTTCATTCCCCACAGACGCGACCCCACTTTCCCATTTTTTATTCCAACATCCCCCCCCCCCCAATTTTTAACGAAAAAGCTCGGTTGGAACCCACCGGTCCCACAAAAAATGTAGATTCTCGGCATTGTAGCAAGCTAACATCGTATCTTAGGCGTTATCGCGTAGTGAGTTGCTCGTTTCGGCTCCAAATCGAGGTATTCCGACTTATTTTTTGTTAAAACTCATGTATAAAAAATACCTATTAGTTATTTTTTACTGTGTTCTATGTTATTCCGTGATTGTTTTGTGATTTAATTAATTTGTTATTTTTCATCCGGATTATATTATTAGTGTGCTAAAAAAATTAGTAAAATAGAGAAATTGTTATTTTATGAATAATTAATGTTTTTAGTTGTTATAAAAAATGGTAATTGGTTATTTTCTACTATGGTATATGTATTTTCGTGATTGTTTTGTGATTAAATTAATTTGTTATTTTTTATCCGGATTAGATTAATTATGTGCTAAAAGATTAGTAAAATAGATAAATTATTACTTTAGGAATAATTAATCTTATTTAGATGTTATTGTTGTACATATATAATATGTGATTTTAATATTGTTTAGTTCCCTGTAGTATTATGTTGTGCCCGTAATTTTAATGTAGTGTCCGTAATTGTAATGTAGTGCCCTTTAGTGTAGTAAAATGTAGTGCCCTTTTGCGTAGTATCTTTGTAATTATTGAAATTAATCATTTAATTATCTGTTAGCCCCAAAAATATCTGTAAAAAGATGACAGTTCAAACACAAACTCTCTCGAATTCTAGTCAATAAATGTAAGAAAATAACATTAAAAAATAATAATATTTGTCAAACTAAGTATTTTTATATGAATATTTAATAATTAAAGCATGTATAGTTATGAAAATTAATTATTTAATTCTATTATACTCAAAAATAAGTGAGTAAAAAAACAAACATATAAAATAAAAAACAAACATATAAAATACTAAACAAATATATAAAATAATAAACTAACATATAAAATAATAAAGTAACATATAAAATAATAAACTAACATATAAAATGATAAACCAACATATAAAATAGTAAATTAACATATAAAATTTTAATATAGAAAAGGTATCAACCTAAGTAACAATATAGTAAAAATATTGAATAAATTTTAATATTAAAGATATTGCAATATATTTAAAGA
The DNA here is from genome assembly GCF_000715075.1 of Nicotiana tabacum. Lineage (NCBI taxonomy): Eukaryota > Viridiplantae > Streptophyta > Magnoliopsida > Solanales > Solanaceae > Nicotiana > Nicotiana tabacum. Next base: position 92,577,094 of record NC_134103.1, read on the forward strand.
TGTTAAGCAATTAAGAAGAAAAATACTTTAATTAATATTGTTCAATTTACAGTTATCATCATGGAGGTTCTGTCTGTGCATCCCGGACCTGCATCGCTAGAGCTACTGTTGCTACAGGCCGACCATAGGTCTTCATACATATGGGATGGACAGTGTTTGTCCCAGACATTTCGCACCAGACGTATAGACGATATGTGGTAGTTCATTAGGGCCCACCCACTCCATCCCCGTATAGTTAGACGCCTTCAGGATACAGGTTTCTACAGGATCATAGAGATCGGCCGGTTGCAGTTCGACTGGGCGTTGATCACAATCATGATAGAGCGGTGGCGATCGGAGACGCACACATTTCATCTACCCATCGGCGAGGCGACCATCACGCTTGAGGACGTAGAGGTTTTTTTCGGGCTGCTGGTTGATGGGTTACATGTAGCTTACCCACATGCTTTCAGAGACTATAGGGGATTGCATTACCTGCATATCTTGCAACGGCTCACCGGATTCTAGCCAGCGGAGGAGACGACATTGAGTGGAGCCACTCGTTTGCAGCTGACGCCCGTCCGGCAGCAACTAGAGGCGATAAATGCGGAGATTACGGATGATTCACCGTCGGAGGTTATCGATCGGCATACGAGATTGGTGCTGTTGCTGATGTTTGGTGGTGTACTGTTCCCGAACACTTCGAAAAACCTAGTTAGCTTGAGATTTCTACATCATCTTGAGCGGCTAGATGATTTATCTGGTTACAACTGGGCTACAGTTATTCTAGGTTACCTGTATAGGCAGATGTGTCAGGCGTCCATGGGCACCTAGAGAGACGTTGCCGGATTTTTACCGTTGTTGCAGGTGAAAACATAGTCAATTCATTTCATGATTAAAACATACATAGGGTGAGAATACCTTAAATTTTACGTCCACAATCTATATTAGGTTTAGGCATGGGAGCGGTTCCTTCAGTTTCAGCCACCTCTACCACCCATCACTCCGGATGCACCACTTCCACCATTTCTCCCTTTAGCTTGGAGGTGTGTTGATAGGCGAGGTTACGGACGTGAGGTCGAGGCTCGACATGATCTCCCCTATTACAGGGATTTGTTGGATTTGCTTGAAGGCGCGCAGGTACATGTATTCTTAAGTGTACTTGGCCTGGCTTTATATGTGTTGCGTTTACTCACGATTTATGTGTTTGATTAATAGTTCTTATGGAGGCCATACATCGACGCACTCTTAGCTGGTTTGCCCGATTATTTCTCCCCGCGGCCGAGCTATGTGGAGCTCTTCTGTCCCACTGATATGCCTCGATATTGTCGAGCATCATGCCACCGAGCGAGTCCTTTTCCAGTTTGGTCGACCGCTACTTGTACATATTCCGACCGCTTGGCTTAGGACACATTACCAACAGGATGATCGTTCCAGGGTTGACCAGAAATACTTGGACTGGCTAGAGGCCCAGATTAAGTTTTGGAACCAGAGGTATAGCCTGATTCCTCCACACCCTGCACCTGAGCGTACAGATGGTGAGCATGAGTATATAGGCTGGTATCGCATCGTTACCCGACTTCATGTCGGGAATCCCGTTCATCGCGCTGGTGGTCGGTACATTCCATACACTGGGAGGCATGAGGCACTGGTATGTTATTTATTATACTTACTTATAACATTAAATTATTATTCCGTAATTAATATTTGACATGTTATGCAGGCTATTGGATTACATAAGTTCTACTAGTTAGGACTGCAGATGCTGCAACATACCGTTGAGGGAGCGATAACTTTGCACGAGTATGGCCGCCAGGTTACAGATCTGGTTGCCCAGACATTGAGGCATGTCCGAGATGATGAGCGATTAGGATACGAGACTGCTTATGTGCCGCCAGAGGAGTACCATCACGGGCCACCAGTGGAGCCTGAATATGGTAGACGTGGCAGGCGTATCGAGAGAGGAAGGGGTGTCCTATGAGGTTGTGGTGGTCGGCGAGGAGGGGGTCCCCCGCAAGGTGGCGTTGAGGCACCCATGGAGAATATTAGAGATGATCAGTCATGTGACCACCCTGAGCCACACGATGCTCCTCATGATATGCCGTCATTCAGCCTGCAGTTGTCTCCAGGGACTTCGCAGTTGACCCTGTCAGCTCTATTGTTGATCGCGGGCATGACCATTACGCAGCATGAGTGGGATCAGTATTTTCCTGATCGACTATGGCCATCGATGGTTGCTGAGGATCGTCCGATACGAGAGGTGAATAGTGGGCGACGACTGAGTTACGGCTCATCATCGGGGACTACTGAGGATGTTTCACATACTTCATCTACTCCAGTGCACCCCGATGTTCTGACATAGCAGTGTGTCGCTACTCAAGCGCATTTAACATTCGAGGACGAATGTTTCTAAGGGGGGAAGATTGTTACACCTTGTATGTTCCAAGGTGACGTAATGAATATGATACTTGTTAATCATGATTTAAATGAGTTTAAAGTCATGATATGACTATATATGACGTTTGGATATAATATATAAAGTTTGGGAAAAATCAGATTTAAGTTGCGGAAAAAGAACCGACTAAGGATTTTCCTTGTAACATAGCTCTTTGAGAAATAAATTTATTATATTATATGAGGTATTTTTTGAACATATTATATATCAAATTTAAGGTCTATGAGTCTAGTTTCCAACTCATTAAACCGTTCATTGATACGACATCGGAGTAGTGAGATATCTATAATTTTGTGAGACTGCGCAAGCAGTTCTGTTGGGACCCCCTTGAGATGACCTTCGACCTTACGTTTTTTTTAAAGGTGTTTCAGACTCATTGCGGGTCATTTTTCACCCAAACTTCATCTAACAGCTCTCCAAAACCCTCCCTTATATATATCAAGATCTCAAGAACCAAACTCAGGGGAAATCAGCTCAAATCATCATCAAAGGTGTTAAGGACTACAAGAGGATGCTTCTATGATGTTGTGGTGTGATTGAGGGCTATTGTGAGCTAAGTTGAGACAGGGTTTCGAGTTGTAGCTGCTTTCTAAGGTATGTATAATATCTTCTTGATTGTGCCTAAGGTTAATCTTGTGTTGGTTGTGTTGTTTGAGTGAGAAACCATAAGATAGCACTTGAAAGAACATGGGATGTAGTTGTCTTTGGTTGGACTGTTTTGTGGCTAATTAGATGGTTTGTGGTGGCTGAAAATTATGAAAAATAATTTGATAATGTTGTGGCTGCTGTTGTTAATCTTTTTTATTTGTTAATTAAATTTATTGAAGAAGAAAAGATGAAAAACAAGTGATTGACAATAAAAATTAAGGTATTGGACGTATGAGGCTGTTTTGGAAGGCATTTTGTGGATGTTTTGAACTAGAAATAATATAGTACATATAAGTATGATGTTCTGAAGGTTATAAACTAATTTATGGAAAAATATTTGGATTCAATTTATATTTTGTTGTGAGTAAAAACGAGTTTGCCGCTCAATTTGGTTGTTAAGATAATCAGAGAAACTCATATTGGATTATATTATTGTTATTGCTATTGTTGGTTATAGTTGTTGTTGGGTTGTTGATGACCCTTAGTGGTCTTTGGATGTATTAAAAATAGGGGAGTTTCTGTCCGATTTTTCTTAAGCCATACGACTAGCCAAATACGATGGTATGGCATTATATGTTAACGGCAATATCATTTCACTTGTTGTAGATGAAAGAAGTTGTGTTGAGCTTGGTTGAGTAACAAGGAAGAGATCATACTGGTATGTTAAATCTATCCCTTCTTTCTTTTGGCATGATCCAAATGATACAAACGAAATGAGCAAAATACGCAATTTTTATAAATGACTCTATTCATAGAAATACTAGGGGTGTCTATATTCTTGATTCCCAATGTGAATTATTATTATATCTTCTATTCATGAGTCTCAGAAAAATACGTATTTGATAAAGTTTGTCCGAAAGGCATATTGATTTTATGATATTCGAGAAATCTTATTAACGTATTTCGTATGCATTTCATGCATTTATACATGTACATTGACCCATGACCAGAAGGCGTTATATACGTGTATATTATATGTATATGGGATATGGGAAAAGGTTACGACGTTATATACATACCACCACCTTATCAGCTGGTATACGTTGATGATTTTGCCCATAGTGGCTGAGATGATATGATGGGATGCCCTCAGAGGCTTGATGATGTTATGTACGCATATACCTATACATGGTATGATTTTTATACGCACATGCATGAAATTATAAATTTTCATGATTCACAAAGCTATTCAGAATTACAGGTTGAGTTATTTACCCCATGTTTCTTTCATGTCTTTTATATACTGTTGTCATGCCTTACATACTCAGTACTTTATTTGTACTGACGTTCCTTTTGCATGGGGACGTTGCGTTTCATGCCCGCAGGTCCCGATAGACAGGTTGAGATTTCTCCCAGTAGGCTATCAGCTTAGCAGAATGTGTTTGTTCACTTCACTTGCTCCGGAGTTGCCTATTTGCTCAGTATGATTTGAATATATATTGATTGGTATGGTGGGGCTCTGTCCCGAACTTTATAATATTTATGTACTCTTAGAGGCTTGTAGACATATGTCATATATACGGATACTGAAATGGCATTATAGGCCAGTACGTCATATGTATAAGTCGGTATATCAAGTTGAGTCACCCTATATTGAGTATTTCCTCATTTTTCATTCTACTTATCTCACGACAACCTCTCCAGCTCATTTACCTATGATAGTATGATACGAAAGATACGTTATGTTGGTATTCAGTTGAGTAAGGTACCAGGTGCTTGTCGCGGCCCATCGGTTTGGGTCGTGACATTTTTATCTCATTGATTAGTCATCAGTATCTAAAGCATTTTTATTTTTTTTAAAGACATCATCATTGCCCTTAACGGAGGCCACTTTATGCAATACTAACATGCCAGAGACGGATGATTTTATTCAGGAGCCCGCCGAGACCATGGTATGACCATTACATTTTTTTTGCTAACATGTACGTTAGTAATTTATATTTCATATACTAAAATATCTTATTATTCTGTAAGTTATTGTTGGACCGACGACCGCTTCTACCGAGTCTGCCAGCCTTACCAATGATCATGTTGCAGCGCATCCTCCGATAAAGAGGCAACGTGATGAGAATGATCTTGATAGCGTAGCCGGGAGGGATGGGATGCGCCTCAGGCCAGTCAATGCTTTAAATCATACAGGTTGTGGGACACATTGACATTTATTATTATATGTATATATGAAATTAAATATATAATAGCAACATTATTTATGTTTTACATAATTTGCGCATGTATTTTTATTTCTCGGGTTATTTATTAGTTTAATACTACAACAAAAAAAAACGATAACTTAACATAATTTAAATTTGGTACAATTAATGATAATACATGACACGTAAAATATAAAGATAAAATACTATACTCAACACATCCATGTGTTTGTTTAGTTACTATCTCCCATTATTCTGTACTTCAACCACTTAAATTTCTCGTCCAACTTATTTTTTCTTTTTCTGCCTCTTTTAGTTTCTCATTCACTGCCGCAAGTTGTTGTTATAGTTTAAAGATCTGGAGTTCGTATTCACCGGTCATATTTCAAACATAGTGCAAACATGATTTGTAGTATTCATGGTTAATTGGTTCATCATATCATTCTTGAAATCCACATTGATTTGCGTCCTACTAATGAGGATTATAACATAACACTATTAATTAACATGTTATATAAAAAATATTAACAAATATTTTTTCCAAAATAATAACTTACAAGTTGTTGACAGATCCAGCGTTTGCGCCCTAGATTGCAATTTGACCAACATGGCTTCAAAATCGCATGTTTGCCATAATAACACCTTGGTACGTCATTGCGTCCAGACATATCATAATGCCAGAAAAATGAAAAATTAATGAAAATTTTTTCTATTTGTTTCGTTAAGCACAAATAATAACTAAAATGCGCTAGGCTTTTATAGGCAGCTAATATATATATATTAGTTGTGGCCAAATTCGGGCCTTAGCATTGAACAAATATATATAATGGTGTCTGGCAAGTTAGATACGTCATTAAAATGTTGTTGACATTAACGGGCCAAATTAGAGCTGAAAAATCAAATTAAATCACCTCAAACTTGAAAAATAGGAATATATTAAATCAATCACTTATATGTTAAAAAATAAGTGAAGACATGCATGCCAGCTCCAATTTGAAAGTGAACACTGGAATCAATCACTTCGAAAATAGTAATAAGTGAGTACCAGGAAAATGAGGTAATATACTATTACATTAACAATACTTGCATGGGAGAGAAGTGTGAATAACGTAAGCTTCTTAAATGGAAAACAAAGTAGAGCCCATTTTTTGGTGGAATGTCTTGGTATTAGCTGTGCATCTCTCGAGTTCACCATAAACTAACACTGTTACCGTTAAGGATTGTGATGAGATGATTGGGAATTTGGGATCTCTTCATCTTTAATTATTGGTTTTTAATTTGAGTCTTGCGAATTGAGAACCTCTTAATAAAGAACGTTTTACCTACTTAATGAACTTAGTCCATGCAAATTCAAATTAATTGAACGATGTGATTTTCAAATATCAGATACCTAAAGAAAATACTACAAACATAATATGACTTTTCTTTTAGGCAGAAAGCAGGGCGAAGATAGGTGGGCGGAAGGGGTTCAGGAACCAGAGACGGAGTTATGATTTGCAGTTTATGGGTTCAGGATTCTAGTTCTTTTAAGTTATTGGATTCTAACTTAATAATTTGTGCGCATTCAATGAATTTCTCAAGATAAATATAAGGTTTGGACAAAAGCTATTGGGTTCGGTCGAACCCATAGCCGAGGGGCTAGCTCCGCCCAGTGGCGGAGCCAGGATCTCCGCGAAGGGGGTTCAAGAAAAAAAAGATTATAGCTAGTGAGAATTGAACTTATGACCTGTCAAAGATTTTGAACCCCTTGACCACTAAGCTACACTTTTGGGCTATGTCAAGGGGGTTCAAAACTGAATATATAGAGGTAAAAAATAAATTTTGCCTTATATATACAATGTAATTTTTTGGCGAAGGGGGTTCGCCGAACCCCCTTTCGTCCCCCTAAATCCGCCCCTGTCAGGAATTTCCTTTCGCTGAAAATTACGTTGTGTATATAAGATTGATTTTGTTTTTCGTGTATATATATAGGGATGATGAATTCTCTTAGTTTTTTCGCTTGTTTACTTTTTTTTTAAATTTTTTGAATCCCTCTTGAGTTTTTTGCTTCCGCCACTTGAAAGGGTTTGATGCTCATGGTTTTATGTGGACCGGTGCAATGAATAATGAAAATCAAAGGCCAACCCTCCTCGTAAATTTATAAAATAAAATAAATAGATGAAGGAACGTTATGGCTAGATATTAATCTAACGACTAGATACTTCACATGTAGTTGTATTGGGGTTAACTTCCGCAAGTAAACATCATGAACGTTGATTATACCCTGTGCTAAATGTGAAGGTATATATGAATATTACCAATTAACTCCTCCTTGTGAATATACCCGCTGCTAAAGAGATTATGTGTGAATTCACATCCAAAAGGACACGGAAAGGGTTCAGTGCTTGATTAATTAAGCTAATTAATACTGATTACTGACAGTGTTATAGCCTTTTACGTTTTTTAATCACACTTGGCTTCGAAATGCAAATGCTATATCCAGGACCACATTATCACAATAACGCAGTGCTCCATTATTCTATGGAAAAATAGAACAAAGTGATGTGTATGATAGTTAACCTTTTCTTTTTTTAACTTATATAAGCATATAACTTACATGTGAATCCCATGTAATTAATTTGATTGCAAAACGATGAGGAATTATTTCCGTCATAATTTACTATATATAAGTTGAAATTAGGCCAAGGTGGAGATTTATAATATGGCCAAATTTTCATGACATTTGCCATGACATAATATCCATTATAACAAAATTTGTGGATCATAATATTTGCCATGACATAATATTCACTATTAGGCCAAGAATTTCTTGCTATAAATAGAGTAGCTTCTCCTCATTTGCAAACACACCAATTCAAGAGTTTTTCACTCTCGTCTTTCTTTCTCCTCCTTTATTTCGTTATAGAGTACTTTGTAAGAGAGTGAGTATTGGGAAACACTTGTGTGAACCCTTTCTTTGGAGTGATCTTGTGAGGTTATTCTCTTGGGGTATTTGGGACTAATTAGAGTATTTACTCTAATTTTGTACTCTCTTTTATACTCTTGTTGGTATAGTAAAATTGCTTCTCTCCGCTTGTGGACGTAGGTTACCTTGACCGAACCACGCTAAATTTGTGTCTTCTTTATTTTCTTTAATTGCCGTTATTATCAACTTATATTGTCTTTGTTATTGTCATTATAATATTGTTTGGCTAAATTCTGCACTACCCGATAACCTGATCCTAACAAATTGGTATCAGAGCCAGATCTAACCGGGTTAGTTTAAATAGTCAAAATGATTCTAACAAAGTCTTACGTTGAGAAATTTGACCGAAGTGCAAACTTCGGAATGTGACAATTAAAGATGGAAGCTATCCTAATTCAGGATGGCTTAGATTTGGCATTGCAAGGAAATGAGAAGAAACCAGATAAAATGACGGACGAGGAGTTTGCCGTCATAGACAAAAAGGCAAAAGCATGTATTATTTTAAATCTTTCAAATGAGGTTTTGCGTGAAGTTGCAGCAGAAAGCTCAGCCAAAGGCATATGAGAAAAGTTTAAAACCCTATATATGAAAAGAACAGTAGAAAACAGGTTTTACCTAAAGAAAAAACTCTACACTTTTCGTATGGCTGAAGGTACCTCTATACTTATACATCTTGATACTTTTGATTCTCTTCTTATGGATTTAAGTAACATAGATGCTGAAATCAAATATGAGGATCAGACTGTGTTATTGCTTGTTTCCTTACTCAGTCGTTTAAACATATAAGAGATACTATGCTTTATGGAAAGGATAATATCTCTTATAAAGATATCAAATCTATTTTGAAATTAAAAGAACAAATAGATAGAGATATTAATGGGGAAACTAGTGAGAACCAAGGGGAAGGCTTATTCATAAGAGGTAGATCCAATAAGAAAGATTCAAGTAGTGAGAAACCTAAATCAAGGTCAAAATCCAGATACAGAAATGTCATGTGCAAATATTGTCATAAGAAAGGTCAAATTATTTCTGAATGCTTTAAATTGAAAAACAAAGAAAAGCATACAGAAAAGAAAAATGAGCACAAAAATACCGACACTATCGAAGCAAGTGTAGCTGTTGATGAGACTGAGGGAACTATTTTTTTAACGACTAATAATAGTTTCAAATCTAACAATAAGTGAATTTTAGATTCGGGTTGTTCTTATCATATGTGTCCCAGTCGGGATTTATTTACCACTTATGAATCTATTGGAGGTGGAGTTGTCTTGATGGGCAACAATGATGTCTGCAAAGTTATTGGAAAAGGTACAGTCCGAATCAAAATGCATGATTGGCCAAGGATTTCTCTCATCGATGTTAGACATGTTCCTGACTTAAAGAAAAATCTCATCTCTTTGGGTACTCTAGAATCTCTTGGGTGCAAGTACACATGTGAAGGTGGAGTTAAGCGGCTTAGAGCAGATAATGGCTTGGAATTTTGTAGTGATGAATTCAACGAATTTTGCAAGAATGAAGGAATTGCTCGACATCGTACTGTGAGAATGACACATTAGCAAAATGCAGAAAGGATGAATAGAACTCTTTTGGAAAGGGCTCGTTGCATGATTTCAAATGCTGGGTGACAAATGCCTTTTGGGCAGAAGCTATCTCTACAGCTTGTTATATTGTCAACCGAGCTCCTTCTACACCTTTGAACTTTAAGACTCCAGAGGAAATATGGTCAGGTACTCTTGCTAATTATTCTGATTTAAAGATATTTGGTTGCCCTGCATAGATGCATGTAAATGATGAAAAATTAGAGCCAAGGGCTAAAAAGTGCATTTTCCTTGGGTATGCATGTGGGTGAAAGGATACCGACTATGGTATCATGATCCCACGGTACCAAAATTTATAATTAGCAGAGATGTAATCTTTGATGAATCCTCTATGTTACATTCTAGAAAAGAGTGTTCTAGTTCTTGTAATACAGATAAAGGAAAGAGTACACAGAACCGGGTGGAGATTGAGATTGGCATTTCTTCTCAGCCAAGCTCATCAACTTTGGAGCAAAATACAGTTGAAACTCTTGAAGTTGAGACAGAAGCTGAAATTCCTGAAGTTGAGACTCCTGGAGTTGAACCAGAAGAAGAGGAGTATTCTATAGCCAAACATAGATCAAGAAGAGAAGGTAAATAACCATTAAGGTTTGGAGATTATGTTGTATTTGCCTTTTCAGTTGCACAGGAAACTAAAGAAATTGGAGAACTATCAAAATATTCAGAAGCAGTTTCTGGTGCTGACTCAGCCAAGTGGCTGATTGCAATGAATGAAGAAATTGAGTCTCTCCACAAGAATGGTACTTGGTCTCTTGTGAAGCCGCCATCAGGAAAAAGAATTGTTGGTTGCAAATGGGTCTTCAAGAAAAAGGATAGCCTCTAGGGGTTGAAGATGCGAGGTATAAGGCACGAGTAGTTGCAAAGGGCTATAGTCAGATACAGTAAGTTGATTTTAATGATATTTTCTCACCTGTTGTTAAACATAGCTCTATTATTCGTGTCTTGCTTGCCTTCTTTGCCATGTATGATTTGGAATTACAACAATTTGATGTTAAGACAGCTTTCTTACATGGCGAACTTGAGGAAAAATTAACATGCATCAACCCGAAGGATTTGAAATTGAAGGAAAAGAAGATCATGTCTATTTGTTGAAGAAATCCTTGTACGGATTAAAGCAGTCTCCAAGACAATGGTATAAAAGGTTTGGTTCTTTTATGTTGGGTCATCGTTATTCGAGGAGCATGTATGATAGTTGTGTTTACTTCCGGAAGTTAAATGATGGCTCATTTGATAACATGCTCATTGCTGCTAAGGATTTCATAGAAATTCACAATTTGAAAAGTTAGTTGAAAAGTGAATTTGAGATAAAAGATTTGGGAGAAGCTAAGAAGATCCTTGGCATGGAGATCAAAAGAGATCGAAAAGCCAACAAGCTATTTCTGACCCAAAAGAAGTACTTGGAGAATGTCTTGGGGAGGTTTGGCATGAAAGATGCTAAACTAGTTAGTACCTCTCTTGCTGCTCATTTTAAGTTATCAGTTGCTCAGTTCCCGCAGTCAGAGGAAGAAGAGAGGTACATGGAACAAGTTCCTTATTCTAGTGCAGTCGGTAGTATTATGTATGCAATGGTTTATACATGTCCAGACATTTCACAAGCAGTGAGCGTGGTAAGCAGGTATATGACTTGCCCTGGTAAAGCACATTGGCATGCTGTGAAATGGGTTCTCAGATACTTACGAGGTACTTCAAACACATGTTTGGAGTTTGGGAGAAATACTAACACTTTGGTTGGTTTTGTAGACTCAGATTATGCAGGTGATCTTGACAAAAGAAGATAACTGACAGACTATGTATTTTGCATCGGTGGTTGTGCTATTAGTTGGAAAGCTACATTACAATATGTAGTAGCTTTATCTACTAACGAAGCATAATATATGTCACTGACCGAGGCGATCAAAGAAGCTTTATGGTTAAAGGGTCTATTTGCGGAACTCAGTTTACACCAAGGTGGTATTACCATTTTCTGTGATAGTCAAAGTGACATTCACTTGACTAAAGATCAAATGTATCATGAGAGGACGAAGCACATTGATATAAAGTATCATTTCATCCGAAAAACCATTGCTGAAGGAAAAGTCTCTGTTCAGAAGATCAACACTAGAGACAATCCTGCTGACATATTCACAAAACCTCTTCTAGTGTCCAAGTTTAAGCTTTACATGAACTTGATTGGCATTTATGAAGAATGATTTTGCCCATTGGGGTTTTTGCGGAGAAGGTGGAGCAAATTTACTATATATAAACCGAAATTAGGCCAAGATGGAGATTTGTAATATGGCCAAATTTTCATGACATTTGCCATGACATAATATCCATTATAACAAAATTTGTGGATCATGACATTTACCATGACATAATATCCACTATTAGGCCAAAGATTTCTTGCTATAAATAGAGGAGCTTCTCCTCATTTGCAAACACACCACTTCTTGAGCTTTTCACTCTTGTCTTTCTTTCTCCTCCTTTATTTCATTATAGAGTATTTTTTAAGAGAGTGAGTGTTGGGAAATACTTGTGTGAACCCTTTCTTTGGAGTGATCTTGTGAGGTTATTCTCTTGGGGTATTTGGAACTAATTAGAGTATTTACTCTAATTTTGTACTCTTGTTGGTATAGCAAAATTGCTCCTCTCCGCTTGTGGACGTAGGTCACCTTGACCGAACCACGCTAAATTTGTGTCTTCTTTATCTTCTTTAATTGCCGTTATTATCAACTTGCATTGTCTTTGTTATTGTCATTATAACGTTGTTTGGCTAAATTCCGCACTACCCGGTAACCCGATCCTAACAGTTCTTAATCTGGAACCTATACATAAGGTAAGAAGTTTCTACTAAGAGAGTGCTTCAGTCGTGGTTGTAAGAACCACTTAAGGTATTATAACTGGAGTATTCGGTTTCAACTTCTGGGTTTGAGTCCCGAAAATGAAAAATGTCATGGTTGGGACAGATTTACTCTTCAATGAATTTCGAATGTTGGATGATTAAACAAAAGAAAAAGACCATCATCTTTCTATCTTCTTTTATTATACAAGAAATAATAATCATTCTTAATGCGAAAATAATACAGCACCATGGTACGGCAAGAAAAAGAGAATTAGAAAAAAAGAGAAAAGAGGTTGGGAAAACTATCCATTATCCAATCATCATAGTATTATAAACGTGGGTATATAATTAATGTGTTGATTGGAGAGTGATAGTATTTGATATGTATTGATTTCTAATCATATGATAACGGTTATACACAAATGACCAATGTTGAATATCATTGTGAAGATCGAAATATTGTTTTCAGTTTATTTAATCAGCCAAAACCTGTTGTTTTTACATTTCATATTGACCTCATGAGGAGATCAAGACAATTGAAATTTGGGTCCCCATTTGGCTCTATGTGATACCCGACTTACTAGTTCCTTTCAAATAGATCAAACTTCAAAGTTCAAATTATATAAGAATAAAATATTATATTACTAAAGTCCAGTTCTCAACATATCCAATATAATTATGACATGTCTCAACTTTTAGTTGGTTTAAGGACCTAGGTTTGGGTCTTCCAAATAGAATCATGAGGATGGTGTGCAAATTTAGAATTTCAAAATGGAAATATCATAATCGAGTTTTAAATAAAAGTTTTGTCGTAGATGAGTTATATAAAAGGAAATTTTATCGCGGATCTAGAATTTCTAGAATATAGATGCACCACTAAAAATGTTAGGGAGAAAAAAATATTATGTGGGAAGTGATTCCTCTTTCTTTGAGTAAATAATTAAGTATTTAACCAAGTGTACTATTTAACCTTTATGGATCAAAGATGTCAATACATAATATTGGACCAATTCTAGAAGATAGGTACATAAATACCTAGTTTGGCGGAGGGACTATATGTTCACGTGCTTCATAATTTAGCCCCCGTTTGGCCATAAATTTTGTCAATTTTTTCCAATTTTCTTTTTGGCAAATACTTGTTTGTTTATAGATATTATCCATATTTTGGCAAATTTTTAAATCCCAAAACTATCTCAATAGCTGGTTTTGGCCCAAAATATTACCGTTTGGTTTTTTTTTTTTAAATCAAAAATTACCCTAAACGTTTGTATTGTATAAAAAAAGTCCACTTTCTGTTGTTATGACCCAATTAATCCATATCTAGCCACTTTTCCCTCGTCAAACTCACGCGGCTTTGCCCTTCTCTATAAACAAAATAAAACATTCGTCAAAGTTGTTGTGCCAATATGTGGCAATCCACTCCAAAGATAAAATTTGAAGGTAATATGCTAAAATCTGCTAATATTTATATAAATTTTCTTCAGATTTGTTTTGCTTGTTTTTTTATGAATTTTCTTCAGATTTGTTTCGCTTGTTTTGTATGAATTTTCTTCAGAGTTGTTCTGTATTTTTTTATAGTTTTTAATACTTATGGGTATAAGTCACATTTTATTTTTTATTTTATTTTTTAAAATGAAATATGTTTTGAAAAATTATGTCCAAACAAATTTTCATTTTCGATCAAAACTTCACCCAAATCAAAAATTTTAAAAAATAATTGAGAATCTACGATCAAACGCTAGCTTAGACTATAGATAAGCCCTTGGATGCTTTGAAGCATAGGCGGGCCTATGCTTTGAGAAGAGGGGTCACCGAACCGTGTTAATATGAGCAAAATTTTTAAATATATAAGTGTGGGTGTGTGTATATATATACACATACCGAATACCGTACCGAAATAACAAAATATCACAATATTAGTACTGAAGTATACCGAAATACCGAAAAAATCGATACTGAAATATCAAATTAATTCGATTCAGTTTGAAAATTTAATTTTTCGGATTTTATGCCCACCCTAATATATATTGTTTGGACCTTAAAGATCAAAATTCGGATGGGATATTAATTGAACAGTTCACCCTTCTTGGTCCGTCTCCGCTTTGAAAATTGAGCAGGTTTACATTATTATATATCCTTATAAGTACTTAAGATCGAACTCCTCGAGTAGAAATATTAGATTTATCTCTGCAATTCAATCGTACCACTAATGGTAAATCTAGACAGTTGTCACATTAGTTTAATATTTAGCCACGTGTTCTTTTATTTCTATTATAGGGGTACCGAGGCGTAGCCATTAGTTTTCCTTATTCATTGGACCTACGTACATAAGACCATATAGTAAAAGAAAACAAACCCTTTCCACATAAAATCAAGTCATATAATGTTTGTCTGTTTTTGTAAATATCTTAAATCCTCAGCTGTAGCTGTTAAATAGTTGTGATGAAGTTAAATTAAGATGTCTACAGCTATAGTACCACAATTCCAGCAAATTATGGACTCCCTTCATGATCCCATTTAAGAAGCATTTGTTCCCCACACTTTTCTCCCATCCTCCAACTCCTTTTGCCGTATTGTAATCCCGAATATTAATTATATACTTAGGGGTCGTTTGGTATGAGGTATAATAAGGTATAGTGCTGGTATAAAAATTTAATATCACCTTAATACTTTGTTTGGTTAGCAAATATGATATAAGTTATCCCGGGATTAAAATTAGTACCGGGATAACTTATACCTTATAGAGGGTGGGGTAATTAGTGCCGGGATAACTTATACATTCTTTTTAGAAATTATGTAATTGTCATTTTTAATACAATATACCAAACAGTAGATAAAAAATAATACCAGGATAACTAATCTCAGCATAACTTATCCCGGCATAAGCCGTATTCAAAATATGAGGTATAAGGTAGGATAAGATGTAGGATTAAATTTATACCTTGTTTGGTTGGAGGTACTGGGATAAATTTATACCGCCAACCAAAGAAGGTATAAATTTAATCCCAGACTTAATCTAGGATATCCCATCTTATCCCATCAAATGTGGGATTATTTTATCCTATCTCTCATGTGGTATAAATTAGTCCTGGGATTATAATTCTGGGATTATAATCCCAGAATAATTTAGTCCGCGTACCAAACGACCCTTTAGGGTTCGTTTAGTACGCAGGATAAGGTAAGGGATTAAATTTATACCATGTTTGGTTGATGGTATAAATTTATCCTTAATATTGAATATACCACCTTATCCCACCTTATCCCATCAAACTTGGGATTATTTTATCCCACTTCCTAGGTGGGATAAAATAGTCCAAGGATTATAATCCTGGGATTATTATCCCGGGATAACTTAGTCCGCTTACAAAACGACCCCTTAGGAGTTGTTTGGTAGGATAGATAAACAAAAATAATCTTGGGATAAAAATTTAGTATTGATTTATCCCCTTTTTGGTTACTAACCCTAGAATAAGTTATCTCAGAATTAAAAATAATACGAGAATAACTTATACCTATCAGGGGATGGAATAGTAATCGCATGATAAGTTATCTCAGGATAAAACAGTAAAATCAATAATTTCAAGATTAATTTTACCAAACAATCAATAAAAAATAATATCAAAATAATTAATCTCAACATAATTAATCTCATAGACCATAAATAATCCTAGCATAACTTGTATTCAAACTAAATGACCCCTTCTTTTATAGTTAAGAGCGGTCGTAGTAGAACTTCCGCAAAATATAAGTATGTAATTGATATTTAGAAATAAGTTTAAAGGTGTTTGTATGTTTTTTTTTTCTGTTCCTTGTGAGTTGTGACAGTGATTGGTGCAACAAATTCCACTGTCCACTCCCAATCAGAACTTACTTACTAGCTGGCAAGTTCCAACTTTTTCAAAGTTGAAGTGATTGATTTTATCATTTCTAACAACTTGTCCAATAAATGTCATAAATACATTTCAATCACATGATATTTAGCTTTCTTGCGTGCTGTGGCCGACAAATATCAATTGAACGGAGGATTATGAATAAGAAGTTACTTAGAAAAACAAGAAATCATTAATTGAATTTTTGTAAATTTTTACTTAAAAAACTATATTTTGCAAAAATATATATATATGAACTGGGTGGAGAAGCACTGGATTCGCCCGTGGATTAAAGTTTTCTATATAATAAGTGTAAGCTCAATTCTCATTTTCCCCCTTGATCGTATCACATTCTCGAATCCCTATTATAATAAGAAGATATTAAAAAAAATACAAGATATTTCTCGTCTAGTATAAAACTGCCTTTGTGAAAGTACTAAATGTGAGTAGGAATTGTCAATTTTGTACATGCTGCTTTTCCTAAAAATTTCAAGAAGAACGAGTAAAAATGATTTGAATTCTTAAACATAGAACGAGTAAAATAAGTGTTTAACAAGTCATGATAGTGTATTAGTGCTCATTTTTCATGTAAATTATCAGCTCTTTCACTTGTGCTAATTAAGTTTGAGGAAAAGGTTCACTTGTGCTAATACAAGATATTTCTCGTTATAGCCTTTTACATTTTAATTTTCTTTCTTTTTCTCCCACTTGGCTTCAATTGTAATCCTCTAATTAATTTCCAGGACCATTTTATCATAATTATAATGACGACGCACCGATGCATGATTGTATTCAAAAAGAAAAAATGGTCCATCATTGTAATTAAATTTTGCAGGGAAAATTGTCATGTGATTATCATTGCCCGCCTTTAACATAAATTTTTAAATGAAATGATGACACTAATTTAGCAATACCCTCATGACAGAATTTTGTGATTTTCAACATGCCACGCCATTTATATAGGAGCATTTTATTAAGAATAATTAAAATTAAAGAATTTATTTATTTGGCGAGTTTGTGCTTTCTTTGAACCGAGGATCTATTAGAAACAGTTTTTCTATCTGCAAAAAGTAGGGATAAGATCTGAGTACATACTATTTTTCACAAATTCCACTTGTGAAATTACACTGAACTTTTTGTTGTTGTTGTTGTTGTTGTTGTTGTTGTGTTGATTTGTTTATAACGTAAAAATAAAAAAATAAAAAAGGATGTCATAGAAAACAGAACACAAGGAGTATAATTTAATATAATAATGCTATAATTAATAATCTGATAACGACTCTACCTATCTTTCTGTATTTCATTGTAAAGAACAAAAAGCTGTTTTCAGTTTTCTTAATCAACCAAAACAAGAGGTTGTATTTTCATTTCATACTGACTGTATTAAGAAGCAGTTAAAATTTGAGGGACTATTTAGTTCTGCGTGATACACGACCTAGTAGTTTTTTCAGAGGAATAGGAATGCTATATGCATAGTCGATTCTAAAGTGTTTTTTTTTATAAGGTGTAACCACCTAAAACTCTTGGGCAAAGATATTTTTGGCCCGCGGCCGATATTATTTATATTCGGCAACTACAAAAATATATAAAATTTGTATATTTTTTTATATAACATACATAAATATATATATATATATATATATATATAAAATATATCTATTTTTTCGATTATTATTTTGATAGCGGCTATACAATGTTATTTTTCCAAAACTGTCTCATCTGATTATTTTGTTTTTCATTTCTTTTATTCTTTTGATTAAAGAATGAATTGGAAAATGAAAAATAAAAACAAGTTAACATTTCATCAATTTTCTTCCTTTTTTCCAAATCCATGCTTATGAGTGATGACGAATATAAAGCTCACAATCGGTAGGATGATGTTTTGACAGCTTCTCCTTTTTCTGGCGCTAACACTTCAAAAACTATAGTAAGATTTTGCTTTTGGCACATGTATTACAAATAGTAAAATTTATTTTACAGTTACTTGTCAAAACCTTATGTGTTATCAGTATTTAAGAATAAGTCCATCAATAGAACTCGGAAAATATCAATATGACTATGAAATATCTAAAAATTCTGTTGATTTGAGATCCTAGGTTCGAGTCTTCAAATAAAATCATGATGATGTTGTGAATTGTTTTTTTTAAGTTTCAAGATGGAAAAATCTTATTAAATCAGTTCTTGATTGAAAGATTCTTTTTTAAATAAAGGATTAAAAGATTTCTATTGCTGAGTAATGTCGCGAGGCTTGGTGAAGATTAAGTTCATATACTTTTATCCAATTTTTTGGTCAACTTTGTCCCTATTTGTATAAATAAGTAAAAAAAATTAATTTATGTTACACCGTTTGAAAAAAAAAAAGAAGCTGATCCTATAAGTCAAATTAATGTACTTTTAGGTTTCAACATTCTTTTCTACTAAACAAGTCAAGATACTGAATTTTGGAGCGATATATATCACAGAATAATAAAAATTGAAGAAAATGTTTAACTAAAAATAGATTTTTCGATCAAAGTCAATATCTAGAAGAAAACGGGTTACTGATAACTAAGTTTTACTTCACTTTCTTAAGAAATGATGGAAATAATTAACAAAGAAAAGTGGAAAACGGATTGACAAACACTTCCCAAAATCAAGGTCGGAAATTTAGAGAGTAAGCAAAGAATTATAGTATGAATTTCAGTAATAATCGTCACATGTCCTTACAAATGGAATTCACATCCTTATGTAGGAGCATACAATCGTAACGACTATCATACTTAATTTGGACCAATTAAGGGCATTAACTGTATTGATTGCCCATTACCATAGATAATCGTAACTGGCATATTTATGACTAAAGATTCCTTATAACCGCTCTCGATTTCCCTTCCTTATTTATTTCTGGTTCATGTATCTTCCCTTCTTTGCGGTCTTCATTCATTCCGTTCCTGTTTTTCCTTTGATAACTGTCAGGCTCGGTTCTTTTCTCTTATGCTATCCCATGAGTGTTTCTCTCGTGCCTTCCGTGCATCCTTAGTTCAGTTAATTGAGAATGCCACTTGTCGCTATATCGACGTTTCACGTGTCATGCCTCGTTAGTTTAATGTCGTTCTACGTGTCGTGATTTTTCCACCAATATAGATAGTCCTCCCACTTTCTAAATATTCTCAATTGAATATTCGGAAAGTGGCAAGTTTTTATGGCAAGAATTCCTTACTGCCGCTTCTTGAGCATCATCATGCCTTTCTTAGAATCGATGTGTCGCTTGTCACATCTATTTAATGCCTGCACCACGTGGCCTCTGACGATTGGTTTTGCAGTTTCTCAGCGCCTTTTAGGGTTCTTTCCCTACGGCTGTGCTAGTCATCAAGTGACGGTTCCATTAAGACGCTTCACAATAACCAGTTTTAATGACGGTCGTATCTTCTTATAAACACTTTGTTCTTTTTGATCTTTTGGAGTTTTTCTTCTTCAACATCCATTACATTACTCTTTCTTTGTATTTCTGCATCCTTTCCTTTGTATTTTCTTGGATAATCATGTCTTCGACAACACCAAATCCTTACAAAGTTGTGATTGTTGATGAACTGCCCCCTTCTACTGCCCCTACTAGAAGTAGGAGAGATGGTAGACTTTGTAGCCTTGGTTCACTATCTAACTGTGGTTCCTCTTATCAAAGTAGTTCTGCTAGGACATCTTCTTCTAAACCTAGGGCTCATTTAACCTTCCTAGATCTTCTTATGGGAATAAGGATTTAAATGAACCTGTGCGTGAACCTACAGTTGCAGAAATTGTCCCCCAAGAATTCTCTTTTGTAACTGACCTTAAAACCATAAGAAATCAAGTTTCTTCTATAGCTTCCCTCAACCCTGTTGAACTTTATCCAAGTTTGATCACTACCGGTCTTCTTTTCTTGGTTCGACGAGAGTGCCATTGGAAATCGAATTTCCCAGTTTTAGTCCCTGGTGCCAATCAGAGAATTACCTCTTATCATGTTGGTTACTCTTTTGTTTATACCTACCTTTTTACTTTGGTATTTAAGCCTCCTATTGATACAATGAACATTGAGTTTTGTCGTTACTTCAACGTGTGTCTTGGTCAGGTTGGCACCATTGTATGGAGGATCGTTATTTGCCTACGTTATTTGTCGGATCTGGTTTCCGTCCCTTTTACCTTTAGGCACTTGCTTCACCTTTACTCCCCCAAGATGTTTCGTGAAGGGGTCTTTTCTCTCGTGGCTAGAAGTAAGAAAGTGTTGGTTAGCCCTGAAGATGATCAAGACTGTGGCTAGTATGCCCGTTTCATTGTTGCTCCCACTAGTGGATTAGTGGGTGAAGAAAACATGCCTTTCCAAGAAAAATGGAATTTTGCATGTAAGATACTCTTCTTCTTTTTCTTTTTCTATATACCTTGCATAATTTCTTGTAATCCCGTACCCGTTTTGCAGCAACCATAGAGGTTTTTGATGAGATTCTCGACTTCCGTGCTTAGATAGAAAAAATGTTAACTGCTGCCCCTATGGACAAAAGATCTTGGAAATTCCTTTCTCAAAAATTTGGTTGGAAAGTGAAGACACATGGTAGGTTTTACCTTCATAGTTCTTCTTTTTCTTATATTTGTTTATACAAGAATTTATCATCCTTCCCTTTCTTTTTTGTTAGGATTTTCTATTCGTCGTATTAGCCCCGCATCTATTCAATCAACCAGACTTTCCGTGAGTCTTGCTCAGGAACGGATTCTGAGTGTTTCTTCCTCCAAAGGAAAACTGATAAAGCCCGTGGCTCTAACGATAAAGAAGAAATAGAGGAATGATCTTTGGTGATAAAGCCACGCGTCAGGAGACGCGTGGTTTCTTATGATGAGGCACCTCCCTCTCATGGCCTTCCCTCCAGTGCAACTGCTTTCAGACTCATAGATTAGCCAAAGAACGTTCCTTTAGTGATTTCTAATGAAGATGTTCTTGACCTCCCACCAAGTTTTGTTGATAGATTGTTTGCTCAAGGCTTCGAGGGTGAATAAGCTTACGGGCCTGTCTCTGAAGAATTGCCACTTGCTTCCCTTCCAGCTTCATCTACCATCAACACCTCAGTGCCTTTGCCTGACGTAACTCCGGTTGTCACTCCCGTGGTTGTTTCTCATAGAAAGGCCGAACTTTCTAGCAGCAGGAGAGATATGAAAAGAGTCATAATTGAGGTCCCTGAAGATGGGAACTTACTGAGAAAATCTGGTCAAGCCGGTGTGTGGTTGAAGCCACTGATTGGCCCCGTGGAGAAGAAGAAATTCGAAAGCCACAACTCACTGACTTTAATGAACGACATCGTTCATTCTTCTTTGAAGGTACAAGCTTATATTTCTGTTCCTCTTTCTTCATCATTCATAACTCTTCTTCCTTTACATTTTTCAGATTAATTTGATTGGTACCGAGCTTATGAAAAGAGTTTCTCAAGCGGACTAGCAAGTTATGGAATTGCGCACCGAGGTTGACAATTGGAAAGAACAATTCGAAAGTCTTCAATTGGAAAAGGAAGTTCTCGCAGAAGAGAAGAATTCTTTGGAGCGTCAAATGAGGATGGTTTCTGCCGAACTAGCGGTTGAACAAGCCTCTTCCAGTCAGGTTGGGAAGGACAAGGATATACTGGAATTCTCTTTTGCTGAACAACTTTCCAAGGCAACTGAAGAGAAATGAGTTTGAAAGAACTCCTTAATAAAAAAAAGGTTTACGTGGGAGGATCTCCGCGCCTCTGCATATAAAATTTAATTCTTAGAAAGTTCTTTCGCTCCTTTGAAGACAGCCTTTGATACCTCGGAAGCAGAAAAAGAAGAGTTGAGGTTGATCAGTGGGAGAAGGATTATGAGGCTCTCGAGGATAAGCTATCATTGGATGTGAGATGTGCCTTTTTGAACACTCGCCTCGAGACTCTAATTGAAGCCAACCAGGAGGGTTTTGACCTTAATGCTGAGATTGCTAAGGCTAAAGAAGCAATTGATAAAACTCAGCAATGTCAAAGCTTTTCCTCACCCGAAGATGAAAGTTCCAAGGGTGATGGGGATGGACTTGATCCTGGTAGAGCCGATGTTCAAGCCTCTTCTGCTCAAGTTAATCCTTCTTCTCCCGTTAATGATACCCCCGTTGATAATGCTCCTTAGTTTTCTCCTTTCCCCTGTTTTTTTTGTCAGCTTTTATTTGAGACTTCCGTATGTTATCTTTTCCCCTTAGCTTAATTTTGGAATTTTAATGACGGATTAGCACCTTTTTATTTTTATAAACGTTTCGGTTGCTTTTGCCACATATTATGCTCTTTGATTTTTAGATTTTTTAGCTTTTTCTTGCATTTAAGAATGCCTTAACAATTTGTGGCTTTGATAAACACGAGGTTTTATAAAAGAGGGCCCTTTTATGTTAACGACACTGATGGATATGACGTCTCATCTTCATATTGGTGCAAATATATGAAACATGAAGTAGACATGAAACAACAACAACAACCCAGTAAAATCCCACTAATGGGGTCGGGGGAGAGTAATGTGTACGCAGACCTTACCTCTACCCCGAAGGAATAGAGAGGTTGTTTCTGAAAGACCCTCGGCTCAAAACGAAATAGACATGAAAAACGAAATAATTTGAGGAAGTTTTATATTTTGAACTTTCAAATAAATTTCATACATTATTTTCATAATTACTCGTACAACACTTTCATAACTACTTTTATTGTACAGATTTAAAAATACCAAATCGGGTATATTATCCCGTGAGTAAATACAAAATCGGGTCTATTATCCCGTGATTAAATTTTGGCCTTAACCTAAAACTCGAAGGGACATGAAATATATTGCATCCTTTTCCAAATCGGCTTTATTATCTCGTGAGTAAATACAAAATCGGGTATATTATCCCGTGATTAAATTTTGGCCTTAACCTAAAACTCACAGGGACATGTAATATTTTGCATCCTTTTTGCGAGTTCACACTCCTTTGAAAAATTTCAGAGGTTTGTTTCTTCAAGGTTTTTGATTCAGGCCAGCTAAAACTGAAGTACGTCTTTTTGCGACTTTTGCTTTCTTCTACATGCATAGTCCCCCCAATGTTGGAGCCTTGAAGTATGAATTCTCGAACATTGGATTACTCCTTCCTTTTGGTCCATTCCCTGAAAAAGAGAATATGAACGGGACTCGGAGACACTTATTTAGATGATGACTGCATAACCCTTTTTTCCATCAGAAAGGTTGTAACCTAGACCGGAAATAATTCAGTATTCCACGTGCCTTTCGGGTCTAATATTATCATTTGGTATGGGCTAGTTTTTTTTCTATCATCTAAATTAGTTAGTAAAATTTAAAAGAACAAAACAAAATTGCACTTGCGTGATACCTGACCTTGGGTACTTTCCTTATCTAGAAGTAGTACTTCTTCAAATGAACTGCGCTCCAGTTTGATGGTAGTACATTGCCATCCATAGTTTCCAACTCGTATGCTCCCTTTCATCGATACCTCGAACCTTATAAGAGCCTTCCCAATTTGGACTCAACTTTTCTGTGTTGGCCGCTTTTGTCGATCGGAACACCTTTTTGAGGACGAAGTCCCTAATCTTGAAGTATCTCAAATTAGCTTTCCTGTTGTAATGTCGCTCAATCATTTGTTTTTGAGCCGCCATTCGAATTAATGTTGCTTCTCTCCTTTCTTCTAATAAATCCAAATTTACTCGCATCTCCTCCTTATTTGCTTCCTCAGTAAGATGTGTGTATCTCATACTTGGTTCACCTATATCTAAAGGAATTAAAGCTTCTGCACCATAAACAAGCGAAAATGGAGTCTCACTCGTACTTGTTTTTATTGTTGTTCGATAGGCCCACAACACCCCCGGTAACACTTCTGGCCATTTGCCTTTTGATTCTTCTAATCTCTTCTTCAAGTTATTAATGATAACTTTGTTTGTCGACTCAGCTTGTCCATTAGCTGTAGGGTGGTAAGGTACGGACGTAATCCGTTTGATCTGCCAACTTTGAAAGAATTCTGTGATTTTAGTACCTATGAATTGCGGGCCATTGTCACACACGATTTCCTTTGGAACTCCAAATCGACAGATAGTGTTTCTCCAAACAAAATTCCTGACTTCTTTTTCTCGCACCAACTTCTACCCATTTTGAAAAATAATCTGTTAAGACTAATAGAAATCGTACATTTCCCTTAGCTTGAGGCAATGTGCCTACAATATCCATGCCACACTTCATGAAAGACCATGGTGAAATAACTGAATGTAACAGTTCTGTTGGGCGATGTATGTTATTGGCATATCGTTAACATTTATCGCACTTGGCTACAAAGCTTTCTGCTTCTTCTTCCATTTTTAGCCAATAATACCATGCTCTTACTAATGTTTCTACCAATGACCCCGGCGTGATTGCCTTAATGCCTCTTATGTACTTCCCTCGTCACATACTCCGTTTACGATGGGCCGAGGCACCGTGCTAAAGGTACGCCAAATATCTTTCGATATAAATTTTCACGAATTAAGCAATACCAGGCGGCTTTTTGGCGAAGCAATTATGACTTTTTCTTGTCCTCGGACAAGATTCCATACTGCAAAAAGTTCACAAATTTGTTCCTCCAATCCCAAGTTAAATTATTAAAATTTACCTCACTCTTGTCTTGGTCAAGTGCCGAATGAAACAAATGTATTACGATAGCATTTTCTGTATTTGTTACGTCTGTGATATACGTGAGATTTGCCAATGCATCTGCTTCTGCATTTTCTTCCTTGGGTATCTGCACGGCCTTCCATGACTGAAATTGTCTAAGTAATTCCCGTACTTTTTCCAGGTATTACTGTATTTGCGCTTCTTTTGCCACGTAAGTCCCCTGCATCTGGTTAACCACCAACTGCGAATCACTTTTGATCACAATCTGCTCTATACCAACTTCTCGTGTCAGTTCCAAACTTGCAATCATAGCTTCGTACTCTACCTCATTGTTAGTGATCGGATAACGCTTTATCGCTTGCCTTATGACTTCTCCTGAAGGTGGAGTTAGTACAATTCCTAAACCCGATCCTTTAACATTTGAAGAACCATCGATAAGTAAAGTCCAAGTTCCCTGGTTAGATCCGATGAATACATGTAGTTCTTTTTCTGCTTCAAGAACTAAATTCATGATGAAATCTGCTACAAAATCTGCTAAAACCTGCGATTTTATCGTAGTTCTGGGATGATATATGATATCATACTCACTGAGTTCTATTGCCCTTTTAGTTAACCTACCTGATAACTCATGTTTATGCAATATATTCCTCAGGGGGAAATCAGCTATTATAGAAATAAGATGATATTGGAAATAAGGTTTTAACTTCCTGGATGCCATGACTAATGCTAAAGCAAGCTTTTCCAAGTAGGGATACCGTGTCTCAGCATCTAACAAAGATTTACTAACATGATAAATTGGGTATTGCTTACATTTATCCTTTGTACTAATACCACACTTACCGCCACTGCTGACACAACAATATAAATGAAGAGCCTTTCACCATCTTTTGGTTTGGCTAACAAAGGCGGATTTGAGAGATACAATTTTAGGTCCTTGAGGGCTTGTTGGCATTCGTCAGTCCATTCAAACTGATTATGCTTTTTCAATACTGAAAAGAATTTAAAACTCTTTTCTGATGACTTTGATATAAACCTCCCCAGGGCTGCTATTCTTTTTGTTAATCTCTGCACTTCTTTTTTGCTTGTGAGTATCTCTGGTATTTCTTCGATAGCTTTGATCTGCACATGATTCACTTCAATACCTCTATTAGAAACGAGAAAGACTAAAAACTTACCTGAAGCCACGCCAAAAGCACATTTTTCTAGATTTAGCTTCCACTTGACCAGCATATCGTCAATGTAGACTTCCATGGTTTTTCCCAGGTGCTCTTGAAATATTTTGGTCACCAACCTTTGATACGTGATCCAGCATTTTTTAAACCAAAGGGCATGACTTTATAACAGTAAGTCCCCCTGTCTGTGATAAACGAAATTTTGTCTTCATCTAGAGAGTCTATTTTTATTTGGTTATATCCTGAATATGCATCTAATAAACTTAAAAGTTCATGTCCTGCGGTAGAATCAATTAGTTGATCTATATGTGGCAGAGGGAATGAATCTTTAGGACAAACTTTATTTAGATCAGTATAATCTACACAAACTCGTCATTTTCCATTCTTTTTAGGAACTACTACGGTATTAGCTAACCAGTTATGGTACTTTACCTCTCGTATCGAACCAATTTTCATAAATTTTGTACCTCATCTTGGATTACCTGATTTTTGAAGGATCATTGTTTCCTCTTCTTCAGCTTGACAGGTGGGTATGATGGGTCCTAATTCAATTTGTGAGTCATTACCTCTGGTGGTATACCTGTCATATCTGAATACGACCAAGCGAAGCAATCTACGTTAGCTTGTAAAAATTTGATTAACTTACCTTTAATTTCTGGGCTTAAATTTGCTCTGACGTAAACTTTTCTATCTGGCCAATGTGTAAATAGTACTATAGCTTCGAGTTCTTCAGCAGTTGTCTTAATATTTTCATTTTCTTCTGTCTCTTGAATAACATCAGGTCTCGAATCAACATCAGTCTATCCTGGTATACACTCAGTTGAGGTTTTTGCACTAATGTCCTCAACCGAGTTCTGTAGTTGCTATTTTGCGTTTGCATCATTGATTACCTTACTCGAAATCACTACTGAGTTAATACTTCTTGAAGTTTGGTGATCTCCACGGATTTGAAGGATTCCCCACTGTGAAGTAAATTTGATAATCTGATGTAATGTGGATGGGACGACGTCCATGTCTTGAATCCATGGTCTTCCCAGAATTATATTATATGCCATGTCCGCGTCTACCAACTGGAACTTTGTATCCTTAACAACCCCCTCAGCAAACGTGGCGAGCAAAACTTCCCCCTTTGTGATAACACTTGAATTATCAAACCCGGCCAAAGACCATGCCTTTGGTATCACCTTGTCGTTATCTTGCATTTCATTCACCACCCTTAGTAAAATGATGTTTACTGAACTACCTGAATCAATAAAAACTCGATTTACGTTAGTATCGTGTACAAGGAAAGATATTACCAGTGCATCGTTGTGAGGAATCATAAAGTCATCCGCATCTCCATCATTGAATGTTATACTGTCTCCATCCAAGACTTGGCAAACTCGCTTCCCATGACTAACCGTGACTTTTGACATCTTTTTTGAAGCTGTATAAGTTACACCATTCACCTCATCTCCCCCGATTATCACATTTACATGTTCTCGTTGGTGATGGAGGTTTTGGGGGTTCCTGCCTGTTCTTCATATATGATTGTCTTCCTTTCTCGCTGAACAGGTCAGTTAGATAACCTTGCTTTAACAAGTGCTCGACCTCTCCCTGTAGTAGTCTACAATCTGTTGTTCTATGGCCATGATCGTTGTGAAACTCACATCAGAAATCTGGATTCCTTTTGCTTGGATCTGATCTCATTTCTTTATGCCATCGCACCTTATCTCCCATACCTCTTAATACGACTACTAGCTCGGAGGTGCTGATGTTGAAGCAGTAATCTCCTACCCTTGCGTGTGTACCAGATTCGTTGGCTCGTGCATCCCGTTCCTTTCTGAACCTATATAAAGAGCTCGTATCTTTTTGCCTCGGTCTTGAGTCGAATAGTGTGTTTTCTTGTTTAGATCGAGGGTCCTACCCATTAGGTCCCATGTAAGATTCGTACTTATTTTTTCTGGTCCTTTTTTCTGATTCCGAACGTCTTGATCCTGCTCTTTCATCGGTTCTTAGTTGTGCGACCATATCTTCTTCTATCAGCAACTTTGTGTTGTATCTGTTGTACACATCATTCCAAGTTGTCGCTGGGAATTCCTGCAAACTCTCTTTCAGTCTTCTCGATGCTTCTGAACTTTTCTCGTTTAAATTACTCGCGAATGCCATAACTGCCCAGTTATCAGGTACCCGAGGTAACATCATCCTCTCCCGCTGGAATCTGTCTACGAATTCCCTGAGTAATTTTGTATTCCCGTGTTTTACCTTAAAGATATCTTCCATCCTTTTTTCAACCTTCTGAGCTCCCGAATGTGCTTTTATAAATGAATTTGTAAGCTCAGCAAAAGAATCAATAAATTTTTTAGGTAAAAGAGAATACCACGTATATGCTCCTTTCGTAAGTGTTTCACCAAATTTCTTAACCAAAACCGATTCAATTTCTTGTTTGGTTAAATCGTTGCCTTTTATGCCAATTGTGAATGCAGTTACGTGATCTCGATGGTCAATCGTTCCACCATATTTCAGAATATCATGCATTTTAAACTTTTTAGGAATTGGCAAAGGCACTACACTTGGCTTCCAAGGCTGTTGTGAATACTTGTCAATATCCACCCTTTTGATCATGGGTGGCACACCAGGTATTTTCTCTATGCGATCGTTTTCCTCCTTCAATTATTTCTGCAAAGTAAGTACCAAACTTTGTAGATTAGAATTATTTGGTGTACCTGACCCTCAATCGCGAGATTCGTTTGGAATTCCTCCACTTCCAGAGTTGTCAAGCCCTGAGCACGGGTCTTC
This sequence comes from Nicotiana tabacum, assembly GCF_000715075.1. Taxonomy (NCBI): domain Eukaryota; kingdom Viridiplantae; phylum Streptophyta; class Magnoliopsida; order Solanales; family Solanaceae; genus Nicotiana; species Nicotiana tabacum. The sequence continues at coordinate 92,606,148 of NC_134103.1, forward strand.
TAGGGTTGATGTATTGACTGGTAGAGGAGTTTGTGGTGCGTTGGGCAATCCTCTAATAAAATCTTGTAGAGCACTATCCACGTGTTCTACAATTAATTGCTTTAGAGCGTCCTGCTCTATAGTTTGTTCATCTCCTTGTTGATCATCAGCGCGCGATGTAGACCTTTCATGTGAACCTCCACGGGATTGCTGAGGGGATCTCGTTGGAGAGAGGAGTGGTGGAGTTCCACCTTGTGGGTTCAACTGGGTATTTTCGTTAGGAGTTGACATAGTTGGTTGTCGAAAAGTAGAATTTGTAAAGTGAAAAGATTATTAGATTTCCGGTAACGGAACCAATTTGTTTAATCAAAAATAGATTTCCCGGTCAAAGTCAATATCTAGAAGAAAACGGGTTACGGAAAACCAAGTTTTACTTCACTTTCTTAAGAAATGATGAAAATAATTAACAAAGAAAAGTGTGGAATGGATTGACAAACACTTCCTAAAATCAAGGCCGGCGAATTTAGAGAGTAAGCAAAGAATTATAGTATGAATTTCAATAATAATCGTCACATGTCCTTACAAATGAAATTCTCATCCTTATATAGGAGCATACAATTGTAACAGCTATTATACTTAATTTGGACTAATTAAGGGTATTAACTGTATTGATTGCCCATTACCATAGATAATCCTAACTGGCATATTTATGACTAAAGATTCCTTATAACCGCTCCCGATTTTCCTTCCTTATTTATTTCTGGATCATGTATCTTCCCTTCTTTGGAGTCTTCATTCATTCCGTTCCTGTTTTTCCTTTGACAATTGTCAGGCTCGGTTCTTTTCTCTCATGTTATCCCGTGAGTATTTCTTTCGTGCCTTCCGCGCATCCTTAGTTCAGTTAATTGAGAATGTCACTTGTCGCTATATCGACGCTTCACGTGTCATGCCTCGTCAGCTTAATGTTGTTCCACGTGTCATGACTTTTCCTCCAATACCGAAAGAAAGAAAGAATTATCTTATCCATCAAGGCATGAGGATTATGCTATTTAACTAAAACCTATCTATGAAAAAAAGAGTTAAAAAGAAGTTAATTTTCATATATGGTGCGACGTCTCTCTGTCTAAAAAAAAATCTTATTAAACAGAACTACGAGCTACCGCTATGTAAGTTTGCCTTTCTAAAAATAGATTTATTTTTATTTTCTATTATTAAGTTTTACAATAATGTGTCAAGACTGGTAAGATGAAAGGACCAAATGAGTATTTAGTATTTATAATATATATCAGTGCGTAATTCTGTTGATAGTAGATTTCTATATGACTACCCGTCATTTTTTTCCATTTTTGTCATCTTATTATCTTGTTGTTTCTAAATTGTTTTCACATTGCTTTTTGGTGTTGTCCCTTCTTGTCTATCTTGTCATTAATGCGGTGTTTATATTTTTCTGAGCGGAGAGTCTATTGAAAACAACTTCTACATCTTCACAGGGTAGAAGTAAGGTCTGCGTACATACTATCCTCCCAGACCTGGGTATATGATTGTTATATCAGTGCGTTATACTAAAGTTGATTTCTCAGTTTAAAATAATTACTGTACTAGTATAATTTTTAGAGATTTGCGCTATTGTGAATTGTAAATGGCGGCAGTAACATGACAATGTATTGAGTTAATTATATTTATATATTAAGCATTTTTCTATACCGAATTAGTTGGACTGCTCACGAAAACCACAATCGAAAAGATTAATGAGAATATAATTTATATATTATCAATGCAATTTAACCAATTATAGCATACTATTACTCTACTTCAAGTTATTATATTAGACATGCTAGTATTAAAACTTACATGTCATTGTATGCCAATACAAATGATGGTGCACAAAATTTATACAATGTCAGCGCACATGACTTAAACTAGACCTGAGAATGTGTGTACACATTTTTTTGGTCCCCCACTTATTATTGCTAGTGTATATTTTTATCAACTATAATATGATCATCATCCTCGTGTCATAGATATTTCTAGCCTTCTAGGGCATCTTAGTAATTTGACCCTTCAAACCCCTAAATGGAAATTTTATGTTGCTCAGTAAAGTTTTTTAATATAATCGAAATAATGTGTTATTTGATGCGATGATGAAGTTACTTTCGCTAGGTTAATCGAAATAATGTTTACATACAATCCTTTTCCGAACTTTGTCTTATTGCGAAATGCACCGGACTGGCCAATATGTTATTTGACGCGAATATAACAGTATATATTCACAAAGGAAAGAATAGAATAGGAAGAAAGTAGGGGAATGTAGAAAAGCTAGCATGCTTTGACGTGACCAAACGCAGAGAACTTTGAAAATGGACAATAAAACAAGTCGTTAGAAAATTCCGTTGCCTCCCTCCATTAAAAATCACCGCCCCACTTCCGCCGTGCGCCATCATAGCACCTCCGCGACAAAACCATGATTTGACCCGAAATTGCATCTCTTAAATTCCAACAGATTGTTTAAAGACAATTAATTGCATGGGCGCATCATTGTCCAACACAACGGAGAACGGTTCGGCCACCGGCGGCGGAACGGGGCTCGGCGACATGCCGGAGAGTTGCGTTGCCTGCGTCTTCATGTACCTGACGCCGCCGGATATCTGCAATCTGGCTCGGCTGAACCGTGCATTCCGCGGCGCCGCTTCTTCTGACGCCGTATGGGAATCCAAGCTTCCTTGTAACTACCACCAGATGCTCGACCTTTTGCCTCCTTGGAGATACGACGGTCTTCCCAAGAAGGGCATTTTTGCCCTTCTCTCTCGCCCCGTCCCCTTTGAAGATGACAATAAGGTACTCGAATTTCTTCATGATCCCCATTTTACTCATTTCATTTTGGTTTTCTCTGTGCTTTATCAATTTATTTTTACTCCTGATGTCCCTATTTTGTGTGATACTATTTCTTTTTTAGTCTCCCAAAAAGAATGTTACTTTTCTATATTTAGAAATAATTAGCTTTAAACTTCTTATTTACCCGTAATTAGATGATTTATAATCATACAAATAGTGTTTACTTAATCGTATAAATATTTATGACTTGTTTCAAAACCCGCTTAGCTTAGCTGATTAAAAGTAGCTGATAAACATCAAATGCTGAAAATCACTTTTAGGTGCTCAAGCTGATTTCATAAACAAACAGTTATGTGTTTGTTTGGATAGAATTGTTGAAGCTGATAATAAGCGATTAGTGTAATTGATAAAGAGGTGCTTAAAAATACATTTCTGTAGATATCCTTAAAGCTATTTACAAGAAATTTGAATTTAGAAGTAATTTTACATGAAATGGACAACTGACGAAATAGAATAAAGAGATAATTAAAATTTTAATGTTAGGAAAAGTATTTCGGAACTTATAAAAAATATTATGGATTAAATCATAAAAGGCTTGGTCAAACCAAAAGTACTTTTAAGCTGTAAAACTAATGTTGGCGGTGACCAGGTCATGGCTTTTGGCTAATTTTGACTTATAAGCATTTGCTTATAAGCACTTTGGGTGTTTACCAAACGCGTAGATAACCCAAAAAGTACTCAAAATCTAGTTTCACCATAAGCTTAGCCAAACACCCTCTAAAACCACAAGTTTCAAAAGTTTTTCTTTCTTCGTGTGCAGTCAAACACCATCTCATTAAAAAAAGTTGGCACGAAGGGAGTATAATATTCTTGCACGCATCTAATTAATCACTGAACATGTACCTTGTAAGTCTGTGAACAAAAGGTTAGGCAGATGAAATCACGTAGCTTTTTTTTTTGGGCTCTGCTGGGATTCGAATGATCTTTCATTTGTCATTTAGATAAGTTATGTGATATTCTTGTTTTTATTGTAAAATGAGTTACTGTTAAATTGGTTTTCTAGGTCAATGTTGATGTTGGCCATTTTTGGGATGAAATTGAGTGTTGGCTATCTGTGATTTTGATCAGGGGATAGAGCTTGCAATCTTTGAGAATTTGTTTAGACTTGTATTTTTCAAATATTTTGGATTACTTGTATTGGAAAGGACTATAAATTTTGAGTTTACACTGCTTAAGTAGGTTCTTGATGGTATGGATACACTCTTTATTTGTTTCTCTAATGCCTTGGATCAATGTTCTCGAAATGGGGAAAAGGGAGTGAGAAATATGTCGAGCTTCGATGAGGTAAAGATAGCATAGCACGAAGCACCCTCTACTTCCAACCATAAGTATGGTTGGGGTTTTCAATCACTTAGCTTTTTTTTTGGGCTCTACTGTGAGTTTCATTGTGTTTTCGTATGGTTAAGACATCCAATTTTTAGGCACACTTTTGATGTTATACTAAAAGTACTTTGCATAACATGTGGAAAAAACACAGGAAGTATGGTTGGATAGAGTAAGTGGAAGGATTTGCATGTCAATCTCTTCAAAGGCGATGTCAATAACTGGTAGTGAAGACAGGAGACATTGGAACTGGTTTCCAACAGAAGAGTCAAGGTTAGTTTAATCTGTTCTTTGTTCAAATCATATCCGACAATATCATTATTAAGCTTAGTTCTTCACTAAGGAGATTAAATGGGATTCTTGAACTGGTCTTTGTAATGCTACTGATATGTAATCTTTTTCCCCGATGAGCCGGGATACTTAAAACTGGGGTTTCTTTGTGCTTCACGGGATAAAATTTGCTCTCACTAATACATGTGAGTTTTAGGAAGTTAAGTCAGAGAGTTTGTGATTTTGCTTGCAGTTAAGCCCTTCTCATTAACCCCCATCACAAGCATGATCAGATGTTTTGAGTGGAACTTTTCTGATTTCATTGCTAATATACGGTATGGTGTATAGTACGGGATTTCCTACATATAATAGCTTCCAGTTTCTACACCAGATTAGGGGTTATTAGTGGCTTTATACTTACTTTTTTCCCCACACCGCATTCTATCTTGTACAATAACGAAATTATACATGTTCTTTTTCCTGTTCTGAAAATCATGTTGTGAACTGTTGTAGATGATGATGAATATTATATCCATTTCAATTTTTGGTGCCTTTACCAAATTTGGTCAGATTATATGTTTCACACGACCCAAAACCAACCCGTCGTGATGGCGCCTATCATGGTATTAGGCAAGCCGACTATTCAGACATTTCCAACACTTAAATCTTTGAAAGATACTAAGACAGTTTAAATAAAGGAAAATCTCTTAAAAACAGAATAGGAAATCATAACTCAATGCATAAATTCTTCCCAAAACCGGGGTGTCACTAAGTACATGAGCATCTATGAAATGACAAGGTCTGGTACACTGTCTAGAAATTAAAAAAAAAAACTAAATAAATAAACTGAAAGATAAGGGAGGAGGGTTAAGGTTTGCGAACGCCAAACAGCTACCTCGATGATCTCCGAAGGTCTGGACTCCGCAAATCAGCAGTCGCCGCGACCGGAAGCACCTGGATCTACACACGAGGTGCAAGGTGTAGTGTGAGTACAACCAACTCAATAAGTAACAAATCTAACATGTGGTCTGAAGACAGTGACGAGCTCAAACAATACAGTAAAGGTATAGAGTTTAACAATACAGAAAAGTAGGCATGCTTCTAGGTTCAACAGTTAAGTTTAGCACAAATGAAATATGCCAAGTGCGACTAATAAGAACAGTATGACGTCTCTATAGCTACATGCCAATGTGAACCGTATCTGATGCAACACAGTGAAATCCCAAGTACTCACACTCTCAGAGCACTCAATCCGCCCGTCTAAATTCTCGCTCGTCACGCTCAGTCACTCAGCACTGTACGATACATGTTGCGGCGTGCAGCCCGATCCACGTATATATATATAGTCATAAGGCTTGTTACGGCGTGCAACTCGATCCACATATATATAGCCATAAGGCTTATTGCGGCATGCATCCCGATCCACATATATATAGTCATAAGGCTTGTTGCGGCGTGCAACCCGATCCACATATATATATATATAGCCATAAGGCTTGTTGCAGTATGCAACCCGATCCTCATATATATAGATATCACTCACAGCACGACACTCAGGCCCCAACTCAGTCACTAATCTCTCCAGCCACTCGAGCTCACAACACTCATGCTAAGCAGCTCTAATCAATGATACGAGATGTGATAATATACGATAACATAGACTGAGATATGACACGTAATGATGAATCTGACTCAGTCGTACTGCAATTAAACAAATAACTAAACAGCAAAGAACGACCATTGTGGGTCCCAATAGTACCAATATATAGTCTAAACATGATTTCTAGCATGAATTACAGTAAGTGTTCTAACACATAGAGTACAACAAAATATTCAGATAGAATAGCTACGCAGTTCCAGGGAATCGGCTAAATCACAATTTCTACGGTGCACGCCCACACGCCCGTCACCTAGCATGCGCGTCACCTCAACATAAATCACATAGCACGAAATTCGGGGTTTCATACCTTCAGAACCAAGCTTAAAAGTGTTATTTACCTCAAACCGTGCAAATCCCTATTTCAACACGCCCTTGCCTCGCGAATCGGCCTCCAAATGCCTCGAATTTAGCCACAAACAGTTCGACACAATCAACATGAGCTAAAGAAATCAATTCCATAAAAAAATACTAAGTTATTAATCAAAAGTCAAAAGGTCAACTCAAAAGCCGCCCCCGGGCCCACATCTCGGAATCCAACAAAAGTCATAAAATCCGGAAGCCCATTCAACCACGAGTCCACCCATACCAAAATTTCTCAAATCCGATACCAAAATCTCGATCAAATCCTCAAAATTCGGCCTAAGAACTTTCCTCCATTTTTCCCCAATTTTTCACCCAAATCACTAATTAAATGATGAAATCAAAGACATAAACATGGTATTTAACCAAAACTAAGTAAGAATCACTTATCCCAATAACCCACTTGAAAATCTCTCCAAGAATCGCCTCCCACCGAGCTCCCAAAATCAAATTGTGAAAATGAACTCAAACCCTCGTTTTGAAATATTTAAGTTTCTGCCCAGTCGTCCTTCATCGCGATCGCGAATCACAAAAATGGTACTTTCATGAATTAACCTTACGCGGAATCCTCCACGCGAACGCGAACCTCTGCTTCTTCAGACTACGCGTTCCGATGCACTGCCTGGGCAACCTACGCGATCGCGTACCCCATCACGCGAACGCATAGAGCAAAATCACCACTGCCCCAAACAAGCCTACGCGATCGCGGACCTGTCCACGCGATCGCGTATAAGGAAACCAGGTATAGACACCAGAAAATCTTCAGCCATAACACCAAGTCCAAAATTGATTCGTTAACCATCCAAAACTCACCTGAGGCCCCCGGGACCTCAACCAAACATACCAACAAGTCCCAAAACATCATACAAACTTAGTCGAGCCTTCAAATCACATCAAACAACGCTAAAACCACGAATCGCACATCGATTCAAGCCTAATGAACTTTTGAACTTCCAACTTCTACATTCGATGCCGAAACCTATCAAATCATGTGTGATTTACCTCAAATTTAGGACACAAGTCACAAATGACACCACGGACCTACTCCAACTCCCGGAACCCCAATCCGAACCCAGTAACCATAAAGTCTACTCTCGGTCAAACTTCCAAATTTTCAACTTTCGCCATTTCAAGCCTAATTCAACTACGGACCTCCAAATCAAAATTCGAACACACATTTCTAAGTCTAAAATCACCCGTCGGAGCTAACGGAACCATCAAAACTCCATTTCGGAGCCGTTTACACATAAGTCAACATTCGTTCAACCATTTTAACTTAAGCTTTCAACCTTGAGACTAAGTGTCTCAACTCATTCCGAAACCTCTCCGGACCCGAACCAACTACCCCGGCAAGTCATATAACAACTGTAAAGCATAAAATGAGCAGTAAATGGGAGAACAGGGCTACAACTCTCAAAACAACCGGCTGGGTCATTACATCATGCTATGTATCATTGCTGGGAAAATGGTTGTCATGCTGATCATTTATAGGTTAACTTTTTGGTAAGCCATGATGTGATTTGGACATGTTAGAACTATCAAGATTTTAGGGAAGGCCATAAAGTTATGGAAGTGCCTTAATAGATAATTTAAAGTTCTTGATCAAAACATAGATTTTTTCTTTCCATGCTTTTTTCGAGCCGAGGATCTATTCGAAACAGCCTCTCTACCTTCATAAGGTAGGGGCAAGGTCTGCGTACAAACTACCCTCCCCAAACTGCACTTGTGAGATTACACTGGGTTTGTTGTTGATCAAAACGAAATTTTTGAGAGTTTGGAAGGTGCCTGGTGTGGCCTCCAACTTTTACTTTTGTGCAACCTGCTGCTACACCTTTTTCATGCCAATTATAGCTTTCAGATGTTTATCGTGGAGCTTGAACTTTCTGTTTGCCTTTTTGTGAGGAGGGTGATGAAATAATCAATGCTCTATTGCACACCTCTATTTGATGGTTTAATAGATACCCAAAGGGTAGTAAGAAAAGCAAAATAGCTAAGACTAATAAACAAGAGAGGACTGATGAAGCATTGATGAAAAGCAATTCCCCTCTTCTCTTACACCTCATTGGTGTCCTGCCTGATTCTTGATGCACTTACCTAAAACTTTCAGTTGAATCTCTTGATCACTAGTCTTGATTCTGATGGGATGAGGATGATGGTGGTGAATTGTCGTTGACAAGTACCGTCCTTATTTTGATAAATGATGATGACAACTAGTGATGATTCTTATTCCCAGTAGAAGAGGTGTGAGAGGTTTCTCCCAAAAAAAAAAAGACACTCAAAGAAGAGGAAGAGGTGTTGCCTTCTGTTGAAGTAGCCACTGTTTAGTTGCATCGGTTCAGGAGTTAAAGGAATAGCATGTCAAAATGTAGATTTTCACAGGCTTCAGGAACTTCCTGTAAGTTAGTCTTGAGGAAGTACAGCTCAACAAGGTTTAGCTGAGCTTTATCAATATTGTTTACCCCACAGATTTGGCCGGTTTACGAGTTACCAGATATGATAGGAATTTGTTAGATGCTTGACTTCTGTTATCCGGTGTACTATTAATCTGCTGATTAAGCATTTGGGGATATTTGCTCTAAGTTTCGTACTTCGTTTTCTTAGAATTAACTGCTTGAAGGGTGTCTCTAGAAGTAGGGTTCGAACATTGTTTTGTGGGATTACTAAATGCACGTGTGGTGATAAACACTTATCAAAGAAAGAATGCAAATGTGGTGATAGATACAGTGGTCATGCTACTTTACTGATGCAACTTCTTGGCAATGTCTCTTTCTTGTCCCTTTCGAAATTGTCAAAGTATTAGAGGATCTGAAAAACTTTTTTATTTTTTGTCTGAAGGGAAGACCAGAAGAGAACAAAGTTGTGCCTTAACGTAGTCCTTTCAAAAATAATTCTTCCCTTCCTATCTGAAGGAAGAGTTCATTTACATGGATTATGTTCATCACTTGATAAGATAGTGCGCTTAGTTTGGATTGCATGGAATGGCCTAGGTAGTATGTAGTGCCTTTTCTGGATAACGCGAGTTCAAATTTCTAGCCATGAAAGAGGAAGATGATATATAGAGGCCTTTATGAACCAAATTGTGATTAGTATGTTGTGACTGCTTTTCCTTGTTCAGAAGTATAATTTTTCTTCTCGGCTTTTGCTAATTTTGATTGATATGAGCTGATTAGATTTGGGAATTGTAAATTCTTCTTTACTTCGACTCAGTCTTTCAATCAATAAGCTTATTTTTGAAGAGTATAAAACCTGAACTACTAGTGTCAATTTTGTGTTATGAAGCCATTAAGCCAAATGGAGAAAACCTTACTTACTCCCTTGGTACTTAATTTCAAACAAAATCAAGCTTCACTTGTCCTATAGCTAAAAAGGAATCGAGCACAGAATGTTGAGAATCATGTTTATCCTCATTTGTCAAAAGCATACAAGTGTATCCTTTGAGACAAATAAGTGTGTTTTTGTTAAATTCGATAATGCACGAGAAGTATAAAAGGTGACATAGGATATTGTATCTTGCAGGTTCCATGTTGTGGCGTATTGCCAGCAAGTATGGTGGTTTGAAGTAAGTGGAATAGTGAAGTTTCCTTTTCCTCCGGATATATACACACTAACTTTCAGGATCCACCTCGGGAAATATTTTAAGAGATTAGGCCGACGTGTTCCCAACTTTGAGCACACTCATGGATGGGATTTGGGGCCAGTACGCTTTGAACTGTCCACTTCTGATGGACAGCATGCAGTTAGTGAGTTCTTTCTCCATGAAGTCGAGCAATATGATGCAAAAAAACGCGGGTGCTGGATTGAGTACAGGGTGGGTGAATTTATTGTCAGTAGCTCAGATCCTGTAACTGAAGTTAGATTTTCTATGAAACAGATTGATTGCACACATTCGAAAGGTGGGCTCTGTGTAGACTCTCTATCAATTACACCCAGCGATCTCAAGAGGTGTAGGAGGAAAGGGGTTAAATAGTTTCTGTAAATGATATGTTTTATAGTTTTATTCTATTACCAACGCTCTTAGAATTAGGTTCCATTACACAGCTTATACTATCATTGTGCTTGTACCTTAGGTGTGTTACTCTCTTGTCCATGTAAATGTTAAAGCTTTGTACTTGATCCAGTTTTGCTGCATAGTATAGCTACTACGGAACATCAGGTAAATATGCTCTCTGTTCACCTACCATGAAAAGAAAGGTTTAGTTGTTTTTAGTTTTATCATTTCATGTACAGACAAATGGTACAATTTTCATGTCTCTAAAGGCACTTGGATATGGTTTACATTCCAGTGTTGGAGCTCTTTGCTAACATAGCTGATATGCCTTCTTTTCCCATTTAACTGGCGAAGATGCTATGCCCAAGTCAATTGCACTAGATAGTGACTAGGATGGCAATGGACAAATGTGGAGCAGAGTAGACGAGAGGGTTTTGCACATAGAGGGGAGGGGAGGGCATGACAAGTACGAGGTTAGACATTTGGGTTCATCGATGAAAAATACATACATTAGCCACCACCCGCACAAGTGCAAGAAAATGAGATAACTCTATCCACCAAGAGTTTGGACAAAATAAATCACCTTTCCATAATTTCATGGAAGCATGATTCCAAAATTTTCATCAACTGCACCCCTTTGGGACAACATAAATGAATACATTATAGGGGGATGAAATAAGGAGATGCACATCATGTACACCTCAAGTACCATATACACGTCATGCCACAAGATTTTAAACAGCTTTTTTATTTGGAAACTCAATTTACTTCAGCTTCAATACCGGATCACTTTTCTCCTGACAACCAACAAGATGGGAAGTTCTTGCAGAGCATAGCACATTTCAAATAAAACAGAACATGGAGATATATTGTTAAGAGTGAGAAAAACTGCATTTAACTGTAGTCTATCAACGAATAATAGCAAAATTTAAATGCAAAACCATTTGTTTTGAGAACTTGCTGCCTGCGGTTTTGACTATACTACTGGTAAATGATGCCGCTTACAGTGCCTATGAAAAAATTTCTCAAACACCGACTTACAAGGAAACAACAGAATATAGCTTAACGTTTTCCACCGCCACCACCGAGCTTAGGACCTTTACCTCCAGCTCCCTTGGGCATGTTGCCCTTCCCTCCAGCTTTCTGTGACTTGGCCTGCACCTCTGCCTTCTTGGCCTTCTTCTCATCCTTTGTCTTCTTGATTCTTTCCTTGATTTCACTGCACAAACCAATACAACATAAAGAATCAATTCACCTCCATTAAATAAAGAAAGTCATTAAACCACAAATTTTACAACCATTTCCCTTTTTTTGCAAAGGTTTAACAACCACATTAGGTGTACATGATTTACATGTATTATATGAGAAACCGTGATATAAACTCACGCTAAATCTAAGAGGTCAACATGCAGAAAATGATAGGAACAAACCGGAGAGCAGCTTCCCTAGCAGCATCTCTAACTTCTGGCCTTTCAGTTCTCTTCTTCTGAATAACCTCCAGGGTTGCACCCACAATGGACCTGGAGTAAGGCTTCTTTGTTGCACGTCGCCTCTTCTTAACAGCTTCTTGTGCAATATCCTAAAGTTAACACACGAAAATGGAGAATTTAATTAGGCAAAAAGTATATACAAACAATTGCACAAAAGATGGCAAGGTGAAGAGGACTCTGTGCCTTAATCCAAAGTTTATAGTACATAAGGTATGATCGAGCTAGCTATCCTTCAATTTTTCAATCCTTATGGGAAATTTTAAAACAGAATAAAGCTTGGATAAGTTCAAATATTTTACTCATTGATGCTTTATTGAGACTAACCTTCTTGTGCTGCTTCCTATACATAGCTGTCCAAGTAAGCTTGGAAGGCTTCAGGCGATTGTGAAAGTACCGTTTACATTTTGAGTTGAGAAACAGGAACACCTAATATCACGAAAAATAAGAAAAATGAACAGCTGAAATGAAAACCTGACACTACCTCCTTCCACTAATAAGTCACAATAACTTAATCAACAACAACAACAAACCCAGTGTAATCCCACGAGTCACAATAGCTTAATCATGAGGTACAAATATATTAGCACATGTTCGTATCTCTTATAAAATTACCTGAGAATCTGAACGAATAAATCTGATGCCCCTCCCTGGATATATCTTTCCACCACTAAAACGACAGAGTTCCGTCCTGAAATCAGTATAAGAACAAAACTATTAATATAATCACTTATACTTCTGTGTAATAGAATGAGTAAAAAGTCCAAACTAAAGGAACCGAGAACAAGCCGGTAAGTTTAAAAACCTGTGATATTGCTACCTCATAAGCAATTGACCATACTTAAAAATAAAGAGTTTTAAAAATCTTTTTGAGCTTGTTTGTTTGACTTAGTGCAAAAAAAATCGGTTTTTCTATGATTTTCTAATAGTTTGTCAAATCAAAATGTAAATTCTAAAAGCAGCAGTCAATCATATCAAATGCAACTACAAAACAGCTATTGAGAATTATCCATGTAAAGTAGCACTAAGAAAAAAAATGTGCTTTACAGTACTGATTCACATTTCATTATTCAATACAACTATAGCTAGCAAAAAAATTGTCAATAAACGAAGAATTTTTTGTACTGTTTGCCCCGAACTGGTGCTCGAATCAAAAACCGAACGAATAATAGAGTAAAAACAGGGACTTTCAATACATATTCATGAGCTAAATCAAATAAAATGGATAAGCGAATAAACATGAAATGAGAATTACAATTAAATTAGGGCATACGGCAGCATTTTTTTGTATAGGTAAGAAGGCAGGGGACTTACTTGAGAACCATTGTTGATGCAGCTGCGAGCTCTCACGTTGCAAATGTCCCGAAAATGGAGAAAAAACCCTAGTGAACAACGTTTATATTGGAATTGGAGGAAAGATTTTGGGCCCAAAAGAAAAGCAAACGTAACATAAGCCCAAGAAGTGGACCTCTTAATGGGCGCTCATGGACAAAAGGCTGCACTCTATTGGGCCAGTCCAATAATGTTAGAGGAATTTACACGTAATACAACTTATTTAGGGGAATTTGCAGCCGTACCCTATATTTGTGCCACCTTTTAACATGTACCCTATTTTTTAAAATTATTAATTTGGTAGCCATCTCACAAAAAATTCGTAATAATATGAAAATTACACCCCTGACAAAAGATATAAAACGATCTCCTCCTCTCCTCTCATCAACTTTATAAAAAAAAATCAGAAACTTGTCTAGATTCATCTTCAGAATCACACTTGCATGAAGTTGTTTCACCTTGAAGCTAAAACTTCATGCTAATGTAGCATGAATTTGTTTCATGTTGAAGCTAAAATTCATGCTAATATAGCATGAAGTTGTTTCACATTAAAGCTAAAACTTCATGTTAATGCATGCTGAAGTTATTTATCATGCAGTCTATAGTTTTGTCATGAATTTTATCCGAAACTTCAGTCTAAACATGCTGAAGTTATTTAGTTCATTTGCTAAAACTTCAGACTAAACATGCTTAAGTTATTTAGTTCATTTGCTAAAACTTCAGACTAAACATGCTTAAGTTATTTAGTTCATTTGCTAAAACTTCAGGTTAAACATGCTTAAGTTATTTAGTTCATTTGCTAAAATTTCATACTAAACATGCTTAAATTTTTTAGTTCATTTGCTAAAATTTCATACTAAACATGCTTAAAATTTTTAGTTCATTTGCTAAAATTTCAGATTAAACATGCTTAAGTTTTTGTCTTGTAGTATGTAATTTTCTAATGAGTTTTTGCTAATACATGCTGAAGTTATTTAGTTCATTTGCTAAAATTTCAGAAAAAATATGCTGAAATTATTTAGTTCATTTGCTAAGATTTCCGACTAAACATGCTAAAGTTTTTTAGTTCATTTGCTAAAACTTCAGACTAAACATGCTTAAATTTTTGTCTTGCAGTATGTAATTTTCTAAAGAGTTTTTGCTAATGCATCCTGGAGTTATTTAGTTCATTTGCTAAAAATTCATACCAAAACATGGAGTTTTGTAACGCAGTCTACAGTTTTGTCCTGAGTTTTATCCAAAACTTCAGTCTAAACAAGCTGAAGTTTTTTAGTTTATTTGCTAAAATTTCAGTCTAAACATGCTTAAGTTTTTGTCCTGCAGTTTGTCAATAGTCTTTTATTAAAGAATGGCAAAATTGTCTTTTTAAAATATTTTTAACAAAAAAAATGGGTACGGATGCAAACGGAAAAATAAAACGGGTATAAGTTAAAAAGGGGCGACCAAATATGGGTGCCCCATGCAATTTTTACACTTACTTAGTACTTAATTAAATAAGTTATAACTACTTTTAGAAAATTATATAAAATATAATTTATTTTAATCTACAACTTTTCATATTCCTAAAATCTCTCCCTTGAGATTCTCTTACATAGAACTATCCTAATATCTCTCCCTTAAGATTCTCTTACCTAAAATAAATTTATCCATATTAATTTTCTCCCAATTTCTCCATTAAAAGATTCGGGTATATCCTAATGTCCTTAACATCTATTCTCTCTTTTACGTATGCAATATATCACCCCCCCAACATGCCTACTCCACCCCACTACAAAATTCTTATGCCCTTCTTCATACTCCATTATAGTATATTTTTTATCACTTAATTTGCCTTCTCTGTACAATTACTAATGGTATATAGTAGTATATTATATATTATATACTTATATATGTGTACATAGTATAACATAAATTAAAGGTAGACTGTAATAAAATTATCCTATGTTGGATTTTAAAAGTATTACTTAATATTTGTATATTGTATAATTACTATGATATATATGTATTACACATTGTGTATTATGTATTTATATAAAGTATAATTGTTAAACCTAATAACTCCTCATGTTTCTTGAAGATGATTTCCTCTAATTAAAATAATGTCGATGCTGATGAATTGACTGTAGGAAAATATTCCTACAGTAGGAAAATAATCCTAAGATAAGTATATCAAAGTGGTGAATGAAATTGAAAGAACAAAAGAATCCCAAAAAGTAGAACCTAGTTTAATAGAGGATGCAACATATTTTTATGGAAAATGCCTCTTGGTAATGAGATAATATTATTATGGTAACCTAAAGCATTTATAGTAATAATCTTTAATTAAAAAAAAGAATTTTAAGGGACTAATTATGGATAGGACTAATTATGGATACGTTTCAAAATTAGATTCCTTTTTTATAGGTACTTTGCCGTATTGAGTATATGTTTTATACATTTATTAGGTTTATGTTGTAGAATATATTATTATTTTAATTGTTGTAAATTCTGGATTTTTTTATGAATTCATAGGTAAGCATGAAAATTTCTCATAATGTTCAAACCATATAAAAAAAATGAAGGTAAAAATAGCATGGTCTAGCCAGTTTTTGGACTGGTAATTGAAAAATAGTAAACGTTTGCAAAGTCATTGAAAAATAGTCATTATTTTGCTGCAACACGAAAAGTTCCAGCATAATATACTGGAGATTGGTGCACCTGTGTATGAACTTCCATCATATTATGTTGGACCAGTATATTATGCTGAAATATTTTCCGGATTTTGAACAGTATTTTCTTCAGATTTATCTTTACATGAAAAGTGAATAAATTTCGATTACTTTTGAAACTATGTCTATTTTCCAATTACCACTTGTAAATATGGCTATTTTTAAATTTCACCCAAAATGAAGCACTTATAGGTTGGGTAGGCCAGTCCATGGGCTTAGGATCCAAGAGTTTCGTGTCTTAAGACCTTAAGAGGCCGTTTGGTTTTAGTGATTAGGGGGGTATCCCATTATAAAATTTGGGATTACATTTGTTTCGTTATAGGTATTAACTAAAATCAGGGCAAAATCTATACCAAAAATATAGAATTGTCTATCAATATAGAAGGTGAGATTTATAACTCAAGATTATAATACTGGAATAATCGTTTGAACCAAACAACTCCCAAAGGGGTCTATTAGTTACTAGGATAAGGGATAATAATTCGGAATTAAAATTTGATTTGTTTCATCTTAATTAAATCTTTTAATTTCGTTTACGCAATCTCGAGATTATTTATACTACACTACAATTGTGGTATTATTGTTTTTAATTGTACTAACCCATAAATGTTTTAGTTGTTTATTATTAGTTCCAATTCATGCAGGTGCTGGTTAATTTTCTCGTTATAAACGTCGGCATGTGCTTCTTTGCTTCCTATTCAAATAACGTACTGAAGAAGTATATGAATGGTTAGCATGTGAATGTGTGAACCAATGGAGAACAAGAAAGAAGGTTTGAATGACAAGTAACTTGCAATTAGTCAATTTAGTCTTCCACCTTAAGATTTGAATGACAAAAAAGTAACCTGCATTCAATCAATGAGGCCTTCACTTTGGGGCTATTGATTGGTATAATGGTTAGAAATTTGAGGTAAAAATTTACTCACACCGAGAATTTATATGGAATCAATAAATGAGACATTAGAATATGGTGACCTTGGCGTTTTCTATTTTATTGTATTGAAAGACCAATGAATTAGAATTTTTCTATTATTTCAGGTAGGGGTGTTCAAATGAAACCGGAAAATCGATTCGAACCGGTAAACATAATCAAACCAACTTAATAAATCGATAATCACTCGATTTGGTTTGGTTTGGATTTAAATTTTAAAAAAACGATAATATTTGATTTGGTTTGGTATTAGATCCCAAAAAATCGGACCAAACCGAACCAAACTAACAATATATACATATTTAAAATATATATGTATGCGCGCGCGCGTGTCTTTTATTTTATAATATTAATTGAATCTTCTCTATCTTTTTTATAATTTTGGCTCATCCAGGTCCAATAGTAATACAAATAAGTTGAGCAGAAAACCTCTAGCACATTTGTCCCCTAGCCCATTTAAGTTTAAGATAAAATAAAATTTTATTTTTTGGAGGTAAAAAAGAAAAGCCAAAATCCTATTTAAAAAGCAAATTGCCAAAATCATATCAACGAAAGCCAAAGCTCTAGTCTCATTTTCGAGCAAATGAACAATACTATTTCAAGTTCTTCTTAGTTCTTGCCGTCAATAATGGCAACCCCGGTAAGAACTAAGAACTAGTACTCCAATTTTAACTTTTCAATATATTTTTCAATGTGTTTGCCACAAAGGAAAAAACAGAGATATTGGATATTTTAATTTTTAATTGATTGTGGTTATTATCCTCTAAAGTAGCTTTTTACTTGCTTTGTATGCCTTATCTAATTCTTTCTGCTTTAGAAATCAATTTTGTCCTTGGTAGTTTTCTATTATGAAATGTTAGTATTCTAAATTTTATTTTCTGTTGCCGACTTGCAAAAGATAATGCTTTTTTTTTTCCACATCAATATATATGAAGTTTCTGCCCTCTTGATTATTTAAAAAAAAAGCTCTATATTTAAAAATATTGCCTAATTGACGAGCTATTTGTAGATGACACCAATTTAGTCACATGCTCCTTACGTTTTGCTTTCCTGTATCTTGTTTTTATTTTTATTTTTTTAATCTCACTTATATAAATTTCTTTACATTATAGACTATATCTTTAAAAATCGAAAAACAATCGCAAAAACCGAATCAAACCGATAAAATTAAAATCGATAAAATTTATACTGTATTGGTTTGGTTTAGTTTGAATATTAAAAAAATTGTCTTAGTTGGTTTGGTTTAGTTTTAAGCAAAAACCGAGCCAAACCGAATCACGAACACCCTAACTCCAGGTCATTTCGGGGTAAATGGATCATTTATGATGAAGATGATAAGCTTCAAGATAATGATTTTGTGATGACCCAAAATGTCATCTCTAAATTTAATAAGTAATTATGTGTTATAAAACCTCAAAAAATACTATTTATCATTCCTTGACTTGCGTGCACAGTCCGTATAATTTTTCGGAAAATTTTTATGTGAAAAATGGATTAAAATGTGAAATAGAGCCTTAAAACTCAATTGAGTTGATTTTGGTCAACATTTTGAGCAAACGTACCTAGATCAGTATTTTGACAGTTTCGGTAGCTTCGTATCGTGATTTGGGACTTGGGCGTATGCCTGAAATTTAATTTGGACGTCCCTAGCTCAAGTTATGACCATTTAACGGAAACCAGTAATTCAAAGGCTAAAGATTTATAAGTTTGACCACGGGGTTGACTTTTTGATATCAGAGCCGGAATTCGATTCTGAAAATTTGAATAGATCCGTTTATGTCATTTATGACTTGTGTGCCAAATTTGAAGTCATTCCGGATTCATTTAATATGTTTTGGCACAAGATTTGAAAATTGGAAAGTTTAAAACTCAAAAGTTCGAATCGGGGTGTGAATTGTAATTTCAGAGTTGTTTGACGTGATATTAGACCTCGAGTAAGTCCGTATTATGTTACGGAACTTGTTGGTATATTCAGACGGGGTCCTGAGTACCCCGAGTGTGATTCAAATCGAAATCGGAACAAGAATTGGACTTAAGGAAAAATCTGATATTTGGCCTTCTGGTGTAATCGCACCTGCGGATTTTGGACCGCAGGTGCGAGCTCGCAGAAGAGAGCCTTCCATCGCATATGCGCCCGGGCGTGGCCGGGCAGAAGTCCGCAGGTGCGAAAACCTGCACGCACTCGCGCGTCCGTAGAAGCGGACACAATAATCGCAGAAGCGGAGGTCAGCGCAGATGCACATTTTTCCTCCGCAGATGTGAGGCCTCACCTGACAGCCCCTTTTCGCAGATGCGAGATTTTCTCGCAAATGCGATCACGCAAATGCGAGCCCAGGCACCGCAGGTGCAAAAATGCCCGGGCAGTGTATAAATCGAAGAGTGCGATATTATTTCCACATTTTGGTCGTTTTGAGCTCCGTTAAGGCGAATTTTTGGGCGATTTTCACGGAAAACATTGGGGTAAGTGTTCCTTATCCTATATTGATTATATTTCATGATTCCATACTCGTTTATATCATGAATCCGTGAATTTATGGAAGAAAAATCAGATTTTTCTAAAAATCTTTCAAAAACGAAATATTTAGATTTGAAGGTCCATTTGACATCAGAATTGGATAATTTTTGTATGGTTGAACTCGTAGCGGAAAGGGTGTTCGGATTTCATAAGTTTTTTCGGGATTTGAGACGTGGGTCCCACTGTCGAATATTTTAATGAATTTCGGATTTTTATCCGAAAAATTAGTAAATTCATATGGAATTAATTCTTATGATTCGTATTGAGTATATTAAATTGTTTATGAATAGATTTGAAGCTTTTGGAAATAAATTTAAACGGAAAAGTTATGGTCGAGTAATTGATTGTAATTTGCAAAGCGATGTAAGTGTCGTGGTTAACCTTGACTTGAGGGAATAGAACCCTTAAATGATTTGTTATGTGAACTGCATATGAACGACGTATAGGCAAGGTGACGAGTGTCTATACGTCGTCGAATTAATTATTTGCATAATTATTTGAAAATCATAAATCATGTTAAATCATGAATGAATTATTATATTAATTGTTTCACTCATAAACCCTTGTCAAATATTAATTCTTGAATTCCTGTAATAATTGCTACATGCTTATTTGAATTATGTGCATTAATTGCTACTTGACATTTAGTATATTAAACTGCCTATTTTCTCTCTGATTTTTGTAATAAATTATTATTTGTCATTGTTTGTTTCATAATTAAATAATAATTATTGTATGGTTGTTGTCTTAAAATTTTATATTAATTGTTGTATTTATTGGAGAAATTTCTTCTATAAAAATTGGTAAATGAATATATATTGGAGGATCAGGTTACACGCCGCAACCAAATTAATCGAAATGAATATATATGAGGATCGGGTTGCACGCCGCAACAGACTTATTAAAAGTCCATATTGGAGGATTGGGTTGCACGCCGCAACAGACTTATTTAAAAGTTGATATATATAAATATATTGGGGGATCGGGTTGCACGCCGCAATAGACTTGATTAAAATAAATATATTGGAGAAGCGGGTTGCACGCCGCAACAAAACTGAATGTGAATATATTGTGAGAGCGGGTTGCACGCTGCAACAGAATTGAATGTGAATATATTGTGAGAGCGGGTTGCACGCTGCAACAGAATTGATGGAAATGATAATTGGTTATGACTGCTGAGTTGGCTTCAATTATTATAAATGAGTTACCTGATTTATTTTTATTATTGTTGTTGTTACTAATATTGAGTACATGTAATGTAAGTGACCCGCCTTTGCCTCGTCACTACTTCGTCGAGGTTAGGCTCAGCACTTACCAGTACATGGGGTCAGTTGTACTGATACTACATTCTACACTTCTTGTGCAGATTTTGGAGTTGGTCCCAACGGCGTACCATAGACTTGCTCGGATTTCAGCTATTCAGAGGAGACTTGAGGTATAACTGCACGCCGTTCGCATTTCTGAAGTCCTCGTCTACTTTACTTTAGCTGTGTGTTTGTTTCCAAACAACTTTATTTTATTCAAACCTTTATTTGTATTATTCTAGAAGCTCGTGCACTTGTGTCACCAAATTATGGGATGGTATTTAGACACCATTTTTTGTTTCAGACTTTACTTCCGCAATCATTCTTTGATATTAATAAATTTAAAAATTATTTAAAAATTAGTTAATATTATTCTAACGTTGGCTTGCCTAGCAAGTGAAATGTTAGACGCCATCACGGTCCAAAAGTGGGAATTTCGGGTCGTGACAGTTAGTATCAGAGCACTAGGTTACATAGGTCTCACGAGTCACGAGCAAGCTTATTAGAGTCTGAAAGATCGGTACGGAGACGTCTGTACTTATCTTTCAGAGGCTATAAAGTTTAAGAATAATATCACTTCTTTCTTAGTCTGTCGTGCGAATTTATTCTATCATCAATGATTGAATCATTATACTCTTATTCTCTCGCAGATGGTAAGAACACATGATACCTCTACCGATTGACAGGGACCAGAACCCCCGGTGGCAACTATGGCCAGGGGTAGAGGTCATGCTAGAGGCCGAGGTAGAGCTCAGTCCAGAGCTCGAGCAGCTGCACCTGTTGAAGAACCTCAGGTGGACCTTCAGGAGGAGGTTCCAGTTCAGAATATACTGGTTGGACCAGTTCAGGTCCCGGAAGGATTCATAGCCACTCTAGTACTTTAGGACCCTCTAGTCCATTTGGTAAGTCTTATGGAGGGTGTGACCCATAATGGTATATTTCTAGTGGCACCAGCCGTCTCACAGGCTGTGGGAGGAGCACAAACTCCCACTACTCCTGCTCCGGAGCAGATGGCTCCCCAGAATCAGGCTCCAGCAGCCCCGCCAGTTGGGGTAGTTTAGCTAGTTGTTGCGGTACAAACCGGTGATAGGCCCGCCATGTCTTTTGAGGCCTTATTGAGACTGGATAAGTTTACTAAGCTCTTTCCAGTTCACTTCAGTGGTACACCTTTTGAGGACCCACAGGATTATCTTAAACACTGCCACGAGGTGCTGCCGAACATGGGTATAGTTGAGACCAATGGGATTGATTTTGCTGTATTTCAGATAACGGGTTCCGCCAAGAGGTGGTGGAGAGATTATACATTGACCAGACCAGTTGGATCACCTACACTTACCTGGGGGCAGTTCTCTCAGCTATTTCTGGAGAAGTTCCTTCATATCACACTGAGAGAGGAATTCCGCAAGCAATTTGAGCGTCTACAACATGACAGTATGACTGTTACTTAGTATGAGTCCCGTTTTGTGGATTTGGCCTGTCATGCTCTCCTTTTACTACTTATGGAGGGAGAGAGAGTGAGGAGGTTTATTGAGGGACTCACTCACCATATCAGACTTCAGATGGCCAAGGAGACCGGAAGTGATATTTCGTTTCAGGCGGTTGCTAATGTCGTAAGGAGGATCGAGATGGTTCTTGCACAGGAGAAAGGGCAGATTTCCGATAAGAGGCCTCGTCAGTTCGGTCGTTTTGGTGGTGCCTCGTCTGGAGGCAGGGGTAATTTTGGTAGGGGGCATCCTCCCAGACCATTTCATTCATCACTTCATGCATCTCATAGTGCTTCAGGGAGTCACGGTCCTATTATGCCTTACTATGGACAACCAACATTTAGTGCACATTCAGCTCCTATCAGTGTGCCGCCACTCCAAAGTTACTATAGTGGTTATCCAGCCCATTTGGGTCAGCTTCAACTTTAGCAGCCACGGCATCAAGATGGGTGTTATGAGTGTGGGAACATTGGTCACATCAGGAGGTATTGCCCTAGATTGGCGAGTAACAGATCTCGGCAAGATTCTCGTGCCATCATACCGGCACTGGTTGCTTCATCACCTGCTCAGCCAGCTAGAGGTAGGGGTCAGACAGCTAAAGGTGGAGGTCAGGCCACTAGAGGTAGAGGTCAGGCCATTAGAGGTGAAGGTCAGACCGTTAGAGGTGGAGGCCAGCCAGTTAGAGGCCGTCCCACGGACGCAGTTCAGAGTAGTGGGGCCCAACCCCGATTTTATGCTTTTCCAGCTAGACCTGAGGCCGAGTCATCTGATGCTGTGATCACAGGTATTATTCCAGTTTGCCATAGAGATGCTTCAGTTCTATTTGATCCAGGATCTACTTATTCCTATGTATCCTCCTATTTTGCTTCATATTTGGTTGTGCCTTATGATTCTCTGAGTGCATCTGTATATGTATCTACACCGGTGGGAAACTCTGTTGTAGTAGATCATGTATATTGTTCTTGTGTGGTTACTATTGGTAATCTTGAGACTAGTGTGGATCTTCTACTTCTTGATATGGTAGATTTTAATATCATCTTGGGTATGGATTGGTTGTCCTCTTATCATGCTATATTGGATTTTCATGCCATACAGTGACCCTAGCTATGCTGGGGTTACCTCAGTTAGAGTGGAAAGGAACTCCTGGTCATTCTGCCAGCAGGGTTATTTCTTATATGAAAGTTCGGCGTATGGTAGAGAAAGGGTGTCTAGCCTATTTGGCTTATATTTGCGATTCCAGTGCAGATGTTCCTTCTATGGACTCAGTACCAGTTGTTCGTGAATTTTCAGAAGTATTTCCTACAAATTTGCCGGGGATGCCACCCGACAAAGATATTGACTTCTGTATTGATTTGGCTCCGGGCACTCAGCTCATTTCCATTCCACCATATCATATGGCCCCGCCGGATTTGAAAGAATTGAAAGAGCAGTTACAAGACTTGCTTGATCAGAGATTCATTAGAACCAGTATCTCGCCCTGGGGTGCACCGGTATTATTTGTAAAGAAGAAAGATAGTTCAATGCGAATGTGTATAGATTATCGGCAGTTGAATAAGGCCACTATCAAAAACAAATATTCGTTGCCAAGAATTGATGACTTATTTGATCAGCTTCAGGGTGCCAAGGTATTTTCGAAGATCGATTTGAGGTTTGGTTACCATCAGTTGAAGATTAGGGCATTTGATATCCCTAAAACAGTTTTTCGGACTCGGTATAGGCATTACGAATTCCTAGTGATATCATTTGGGTTGACAAATGCCCCAGCAACATTTATGGATTTGATGAATCAGGTGTTCAAGCCTTATTTGGATTCTTTTGTGATTGTATTCATTGATGATATCTTGATTTACTCCAGCAGTCGAGAGGAGCATGAGTAGCATCTTCGAAGTGTGCTTCACACTTTGAAGAATAATCAGTTATATGTCAAGTTTTCAAAATGTGAATTTTGGTTAGACTTAGTTGCCTTTTTGGGGCATATTGTATCGGCAGAAGGCATAAAGGTGGATTCTAAGAAGATTGAGGCTGTTCAGAATTGGCCTAGACCTACTTCAGTTACAGAGATCCGGAGTTTCCTGGGTTTAGCAGGTTATTATCGTCGGTTCGTGGAAGGGTTTTCATCTATAGCAAACCCATTGACCAGACTGACCCAGAAAGGTATCCCATTCAGATGGTCAGACGAGTGTGAGTTGAGTTTTCAGAAACTCAAGACTGCTTTGACTACGGTGCCAGTGTTGGTATTACCCACAGGTTCAGGATCGTATACAGTATACTGTGATGCATCTCACATTGGGCTTGGTACAATATTAATGCAAGATGGCAGGGTGATTGCATATGCGTCGTGGCAGTTGAAGGTTCACGAGAAGAATTATCATGTTCATGACTTAGAACTGGTAGCCATTGTTCATGCGCTGAGGATTTGGAGGCATTACCTCTACAGTGTCTCGTATGAGGTATTTACTGATCATCGTAGCCTTCAGTATCTGTTCAAATAAAAAGATCTTAATTCGAGGCAGAGAAGATGGTTGGAGTTGTTGAAAGACTATGATATCACCATTTTGTATCACCCCGGAAAGGCCAATGTGGTGGCCGATGCTTTGAGTAGAAAGGCTGTGAGTATGGGCAGTCTTGCGTATATTTCGGTTGGTGAGAGGTCATTAGTTGCATATGTTCAGACTTTGGCTAATCAATTCGTGAGGTTAGATGTTTCAGAACCCAGTCGGGTTCTATCTTGTACAGTCGCTTGGTCTTCTTTATATGAGCGCATCAAAGAGAGGCAGTATGATGATCCTCATTTACTTGTCCTTAAGGACACGGTGCGGTACGGTGATGCCAAACAGGTTGTTGTGGGGGAAGATGGAGTTCTGCGAATGTAGGGTCGTATTTATGTGCCTAATGTGGATGGGCTTCGTGAATTAATTCTTGAAGAAGCACACAGTTCCAGGTATTCTATTCATCCAGGTACCGCCAAAATATATCAAGATTTGCGGCAACATTATTGGTGGAGGAGAATGAAAAAGGATATAGTTGCATATGTAGCTCGGTGTCTGAATTGTCAACAAGTTAAGTACGAGCATCAGAGACCTGGTGGTTTGCTTCAGAAGTTAGAAATTCCTGAATGGGAATGGGGGAGTATCACTATGGATTTTGTTGTTGGACTCCCACGGACTCAGAGAAAATTTGACGCAGTTTGGGTTATTGTGGACAGGTTAACCAAATCAGCACATTTTATTCCAGTGACAGTTACCTATTATTTAGAAAGGTTAGCTGAAATTTACATTCGTGAGATTGTCCGCCTTCACGGTGTTCCTGTGTCTATTATTTCAGATCGAGGTACGCAGTTTACCTCACATTTCTGGAGGGCTGTACAACGTGAGTTAGGCACGCGGGTGGAATTGAGTATAGCATTTCATCCACAGACAGACGGACAGTCAGAGCGCACCATTCAAATATTGGAAGATATGCTTCGCGCTTATGTTATAGACTTTGGAGGTTCTTGGGATCATTTCTTGCTACTTGCGGAGTTTGCTTATAATGATAGCTACCAGTCGAGCATTCAGATGGCTCCATATGAGGCATTATACGGAAGGCGATACCGTTCGCCAGTTGGCTGGTTTGAACCGGGAGAGGCTCGGTTATTGGGTACCGATTTGGAACAAGATGCCTTGGATAAGGTCAAGATTACTCAGGATGAACTTCTTACAGCTCAGTCTAGGCAAAAGAGTTATGCCGACCATAAAGTTTGTGATATTGCATTCATGGTTGGAGAAAGAATATTGCTCCGAGTTTCACCTATGAAAGGTCTAATGAGGTTCGGAAAGAAGGGCAAGTTGAGCCCTAGGTATATCAGACCCTTTGAAATTCTTGAAAGGATGGGTGAAGTAGCCTACATGCTTGCATTACCATCTAGTTTATCAGCGGTTCATCCGGTATTCCATGTGTCTATGCTCCGAGAATATCATGGTGATCCGTCCCATGTGTTAGATTTCAGCTCAGTCCAATTAGACAAAGATTTGACTTACGAGGAGGAGCCGGTGGCTATTCTAGCCCGGCAGGTCCGACAGTTGAGGTATAAGAGTTATCCTTCAGTTCGAGTGTAATGGAGAGGTCAGCCGGTAGAGGCATCTACCTGGGAGTCCGAGTTGGACATGTGGAGTAAATATCCACACTTATTCACCAGCTCAAGTATTTTTTTCTAACTCTGTTCGAGGATGAACGTTTGTTTTAGAGGTGGAGAATGTGATGACCCAAAATGTCATCTCTAAATTTAGTAAGTAATTCTGTGTTCTAAGACCTCAAAAAGCACCATTTATCATTCCTCGACTTACGTGCAAAGTCCGTACAATTTTTCAGAAAGTTTTTATGGAATTTGCAAAGCGAGGTAAGTGTCGTGGTTAACTTTGATTTGAGGGAATAGAACCCTTAAATTATTTGTTATGTGAATTGCATATGAACGACGTATAGGCAAGGTGACGAGTGTCTATACGTCGTCGAATTAATTATTTGCATAATTATTTGAAAGTCATAAATTATTTTAAATCATGAATGAATTATTATATTAATTGTTTCACTCATAATTCCTTGTCAAATATTAATTCTTGAATTCCTGTAATAATTGCTACATGCTTATTTGAATTATGTGCATTAATTGCTACTTGACATTTAGTATATTAAATATTAAACTGCCTATTTTCTCCCTGATTTCCATAATAAATTGTTATTTGTCATTGTTTGTTTCATAATTAAATCATAATTATTGTATGGTTGTTGTCTTAAAATTTTATATTACTTGTTGTATTTATTGGAAAAATTTCTTCTATAAGAATTGGTAAATAAATATATATTGGAAGAGCAGGTTGCACGCCGCAACATAATTGATCGAAATGAATATATATGAGGATCGGGTTGCATGCCACAACAGACTTATTAAAAGTCCATATTGGAGGATCGGGTTGCACGCCGCAACAGACTTATTTAAAAGTCGATATATATAAATATATTGGGGGATCGGGTTGCACGCCGCAATAGACTTGATTAAAATGAATATATTGGAGGAGCGGATTGCATGCCACAACAGAGCTGAATGTGAATATATTGTTAGAGCGGGTTACACGCTGCAACAAAATTGAATGTGAATATATTGTGAGAGCGGGTTGCACACTACAACAGAATTAATGAAAATAATAATTGGTTATGACTGCTGAGTTAGCTTCAATTATCATAAATGAGTTGCCTGATTTATTTCTATTATTGTTGTTGTTACTAATATTGCGTACAGGTAATGTAAGTGACCCGCCTTAGTCTCGTCACTACTTCGTCGAGGTTAAGCTCAGCACTTACCAGTACATGAGATCGGTTGTACTGATACTACACTCTGCACTTCTTGTGCAGCTTTTGGAGTTGGTCCTAGCGGCGTACCATAGACTTGCTCGGATTTCAGCTATTCAGAGGAGACTTGAGGTATAACTGCACGACGTTCGTAGTTCTGAAGTCCCCGTCTACTTTACTTTAGCTGTGTGTTTGTTTTGAGACAACTTTATTTTATTCAGACCTTTATTTGTATTATTCTAGAAGCTCGTGCACTTATGACACCAAATTCTGGGATGGTGTTTAGACATCGTTTTTTTTAATGGATTATTCACAATATTTCAAACTTTACTTCTGCAATTGTTCTTTGATATTAATAAATTTAAAGATTATTTAAAAATTAGTTAATATTATTCCTAATAAGTGAAATATTAGGCGCCATCACGGTCCGAAGATGTAAATTTCGGATCGTGACGGATTCGGAGTTCTTGCGAAGTGGACCCATGCATTACCAGATACGATATAGATCATTTGGGACCCTTCAAATCCACTATTTTTTCCTATTCAAAGGGGGCTATGTGCTTTCACATTGATAATTATTTATAGATAAAGAGATATCAAAAGGACTTCTTAATTCCCAAACAAATCCTCCTACATCAATATATAAGCGCTACTTTATCAAGAATATGCAAAAAAAGCACTTCGAATTGTTGATTAATCTTTAGAGATTGCTTAGAACCAGTAGTCATTATATAATGGATCTTTTCGTTCTAATACTCTATCCGAGAGTTATTAGTATTTGTCAAATCTATTCCTATCTAACAAAGTGTCATTGGATCATATGACAAAGATATTGTTAAGAAAAAGATGGATTTTTATGTGTCTTTCATACAATATTTATCACTTAATTGTATATAATTTCACTTTGATTTTTAACTATTAGCATAAAATTGATTTATATATCGAATGCGGATAAGTATTTAACGCAAATTAGTTAATGTGCTATCTGTCGAAGTCAAGTGGCAACTGGCATTAATCTTTCTGTGAAAGTGTACTTCAAGTAGAAAACTGGCAAGCCATTTTCTTATTACTATTGTTTCTCCTTCTTGTTTCTTAGTTGCAATTAATGCCTCTCATGCTCCTTATCATATTTGCAAGTGACAAC
Source organism: Nicotiana tabacum (assembly GCF_000715075.1). Lineage (NCBI taxonomy): Eukaryota > Viridiplantae > Streptophyta > Magnoliopsida > Solanales > Solanaceae > Nicotiana > Nicotiana tabacum. The sequence continues at coordinate 92,634,850 of NC_134103.1, forward strand.
TACCAAATGCCAAGTCCAACTATGAGTATTAGGTCTCACTCTTTTCGCCATTTAATTAAGGGAGATTGAACAACCTAACAAGAATCCAGATTTAAGCTTTGAAATGATGAATATGATCCATGTATTAATGGCGAAAAATTTTGTTGGGTGTGCGAACAAATACTACACCAATAGCTTAAAAGAATGGAAACTTATATATTAGAAGGAGTAGGATCTCTTAATAGTATATGTCCTTTTGGAGAGTATCTTTGGGCTAGTTTAGCCTAACAATTGATATTAGAGCCCATGTTCAGGGGGACGAGTATGACGATAGTAGAATGATGGTGTGAGGCTCGGTTTATTTTCCATTACGAGCTTAGAGACGCACACATATAACAAGAAGGTAGTAGCGACTTCAATTGCCGTAACTACTCTGACGATGTACGCAACTCATGGGCCGTGGTAATGTACCACGTGGAATTTAGTTCCAGGAGGAGATTATTGGGTGTATAGGTGTCACACAGTGAATTTTAAAAATTGACTCGTAGATCGTGATAATGAGCCACGTGAAACGTAGTTCAAGGAAAATATTGTTGGTTGTGCGAACGGAGTCCCACGTTAGTAGTTGTGTGTTTGGCCCAAAACGAATAATATTATTTCAAGCTAAAGAGTATCTTTGAATTGATTTAGCACAAAATATTTTAAAGCAGTTACAAAGTTTTTGCTATTTTAATTGATGATTGCCTCGGTTAACATTTATGTAAACTTTTTCTATCTTAGGAGGTCGCAAAATGTTTGACTTCCTTGCACTAACAGTTATTCTACATAATCTTTAAAACTTTGAAGATTTTCAAATTCAATTAACTAATCAAACTTTTTAACTTTGATGATGCAATATTTTTTCATCATATTAACTTTATTACTATTGCTTTAATATTTTCTTATTAGTATTATTGGATCAAATTAACTAACATATCACAGCATTGTCCAAAGTTAGGATGCTCATGAGATGATCTTGTATTAGAGAAAGACCCAAAAGTATGCTTATGTGATTGAAATTGATGCAAAAGTGTTAGCGATAGCTAACTCCCTGATATAAATAACCATACATGCACAAAAATGGTAAAAACTTATCCTCACCTACTGTTTCTAAAAGCAAATGGAAATAGTGGTGGTGTCAGCACTAGTTAACTCTCAGACACACTATATATCACCCCTGCAAAAACATTTCTTTTTGCTATAATTAATTCTTCACACTATAAAAGGAGGTCAATTAGGCATTGGCCAATTCTGCTGCTGCTGCTGCTGCTTTTGCTACTCTTAACTATTGTTTACTTCTACTATTTTTTTGCAAATATTAGTATACCACTATTGGCTACTGCAGAAATCCAAGAATCCCATGAACTCATGGTTTTGTATCATTGTGATGCTCTTCTCTATTCCAATCACCCCTGTAAAAAGTTTTTTAAAAAAATGATAAGTCTTTTTCTTTCTTTTCTTGAATTTATGTTTGAATTGGATCCTTAGAATTATTTTGAGACTTACCCATTGTAAGAGCGCTAGCGAAAATGACACCAGAGAGTATGAAAACAATGATTGATGCTCTCTTTAATATTGTGATAACTTTTCTTATGAAAAACTGTCCCCAGAATCCAGCCACTACAGAAACCATCATCAGGAACAGAGCTGCAATTAATAGGGAAATTTAATTAGGACTATAGTAATATTCCAAATAAAAAAGATTAATACTGATGTGGAATTTTTAGAAAAGCAGAAAGTTGTGATTAATGAATGTACCATAAGGTATTGGGAATCTCTTGAGTAGATGAAACTCTACCACAGATAAAGATGATGAGAACATCATCACAAAAGTTGCTGTCGCACTAGCTACCTGATCATGAAAACAAACAAATCCAACAGTCAATTTCCCTTTAAAAACTTGTGACCTTACCCCATATAGTTAAAAAATTTAGGGTAAATATTTCGCCCGCAGTCAAAACTATTTACATTATATAACTGTAAAAGTGTATAAAATTTATATTTTTTGTTTATTTGTATATTTTTTGTATATAACATATAAAAATATACGTACACACATATACAAATTCCTGGACTATTATTTGAGAGTAACTGTGCAATATCATTTTTTCAATAATTTTACATAGACTTGTATGGTATTCAAAAAAGTGTACTAAGAAATTCGTTTTAATCATAATGTAATATTTATCAGAAGGTGGCTAGTCAACCCTATCATAATTTATTTCAGATGACAACTTAATGCACTAAACTCCGGTCTCCAGCTATGTGGGCGATCTGAAGAAAAATTGGATAAAATCAGGTCAATTGTAAGCAATTTTACCAGTGGAATGATGTTAGACCGAATTACATTGAGTCTATTGTATACAAATTTTGTTATCGTTGGATGATGCGAAATTGAATCATATTGAGTCTAGAGGTGGAGGTAAGATTTTAATTTTAAATATGGGTTTTAGAACGATAATTTTAAGAACTAATAACTAAGTTCTAAATTTAACATATGTACATATTTAATGAATTTTTTAACACAAATATACTGTTTGAGCAAAATTTAATACAAATATTGTACTAATTCAAATGAATTCGTATTTAGACTTGTACTGATTGAGTCTATTATACGCAATCATACCTGTGGGATGACGCCGATTTCAAGAAGAAGAGGGCCAAGAATGAATCCACCCCCAGAGCCAAGCAAACCACCAACAGTTCCTCCCAATATGCCACAAAAGGCACAAAATACAAGGTTTGTCACTGACCATTCAATGTCAGCTTCACAAACTGATATTGGGTTCCCTGCTAGTCTTCTTTTCTTGCTCTCTTTGTAAAGTTTGAGACATTCATACAAAAACACAGCCAGTGCTACTGGGACCTGAAATATAACATGAAAATATGCACTATAATATATAACTTAACCCCATTATAATAAAATTACATAGGTAGATTAGTAACAAGACTTTTCATGTACCTGTAATAAGATGAGCACCCAGTACAATGGACTACAAGCCACTAGATTATTCTGTAAACATGTAAAAACATGACTAATTTAGGCTCAAACATAAAAAAGAGATATTCACAAGAGTTTAAGTATTGTGCGCTGATGTCATTTATAAGGTAATAAGCATCTGATAGTGTAAGAACTTTTTTAAATTGTCAATGTATATATTAATTGTTTACTTTTTCTAGCTATATACATAGATTATGCATTGATTATACACGATTATGCACATGTAATACATAAATGATGCATATATTATACATTCACTGACTATTTTTAGTTTAAGTGATAGGGTGGACGGCTATTTGGGTTAATTCTTCTAATTTAAATCCCTATTTTAATGTGCTTAAATTTGGGAAATAGTTTGTAAAAGAAGGAAAACTAGTAAATTCAAGTTAGAAGAGTTGACTCGCCTTAAAGACTTGAAGAAGCAGAAATATGATCCAAAGTAGAAATAGCACAAGTACTCTCTTTAAATCAAGGTTGAACGTCATAAGTTGCTGTAAGATGATAACACAAAGATCATTTAATATTAACAAGAATAAGCCAAAAAAAAAACAAGGTAATAAAAAAAGTAGAAATATCAATGCTGATAATTGATATGAATAAGCTTACTAGTGCAGTTTTCTCCTCCTTGGGGACCATAGGTTCATAAGCTGTATTAATTGCAACTGAAAAAACAGGAAGTAAAACCAAGTATTATTAGACTAATTTAAACCAAGAAATTTAATGAAGTTTCTTTTTCCTTAAACCTGCCAAAAGACAGGATTAATTGTTATTGGACTACTTACGTTCACCATGAGAATTAATTGTAGCTTCTTCCCTCGCTTTCTGCAAGTTTCACATTAAGGAGAATGGTTAATTAATATTTTTGCCTTCAAATCCTAGCAATTTGACCACCACTTTTAATGTACTATCCTGTATAATTAATAATGTAAAATGCACGTTAACAATACACCATTTGAAAGTAACACTTTCAAGCTCCGTTTGGCCATAGAATTTGAAAGATTTTATCAAATTTTGTTTTCAAATACCTGTTTGTTTATAGATTTTAACCATATTTGGGCAGATTTTGAAAATAAAATCTTCAAATCCCAAAAACAGCTCTAGAGTAGTTTTTGAAGTTTTCTCGTCATAAAATTTCAAATTCTTTTAAAGTAAAATACATGTCCAAATATAATTTCAACTTTCAAATACAATTTTTTATCTCATCTTCAAAAACTTATTTTTTCAAGTTCCAAACGGCAGCTAAATACTTATTACACTTAATAAGAATTATCTGAGGATTATTATTTTGTTGATGCATGGATTAGTAAAACTAACCTTGAGAATAGTTTCTTCTTTCCACATCTTAATCCCTTTAAAAAATGACCTTGATGAAGTCCCTATAAGCAATATTATAATAACAATAATTGAACAAACAAAATATTAGAATAGAAGGTCAAACAATATATGAAATTAATGATTGCTAGGAAAAGGTTGTGCAAAGTTACCTAAGAAAAGGATGATAATAAGGACAGTTATGAGCCAATAGGGGAAAACAATACTAAGAGAAACACCAATGGTGATTCCTAGCATGAGCATAGGCTGAAAAAGTAGAGCTAAATCATAATCAATTATTGGTACTTCTCTGCATGGATGTGGTACTCTTAAGTTGTACCATACTGATGATGCTGATGCCCCCATAATCATACCTGTAAAAAGCAAATCAACCAAAAAGTCTTCAACAACCCCAAAAAAGCCAAAAAAGAAGAAGAAAAGAGATGGATATTTATCCTCAGTAAAAAACTATTGCAGATTAGGTTCAATAAAGACAAAAAAATTGAGTGATTTCTTCAAAACTGTCTAAGTTCTAGTGACGGGCAAATTAAATGTTAGGTATAACTCGAATTACACAGTAATAAAAAGAATGATATTCATCCTTCTTCACCCTCTTTGCTTTCCCTTAACGACATTCATGTTTTTGCATGTGATAGTCTTTTTTCAAACTACAACAATAACAACAACGGCTTAATATAATTTTAGTCGGTTATATGAATTATCATTTCCTTTTTTTGAAACTGAAAAGAAGAAGGAGAAGAAGAAGCTTACACTTGGAAATAGCAGCAGCAGATTTGGTATCAAATCCAACAATCAAAGTGAGCATAGGAACAAAAATACCTCCTCCACCAACTCCACCTACTGTTCCACAAGCTGATCCCAAGAATCCTATCACTGCAGCTAAAACTGGCCTCCAACCAAACTTCAATTCCTGCATAAAAATTTTTTTTTAAAAAAATTAAGAAAGACCCCCATCGAAGTTAAACTCAAGAAACACATTTTTATGGTAACAATGGAAAGTGAAAAAAAATAAACAGGAGGCACTAGAGATACAAGACTACAAAAGACGCACTACAAGAAAAACTGGAATTATCAACGAATTTTACCAACCACTTAAATTCGTAGTAACTTACTAACTAATTAAAAAACAAAATAAAAAAATGTGATGTAAACAGTCTAGCCTAATGCAAGCATTAGTTGTTGGTTTCACGGTTCGAACCCGTGACCTATAGGTCACAACTTTACCGTTGGCTCCAAGGCTCCCCTTAATTACAAACAGACTAATAACAAGTCTTTTTTCAAGAATTTAGCAAACATACCGGCCAAATTTTGGTTTGAGATCCAACAGGCAACTGCAAAAAGTTGGAATTTGTGGAATATCTTGGTTCAAAACCACCATTTTGAAAGTTATTGATGAAGAAAACTGCTAGAACAGCCACAGAGAAACTTGTTAACAAGTAAACCACAAAACTTTTTGTAGCCATTGAAGACTAGATTTCCTTTAACAATCACTTAAATATTTTCTTCCTTTAATTTGTCCCACAGCCTAGCTCCACCTTTAATTTGTCCTGTGTTTATATATGTTGTTTTATGAAAACCAATTGACTCTTATAAATACTACCAACTTTCTAAACACGGCAAACCAGCTAGCACATGTTGCATATAAGGAAAGAAATCAATTAAGAATCTTTCTAGCACCATACCAAATTATTACTACAAGACTTCCTTTATTATTATTATTATTATTATTATTATTATTATTATTATTATTATTATTATTATTATTATTATTATTATTATTATTATTATTATTATTATTTTGGTAATGACTTTCTTTAATTACTTTCACTTTTTGTTTTATGTTTCTTGACGTTGGGTAGAGGAGAAGACCCCGGGGTTAGCGGGAGGGGCAAATGAACCTTGTCCTCATCGTGTCACGCAGTGACGAAGTCAGGAATTTTCCTCAAGTAAGTAAAATAAAAATATATATAATATATGAATATAAAAAATGATTCTGCTTGTCATTATAATGATTTATTTATATGTTTACTTCTTTAAATATTAACACGGATTATGAAAAATAATGCATACTCAATCTAGGGTGTAACAACTTATGCAGTTTCCAAAAGTAGGCAAAATGTTACACAATTGAAAATACAAGGTTTCTTCCAATGTCCATACATGTGTACACGGTTATTGTTAAGACAATTCTAAAAACCGTTATTAAGTTGTTTAACTTCTACCTAAGTATGATTTGGAAGGGAAACTTTTACGTAATTATTCCACTTTCTTTGTATTTATTGCTTCCTCCATTTCACTTTTGTTTGGTGTGGTTATAGTTAAAATACTTAACTTTCGGTGTAGTAAATTTAAACATAAATTCTTCAAAATTTTGAAAATAAAATTTGCATATTTGAAAACTAAGTACTAAAGTCAAAATAGTTAAAGAATATTTTAATATGGTCAAATAATAACCTTTTTGATTCATTGTGTAGTTACTGCAATCCCATTATTAGTAGTTTAGTACCAACATAAAAAGTAAATAAAACGGGTTTTCATAATTTTGGGACAACGTTTTAATAGGAAATCTTGAGTTATGGTATTCAACTCTGAAAGAGGAACTTTTCCATAATTGCAAAAGCCTAATTTAAATTTGTTTTGCATGGTAACTAGTGAGCAATGATTTGCATATCTCTATGTTACTTAATTAAGTACCAAAAAGAGTTGTCTTTGAGCTCAAGGTTATAGAGTCTCATTTATTAAGGAACGTTTTACTCATAATGCGAGGTGTTCCTGCGCGAAATTTATTTGGGTCTCAATACGAATACCAGACATCAAGTAGGGAACCAATTTTTTTTAACAATAAGTGCATTAAATATAAATCAATAGGAATCTTAGTCAAACATTTAAGATTAAGCTATTAAAATTAAGAGATACGAACGAAATAAGTTATAAGAAAAGAGCGTTTAAACTGTAAATGCGATCAATTAAAATGCTTTTCAAAGAATCTATCCAAACCCCAATGAGGCAATAACAATATTTGAGTCAAACTAAACAAAATACAGCGTGAAATTGACATAATGAAGTTTGACCTTATTGATCCTCACTATATATACACACAAAAGGGGGAGAAAAGTTGACGTTATTATCATCTATTTTTAAGTAGTCTATGCCAAAGTATAAAATATAGCCATGTGGCAAGAAAAAATCAAATCGTGGGGAAATATATATACATTCTTGATAAGTTGGACAAGTATTATTTTTTTCAACTCGAGGGTTGTAATATTTTTCATTACTGACTTTTTTTTCTGTCCAACCTCCAATAACGCACTAACAATATTTGAGTCAAACAAAATAAAATGTAGCGTGAAATTAACATAATGAAGTTAGGCGTTGTGAATCCTCACTATATACACAGACAGAGAAAAGGGGGGAAACAAAGTTTGACGTTATTATCATCTACTTTTTAACTTTTAAGTAGTCTTTTGTTCATATATGCCAAAGTAAAATGTCGACCCAATATACTATATGAATGACTTAAACGTGGGGAAATATTTTACTATATATATATGATTGACAAGTTCGTCAAGCATTACAATTATTATTTTCAACTCGAGGGTTGTATTACTTTTTATTTTTAACCTTTTGTTTTCTGAAGAAAATGTTGAGTAAACTCTATGATTTCCTCTTCTCTTTTTTTGTGCACGTCTGAAATGACCCTAAACGTGGAGGATTTTGCGTATCTTTTAAGGGAAAATAAAAAAGATCCTTTGAATGGCTCAATGAAGGTCTACAAATAACAAAGAGAGAAAAAATGAAGTGAAAGTAATTAAGTTGCAATGTGAATGAGTAATAACTAATAAGCCTCATTCCTCCACCTCTGACCTTAACAACATATAAGCTTAAGAATTTTAATTGGCCAAATACGCCCTCAAAATATGTGCGTAAGACCAACTATTCCTTCCATATGAGCCGTTTAAAAAATATTTTTGAAGCAAGTATTGAACAACATGGACATATTTGTACCAACTTATTAACGACAGATAAATTTGCTCAATATTACATAATTCAGGGACATATTTGGACCTTTTCCGTTGCTTTAACGAAGAAGGGAAATAATATGGTCACATTAACAAGCTAACAAGCTATTCTCCAATCAACAATTTGAAAAATTAAATATTTGGAAATCGAGACCCCTTTTCTAATTTTTCGCATTGTTCTGAATCGTTATATAAAGAAAATATGGGAATTTCGTAAATAATCTTTCATTTTCTTCAGCTCGTTCATATTTAAAATTTCCCTATTTGAACTCATCAATAATCTACAAAGTATTTCCTTAAGACATTCTCTTGGTTTAGCTCTTACATACCTTTCTTCGGCATTTTGCTATTCAGAATTTTTCTTTTACATAAATGTGTCAAATTTTATTTTAATTTCTCCCAAGAACCCAAAAAAAAACCGGACCCACCTTGGGGAAAAAAAAAAAACCAAATTTACAACTAGTAATTGAAAAATAGCCACAGTTTTAAAAAAAATCGAAATTTAGCTATTTTTCATGTAAAGATGAAATCTGAACAAAACACCCTTAAAAATCCGAAAAATTTCCAACACAAAATGCTGGAGTTCGAATAATTTACATATGAAATTCCAGATAATGTGATGGCAGGGGCGTATGCTGAATTTATTGCAAGCGATGTCATATTTAAAGTATGGAACAAATAGCCTAATTACTTATTATTTGTTTTCTCCATAATTAAAGAATAAGATTGGGTGTTGTCCCGCTGGTTACAAGAAATTTTTGTTTATAGGAGGTGAGGATTCAAATCCAGCTCAACCTATTTTATTTTCAAACAAAATAAGCTTCAAAATTTGCCAAAAAAGAAATTACTAAGGAGGATCGAACACTAGACCTAGAGGTAATGAGGCAGGAGCTTAATCACTGGACCAAGAAGAGAATAGTGCTAAGCGGTGTCACTCTTGTGCTATATATACTTATCTGATAAAATTGAAATATTATTTGTATGCCATTTGGTAAAAAAATTTACAAGAAGGTGTCATGTGACGCCGCTTCGTTATACATGAATCCGCCACTGTGTACTGGATCTCATAATGTGCTGGAGTTCCGACATAATATTCTGGAAGTTTATATGCACGAGCTCCAAAATCTAGCATAATATGGTGGAACTTTCCGTGTTCAGCTAAAATAGTGGCTATTTTTAATAACTTTGTAAACGCTGACTATTTTTCAATTACTAGTTCAAAAACTCGCTAGCTCATGCTATATTCACCATTCCCACCTATCACGACCCAAAATTCCACTACAAGTGTCGTGATGACACTTAGTCTTTAAGACTAGGTAAGCCGATTACAATTACATTTCAAGCCATTTTTAAAAAATAGATAATCGAAACCAACATTGGAAACAAATATGAAATCCTCCCAAGACTGGTAATACTGAGTCACGAACTCTAACAGAATACATGGAATGATCTCAAGGATTGAATACTCAATACTGTTTGATTAATAATTAACAGTACAATAAAATGGAAAGACTCCAAAGGACTACGACGACCGAGGAGCTCTACCTTGAATCCTTGCGATCACGCTTTAACTCTGTCCGAGTCCGATATCTCCAATACCTGATTATGCACAAAAATATGCAGACGTGTAGTATGAGTACACCACAGTCAGTACCCAGTAAGTACCAAGACTAACCTCAGTGGAGTAGTGACGAGGTACAGTCATGACACTCACTAGTCTAATAACCCGTGTAATATAGTATACAAAAATAATGGGAAAAAAATAACAATAATGGCAACACTAATCAACCAGTGATATGCACAACAGGGCAACAAGAACACCATTAATATTGCTCAACAAATAATAAATACAAGTATACCCAATTAAATCAAGTCCTTCAAATATAAATCTTTCGCATATATGCTTCTCAAATAATAAATTTCAGGATATAATACTTTTCAATAAATATATTTCGAATATACTCCTTTCAAATAAATATCTTTCAAATATAATTCTTTCAAATATAATTCCTTCAAATAAATCTCTTTCAAATATAATTCCTTCAAATAAATCTCTTTCAAATATAATTCCTTCAAATAAATCTCTTTCAAATATAATTCCTTCAAATAAATATCTTTCAAATAAATCTCTTCCAAATATAAGTCACCATGTGACGCCTCATTTCAAAATCATAAAATACGGGTCTCAGTCCACTTTTATATTTTCACAGTACCTCATGCCAATTTCTTTATCACAACCGCACGGACAACTCACGTGCCAATATCATCACCATTTAACCACGGCACCTCGTGCCCACATTTCATATCACACCTGCACGGATAATTCACGTGTCAATATCATTATTATTTACTCACGACACCTCATGCCCACATTTTATTTCATAATCTGCCTGCCAATAGCCACAGGCTCCCAATTTCAATATAGATCAGACTATTATCAAGTTTACCGAAACAACAAGATAAATTGCACAAGATATAAAAATAAACACAAGGAAGATCACAACATCACATATAAATTACCAACGCAATAACTCCACATCATCACATATCATCCCTGACAATAGCCACCCTTATCTCTCCTATAGCCACCTTATCACTCATATAATAGCCTCCCTTATCCCTCTGCCATGACAATATCACTAGCCACCCTTATTGCTCCTATAACCACCCTTATCACTCCGCCCAAATAATATCCCAACACATATAACAACAGTGAAATGCCACCCTTATACCCACATAATATCAACAGTGGAATGTCACCCTTATATCCTCAAAATAGTAACTCAAACAACACAACAATTTACACGGGATATTATCACGACAATATAACAATATCAATTCATATCACAATTTGCCCAATGGCCACAATCACTTCCAAAGATATAACAAAATCAATTAATTTCATAACAAATAGCCCAAGGCTCCACACAATGTGTATAAAACCTTAAACCAACAATAAAGATGGAAAAATACTCAGTATAGGGCAACAACTTCATTAATCCAAATTCTTGATAATTATATTAACGCCTCAGTTTAAACTTGTTTCATTAATTATTTGCAGATGGAAAATCGATAATATAATTATTTCCAGAAAATATCAAATCACCAAACTCATGTAATTCACATAAATATACAAGTAATAATCACATCAAATTGTCATATAAAAATAAATTCAACAAACGCGAATTAAGGCATAACAAATAGATAATTTAATAAATGCCAACAATTATCTAATTTACTACACAATATGCCTAAGACTTTAACCCAATATATTTTGAACATATAAGCCCGAGTACGTACTCGTCACCTCGCGTACACGGCTTTTCACATTTCACAAATGGCACATAAGACTCGATGCCTAAGGGATAATTCACCCATTCGAGGTTAGGCAAGATACTTACCTTTTTGAAGTTATGCCGATATTCTAAAATCGTCTTCTTGCTTGAATTGACCTCAATACCGCTCAAATCTATCCAAATTAATTGTATAACTTCATTAAAATTTATCGGAAATAATTATAGATAATAAAATGTCGACTTAAAAACTTATTATAAAAAGTCAACAAAAGTCAACGCGGGGCTCGCCTCTCGGAACCCGACATAATTTTCACGAAATCTGTACATCCATTCCGATACTAGTTCAACCATACCAATTTTATCGAATTCCAATACCAAATCGTCCTCCAAATCTTGAATTTCCGTTTTTGAAAAGCTTTTACAAAAAAATTCCATTTCCTCTATTAAACTCGAACTAAATGATGAATATAACCATGTATTTATGAAATATAAATACCTTCGGGTATAGAACACTTACTGGAGTTGAAATCGTGAAAAAATTCTCAAAATCGCTCAAGAACCGAGCTCCAAAAATTCCAAAATGAAATGGCAAAATGACCATTTTTGGTCCTTAACATTCTGCCCAGTTTCCGCTTCTGCGGACAAAATTTATGCTTATGCGAAGCAGATTTTGCGAGACCCTTCTCGCTTCTGCAACAGACCACTGCCAACAACCCTACCGCACATGCGGACTCCTCTCTTCTTCTGCGCATTCACAGGTGCGATGCAACCTGCTCATCTGCGAAAGCAGTCACTTCTGCGTCGTCCCTTCCCGCTTCTGCACTTCAGCAGGTGCGGGAATTTCTTCGCACCTGCAACCACTGCCATGCCCTTCCATCTTCGCTTCCGTGGTGCAGAGGTCGCTTCTGCAGCCCTGGCATCGCAGAAGCGATTTCACCAGCTGCTGCCATTTTTCAGCAGTTTCCTTCAAGTCCAAATTGCTCTGTTAACCTTCCGAAATCCACCTGAGGTCCTCGAGACCTTAACCAAATATACCAACATATCCCAAAATATAATACGAACTTAGTCGAGGTTTCAAACCACATCAAACAATGCCGAAATTATGAATCGCGCATCGAATCGAATTATGAGTTTTCAAATCTTCTAACTTCTATATTTTGCGCCGAAACGTATCAATCAATCTGGAATGACTTTAAATTTTGCATACAAGTCATAAATGACATAATAGAGCTATTCCAATTTCCGCAATCAAAATCCTACCTCGTTATCAAAAGTTCGAACTTTTTAAAAATCTTCTATTTTTCAACTTTCACCAAAATGCGTCGAATTGTCCTACGGACTTCCAAATCCAAATCCGAACATACGCCTAAGTCCGAAATCATCATACGAATCTATTTTCATCATCAAAATTTTATTTCGGGGCCGTTTGCTCAAAAGTCAACTCCCCGGTTAACTCTTTCCATTTAAGCTTCTAAGTAAGAATTGTTCTTTTAATTTAATTCCGAATCTTCTGAAAATAAAACTCGACCACACTCGCGGGTCATAATACATATTACGAAACTTCTCGAGACCTTAAGTCACTAAACGAGGTGTTAAATCTTAAAATGACAAGTCGGGTCGTTATACCACCTTAGCTGGGTCCGGCTTCCTAAGAGTATCGTTCCAAGACCAGCCCATAGAGTCCTTCGACCCACTTTAACTCTTCCATTTTGACATGTTTAATATTAAGGGGTCGTTTGGTTACAAGAATAGGAATAATTTAAAAATATTTGATTATTTTATTTTGTGTTTCGTTAAATGTTTATTCGGGTATAAGCAATTAGGGATTATTCATACCACAATTATGGTATCATTTTGTACCACACTCAATGCAGGATAATAAACCTGAAATTACTAATCCCAAGATAAAACAACAAAACGATAGAAATGCCCTTCTTCAAAGATTTTGTCTCAAAGCCCTTAAAGAAATTCAAGGTTAAAATTAAGATAAAAGCTTATCCAAGTTTATCAATGTAAAATGAAACACATATTTTTATATTATGCTCTGTGTATCCCATTTCTAGTTCAATGAACTAAATTAAAAAAATGTGCGTGGATGTTCTAGCTGAAATACTTGGAATAATTCTATCACTTCTACTAGGAGTATCCTTTTTAGTACTAGTTGAACATAAAGTAATGGCTATTGTGCAACGTCGAAAGGATCCTGATGTAGTGAGATCGTTTGGTTTGTTATAACCTCTAGCAAGTAGTCTGAAATTGATTCTGAAAGAACCTATTTCACCAAGTAGTACTAATTTTTTTCCTTTTTTAAAATGGCTCCAGTGTCTACTATGTTAAGTATGGTAGGTTGGGCCATTGTACCTAGGCTTCATGTAGGCTAGTTGCAACTTGAAATTCAAACTATGGATGAGTTTTATGAGTTAGTTCATCATAGCAGCGGAACTGAATTAGAAAGCAAGATAGAATAAGCTTTTATTGCTCTAGAAAAAACTTACCTTGAATCAACTAATATTGATAGTAGCATAGGGGCATCGTTGCCTTAAGCGGAGTATGAGATTTCTTTCTCTTTCTGGCAGTTACGCTCCTTTCTTATTCTTTTGTTTTCACTCTGAAAATGAATGTAGTCAGAAAACGTGAAGCGTTCTCTTGCTTTTCTAACCTGTTCTCTCTCAAGACTTCCCTCTTTCGGTTGCTAGGAAAGCTTCGATCCATATGTAACGAAAAGGTAATGGAGAAAGAGACCTAACCATTGAATGAAAGACTTTAGATTCGCTAGTTCGGTAAGAGCAATCAGAATACAAGGATGCAAGGACAGGATAGGGATAGAGGACTCTCTATCGTCCCCATTATCCTAGCAGATGGTCACGTCAAGCAATCAGAGTTATGAACTGTTTGATTATTTTTGGGAAACTAGATCCTTAACACAATCAAGGGTGCCGGGTGTGAATACCTAATTTTTGTAATATTTTAACAACTCCTAAAGTCATTAGTGTTTTGTTACTTTGATTATTTTTTCCAATTTTTGTGTCTTTGATTGAATATTTCCTATCATAAAAATACCAAAAAATAGTTCTTTCTTTATTTGTGAATTTTAGGAATTAACTAATTATTTAATTGGTGAATTAATCTAGTTAATTGATCATTTGAATAAGTTACTTAATTAATTTATTTATTTGTGTAAATTTAGTTTAATAAGTAGGATTAAGAAAAAAATTGGGCCAAATTTGAAAGAGAAAGTGGCCAAAAGTGCAAGATAAGGGGCTGCCCTTGAAAGGGTCTGAAACGACGTAGTTTTGCCTCAAAACTACGTCGTTTCATTAAGTGACCAAAGATCAAATCTCACTCATTGATCACCCCTTGATCTAATGGTCCATATTGATCTCTCAAGAGGTATTTAAAGTCTCAAAAATCTGAAAAATTCCCTCATTTCTCCCATAACTCTTTCTCTCTTCTCTCTCTTCTCTCCGCCACCGCCGCCGCCGGAAATCACCCACCAGCGGCGGACCACCTCCAAATTAACACCATGTAATCTCCACAACCTCTTCTTCCCATATCTATAAACCAATTCCTTCAAAACCCCTCTTAAACTCCTTGAATTTTAGATCTAGGAAACTTTAGCCACCACCCATTTTGCCCAAATTCGTACTATTCATGACATCTCCACCCCATGATACATACATAAGCGAATAGACCTCCACGAGACGTATATTTTCATGTTAATTTCCACCCTAAACGCCCACTACCCCACTGCCCGCCGCCCACTCACACTGCCTCACCACTACCAAAATGCCCCGAGCCCCTATTTTAGCTATTGTTCGACTCAAAGACACTTGTTTCTTTTGGCGAGATGCTGAAACTCATTTCGTTCTTAGCATCTACCCAAAAGAAACGTGCGTTTCGGAGTCGGACAACTGTCTCTTGGCCTCCCTGGAGTTTTCTCGTGGCTCGCTCAGTTTCAAGCATACTCGTTAGGTATAATCGTCATCTCTTTAATTAATTTCTGATTTTTTATATTAGTAGATTAGTTTCTGATTTTTGATTTTTTTGTTTTGGTTGTTTCTTGTTAATTAGAGTTTCAAGTTAGGTTTATTTAATTAGTTATCTCTATTTAGTTTAGTGGTTTGTTAGATTGTTATTGATTTAAACATAATATTTAGTGTATTAGTTAAATCGTTCACTTAGTTTGTCGATTATTCAATTGTTGTTAGTCGTTGTTCGATTATTAACGATGCTCATTCTGGTTTGAGCATTTAGTTTGTGAATTTAGTTGCTTGTTTAGTAATAAGTTTGCAAAAATCGAATTCATTCCAATCAAGTTGGTTTGAATACTTAGTTCAATTACGTTTTTAGTCTCGTTTATGCTTTGTCAGTTCATAGTTGTTCAAGTTTAATTTATTTGAGCAATTAGTTTGTTGTTGATGGTTAAAATCTGAAATTTAGGTTATTTTATCACAAAATAGGGTAATAGTAGCCTACTTTTACTAGTAGGGTGGCTGAAATGATATTTTTTCTCCTTGCTTCTGACACAACAGATTTTCAGGCTGTCCTTTCACCTTTGGGACAGATCTTGAACAGTGTTTAGCACACAAAGTCAGTCTTTTGGACAGATTTTTGGTGAACCAAATTATGTCCCAAAAAGTAAGTGTATTTGCCTATTTAAGGGGCTGCTCTTCCCACACTTAAGGGACTCTATGTTACACATACAGAGATCTTGAGAGTTGCTTGAACACATATATGGTTGAACAAAAAATCAGCAGCTGAATACTTTAGTAAGCTGAAAATTTTTGCGCTTTGTGAGTGAATCTTAGAGTGCAAATTTTTAGAAAAGTAGAAGTCTTTCTTTAGAGTTAGTTCTGGGTTTCTTCTCTAAAGTTTTCGGCTGTTTAAACACAATTTGCTGCTGGATTTCTGCTAATTTTGTTGTTGTTTCTCTGTTGTTGAGCTTCAATTCCTCCCCTGTTGTATTTATATTCAGCTCTTCAGGTAACCTTCTAAATATTTATAATGCAGACTCTTTTTCTTTAATAACAGATGATGAAAATTTGAGCATATTTAAATTATATGTGCATTTTCAATATGGACGATGTCAAAGTGTAACCTTGAAATCGAATCTGGTGGTTTAAGTATTAAATCCATGACTTTGTTTAATTCCTTTTTTTATTTATTTTTTCTTTAGCTTAATAGCTTTCCCTATGTTAGTTTTCAAGTAGTGTTTCCTCGGTAATGGTAGTATTTTTATTTAAAAATATAAAAGTTATATAAAGACCTTGGAGTAGGCTAATAAACAAAGAATTTTGTTTGGTTTAAATTTTTGCCATTCTTTTCACTGTGAAGTTTTAGAAGATTCCATAAAGGTCTATTTCTTATTACTTTACTGTTTTAGTCATAAGGTTTTTGTTGTGGTTAGGTTTTCGTTATCTGAATGCTTCTCGTTCCTAATTTTCATATTTCTTTACTTAATTACTTTTTTTTAAAATGTTGTTCTTGATTTTACTATTTTCTTTTCTATTTTTTTTTTAGTTTCTTTTAAAGAAAAGCAAAATTTATCTTATAAGTTATGTGACAATATTGTACGATGCATAATAGGCTTTTGGTTAGTTGTTAAGCTATTGGGTTACAATGTTAATTAAAATTAATATGATTGGGCCAAATTGGTTAACCTGCTAGTCTATTCTTGTTCTCAAAACAAGCGGGCCCATTTTTCTTTAACAACATAGCTGCCCATTTTCTTTATATAGCTAATTGGGCCAAATGGATTCATTTCAGCTGGCCCATTTTGTATACAAAAATTGCAGCAACCCAATACCAATAAAATTCAAGAGTTTGCCCATTTACTTTTAATAACAAAGCTGGCCTATTTTCTATGTGCTCATATACGATCCTTGGTCCATGTAATTAATAAAAAATGGTCGCGTATGCATTATCGCTCCTTGACCTTTGTTTTATAAATTATGCTCTTCGGTGATTAATCGCATTTAAACCATGTGTACCGATACGTATCTTGGTTTAGTACATGTAATTAAATAAAGACCTTGTGTGCTTACACGCTCCAAGGCAAAATTTATACTCCCTCTGTTTTAATTTATGTGAACCTATTTTCTTTTTAGTCTGTGCCAAAAAGAATGACCTCTTTCCTTATTTGGAAATAATTTACCTTTATGCAATGATTTAAAGCCACACAAAATATATGTGTCTCATTTTACACCACAAGTTCAAAAATCTTCTCTATTTTCTTAAACTCTATGCCCAGTCAAATGGGTTCACATAAATTGAAACGGAGGGAGTAAAATTTAATTATTAATTTTTAGGCATTTGACAATAGTAATTTAAGGCTAATAAAATACACTTTATCCAAAATTAATTCAAGCCAATTTTAGACAATAAAAGCGACCGTGCTAAAACTACGGGACTTGGGGAGTGTCTTACACCTTCTCTCCGGTCAACAGAATTCCTTACTCGGACTTTATTTTCGCAGACCAATAATAATAGACTTAAATCTTCCTTTGACTAGGGATTCAAATAAAAGGTGAATTGGAACACCAACAAAATCAATTCCAAGTGGCGACTCTGTAAATAAAAGAATCCCTACTCAATTTTGTCACTTTAATTGGAAAACCCTTTAATCCACATATTATTTTATGGGTAGAAATGGGGTGTGACAGCTCTGGCGACTCTGCTGGGGATCTTCAAGAATTCGAGCTTGTACATTGACTTTATTTGACTTTATTAATTTTTGTATAAATTGTGATTTATTTGGGTCTAATGTGTTACTTGTCCATTTTTTACCGTTTTGATATTGTTGAATTGTACATATAAATTGTGTCCTCTCTCGCATCCCTTTGAGTCTTCTGATAATTAGTTATGTTGTGTTTGCCTACTAGCATCACAAAAGTTTTGTCTTGAGATAAAGCCAGTTAGCCTACCAGCTTCTGGTGAAGGATTTAGTCA
Organism: Nicotiana tabacum; assembly: GCF_000715075.1. Taxonomy (NCBI): domain Eukaryota; kingdom Viridiplantae; phylum Streptophyta; class Magnoliopsida; order Solanales; family Solanaceae; genus Nicotiana; species Nicotiana tabacum. The sequence continues at coordinate 92,653,464 of NC_134103.1, forward strand.
CACATGTTTAGGCGGGAGAGCCGTTAGTTAGCCAGTGCTGTTCTACTACTGGTGACGCTTGACGCTCCTCGGCTCGGATTGTCTGCCCGGGTAAGCCAGGTCTAGATACCATCTCCTTTAGGATTTACAAACTTAGAAGAACAAGCCACAAGCAATGAATATCCCTAGTAGGCTATGCTTTATTTGCATCATGTGTATTTGACTTAGCAGCGCTCGAAACAGGGGCCGAGTTCTGTTTTAGGACAGGCCTTGTTGAGACCATTATGTCATTTTATGTGCTACTTGTTGCATTATTTGGGAGGCTTACTTGTCGACCGACTTTAGCATAAATCAGTTGAACGAACAGAGAAAAAATGATGTGGTCTAGTGCATATGGGTTTTAAAGATTAATTTTCATATAAAAAAAAGAGAAAAACATAGTTAATTTTAACCGAATTACGCGGGTCTGATTCTCACCGGATGTGAGATACGTAGGCAAACCTCATTGATTTAGGCCCCAATTTAAAAAAAAAAAATCAAAAATATTTTTCTTTTCCTTAATTTACTCTTTACAATTCTTTCCTTAGAAAGTCCAAAAAAAAAAATACTAAATCCAAATATATTTTTCTAGTCCCACCGTTTAGTTTATATTTATTTATTTATTTTTATTCTTTTATAGAGTCAAAACCCGAGAAATTAGAATTTTTGTGTGTCAATAATATGTTTGATCAAAGCCTAACCCCGTGTCTGGGTAGACAGGTATACCATGAGTGGGGAAAGAGGTAAGTCCGAAAAGAGGCCCAGATTAGAAGGGATACCAGATTTTCCGATTGTCGATCAAATATCACAGTTATTGTGGGATTGGTGGAGAGACTTTAAGGAATATGAGCGAAACCAGATAAAGAAATACTTGGGACATTTGGTTCACATGATTACGATCAAGCCCAGGAGGGATGTGATCGAAGCTTTGATTCCGCACTGGGATCCTGAAAATAATGTGTTCTGTTTCACCGACTGTGAAATGACTC